>NC_092372.1:28297533-28662533 GCF_030028105.1 Mobula birostris | reverse complement strand
TATTCCACCACCCCCCCATAGATGCTGCTTGACTTGCCGAATTCCTCCAGCATCCTGTACGTGTGTCTCAAGTTTTCCAGCCTCTGCAGAAATGTCTCGTGTTTATTAGGGTTATGCGTATTTTAATTAACTTTTGGCTAAAAAGAATGTATATTCAGGTACCTTCTTTAACCCTTTCTTTCTACAGATACTGCCTAGCGTGCCGAGCGTTTCCCGCAATGTGTTTTATTTCTGATTCCCAGCACACTGTTTTGGAGCTGGGGTGCGGGATCCAGCCTTCACATGAAGTTGAACTTGGGATCAAAGTGGGCACGAAGGCCGCAGCCCCCCCAGCAGAGACCTCTTTAAGTGGCACGGATCTGACAGCGAGAGGCCGGTCTGCAGCAGAGACTTTGAAGCACGACATACGTAACGATTTTAAAATTCTGAGTACATTGAAATTTAAATTCAAATTAACTTTTGTCTGCTTCCGCCTTAAGGCCTCATGTCCGGCCTCATGACAAAATATGATTACGTAGGGCGTCTAAATATAGACCATCCTTATAGATAGGGCTGGCAGTGGGCAGGAAGAGCGCATTTGGTTTCGTTGTTCTTACAGTAAGTTGCGATCGTTGGGTCTGGGGAAAGTGAATTACACCAGTGCGTTATAAACTTTGATTTTACGACCATTAATGTCAAGAGAGACGCGTGCTGCTTACGTTTCTTTGATATTTTAAAAGAAATACAGTATCTGTTTCTGAATTTATCAAAAGTTTCTGGTTTTTCCCAGCTTCACCTGGCCGGAAGAACGTTCTGTTATCGAGCAGGCACTGCAGCCCAAAGTCAGAGGAGCGATGAAGGTTTACATAGGCGCGACGGTGAAGCGCCCTGCGAGCCGGGGACCGACCCAGCTCAAGGGTAAGTGCCCCGCCATCCCACCTCGCTCTGTACTTGCCGGCTGAGAGCAGTCCCGCTTGGGAGACCTTTGCGATGGGCGCCGTTCGGCTTTCGGTGGACGGAGACCCATCCCGCTCATTATCTCCATTTCTAGCCGGAAATTAATTTAATTTGGTCTCAACGTCAAAAATGCTGTAAGCTTGAAGGAGTTGGGTATGGATTCCTGGCTAGAGTTGGAAATTTGACCTAGCTATCAAGATATTTTGTAGACGCTGGAAATCGTAAGCAACTGTTTAGCTGCAACCAAAGGATAGTTCGGCATAGGCTGTGCGTATCTCTTCGACCGCGGGCGCTTTTCTTCAATGTTAAGGAACATTTCGTGCTCATTAGGTTATCGTAAGTGCGTGGCCGATGTTCGGTAGAAACGGGAATAATTTTGTTTTTATTTTTGTGTAGAACCTGATCCAAAGGCTGTCAAGGAGTGTGCCATGGAGCTGAGGAAGGTCGGGGATCTGCTGAACTTCCTTCACATCATGCTGAATACTGTCACCAAAATGTTCCAACGGTCTACCTGAACCCCTCGGTCGAGGCTGCAACACCATTAAAAGGTTGAAAAAAATGATATCAACGGTATTTCACATCTCAGTTGGAAGCATTCATGTCTGGGCATGTCAGCAACGGAGAACAGATTGTATTGTAACGAATGTGGAAATGAAGAAATAATATTGTGAGGATTTGTTTTTAGAAGTAAGGTATGATGTGAGGATGGCCAGTCAAGTTACAAGCCGAAGATGAAGCAAAATCTGGAAGTGGAAGGATTTAGCTCGGAAAGTTGTAACTGCAAAAGCGCATTATGAAAAAAAAAGTTGAGTCGACATTTTAATGTGTAACAAACGGAGCCTTTTGTTCAATTTAAATTTGTATACATGTTGGAGAAGTTTGTTGCTTATGGAGAAACTTTCTAATTGTGAAAACAGCTGCAAATATTAAAAATTGGGTGCATGAGGCTTTGTGTAAGTCATGAAAGATGTGTTGGATTTTTAGTGGTTTTATGAAAGATTATGCTTATTACATGTCTTTGTGATGCAAAATTAAAGGAGTGACTTACTGTAGCTATTATCTTTGAGCATTAGTAGGAGGAAATTGTTGTAAATGACTTCAAACATTTTAAAGGTTCTCCAGTTTAATAGTGAACTTGGCATTAATCAAATATGTAGCTTTCTCAATTATTGTATTATGACAAAGTGGTAGAAGATGTAGTTTATTTGATGTAGCTTATACAAATACATTAAACCTTCTTTAATTGTTCTCATAGTTTCAGTTCTTTTATAGTTACACAGTGGCCTCCGTACTACTAAAATCCTGGCTCTGATATACAAGCATGTGTATTAGGAGTAGGTGCTCAAACTTGTCCTGCCATTTTGTAAAGATAGTCATAGTCATACTTTATTAATCCTGGGGTTTTTGTTACAGTTGCTCCATAAATAATAACTAGTAATAGAACCATAAATAGTTAAATAGTAATATGTAAATTATGCTAGTAAATTATGAAATAAGTCCAGGACCAGCCCATTGGCTCAGACTGGTCTGTCTGTCTTACACCACTGGCTTTTAAGGCAGCAGTGAAGGTCCTCCATCTTTGTCTGAAAATACCATCCCACACAGATATAGAAGGATTCTTCATTGCTGTTTCCGTAACAATTTTTTTTGCATTTAAGGTTGTCAGTCCTAGGGGACTGGTGGACCTCTCTTAGTTTGGCCTCTACCCTTTGACCTGTTTGTCATGGGTGACACTACCAAAAGCCAAAGTACAAGGCTCTGACTCCAGCCAGCATAGCTCTCTGGGTCTTTGAGGCATGCAAGCCTCCAAACCCTATGACACGGTTGTTGCCCTTTTGGGGAAAAATGCCGATCTGACTATAATTCTGCTTTTTTATCTATCTCTCAATAACCTTTCATCCCCTTATTTAAAATTTCTTTCTACTGTTTAAATATATTCAAAAACTATTGTTAAGTGATCTAAAGACTCGTGTGGAGTATTTTTTTAAAGATCTGCTCAAATAGAGCTGTAGAGAGTGGTATAAATATTGCCTCATTGGATCAGAAACCCGGGTTCAGTACTGACTGTGAGTGCTGCCTGTGTAAATTTTGCTGTGACCCTGAGAGTCTTCTAGATGCTCTAGTTTCCTTTCACATCATAAAGACAGATAGGTTTTTAAGATTATTAGAGGTTGGTAAGTGGTGGTATTGGTGGGGGGGGGGAAGGAGAATGTGGAGAGAATTTTTTTAAATGGCAATTAATGCAAGATTAATTTTATTGGGGATTTAAAAGTCACTGCAAATTTGATGGGCTGGTTTGGTACTCTGACCTGACTATAGCTGTAGTGCATAAGGTCACAAGGGTTAAGGATAGGCTTATTTATTAATGTACATCAACATTGCAGTGTGTTGTTAGAGTCAGCGACCAACACAGTCCGAGGATTTGCTGGAGGCAGCCTGCAAGTCACTGTGCATCCAGTGCCAACACAGCAAGCCCACAAGTTACTAACCCTACCTCATGACTTAGGAATATGGGATGAAGCTGGAACCCCTGAGGAAATCTGCATGGTCACAGACAAGTGTGCAGTTCAAAACACTTGCACTCCCCTGCCTATCTGTCTTCCCATTTTTTGGATTTTTGGTAAGATGTAAAGCTGAAGCCAGGAACAGGAATACAGTGATGGAGGTGGTCTAAGTGATTTGAGGTGCTTTTTCTATTTTAATAATTCAGAGCAGAATAGTTTACAGAAGAGATTCTATTTGTGGATAAACCAAAACAGTAGGTTTTGAGTAAGAATTATGCCAATCTGTTGTGGGGTTAAGAGGTGAGAACAGGCATAGACCATTTGGACCTTTGACCTTCCTTTGCCCCATTCATCAAGAACACAAGTGATTTACCACCTCAACACAAATTTCCTGTTCTATTCCTTCCAAAAAAAACACTGGAAATCCAATTAAACTATATCCACTGGTTGTTTGTCTATTCCATTAATCATGATGTCAAAAACTCCCATAGACTGGTCAAACATTTGTTTTTCACAAATTCATGCTAATTTGGGATCAATGCTGTTTTGTTATTACACATTTTGCTGCCACTGATATTAGGCTAGAATTTTAACCTTATTCTCTTTCACCTTTCTTAAATTGAGGGATCATATTTGTTACCGTTAAATCAATTGGACTCAACATTTTTTTCAGATGAAAATCAGGGTGCCCACAGTCTCTCGTCACCTTTTTCAGAATTCTGGGAGGTTATTGAGCCCTCAGAATTTTTCAGCTTTTATTCTCATATCTTCCGGCTAGTGGTGTAGTGGCATCAGCACCAGACATCAAGGCAAATGGTCCCGAGTTTGAATCCGGCCGGCTCCTTGCACACTCTTCACCCCTGCTGGGTTAAGTGTCGAACTAACAACTTGGACTCGTAAAATAGTCTAAATGCTATGGAAGCGGCAAAAGTGCTGTCAGATGCGCCACAAGGAAAGAAAAAGAATAACAACAATTGTCACAGTCTTCTCTAGTACTTGTTTCTATTAATATTTATTTCCCTCAATTCTTCATTCTCAGTAGACCCTTGGTTCGGCAGTATTTCTGGAAGTTTTCATTCTTTCTTCCTTGAAGACTGACAGAGTAGTTGCTAGTTCCAGCATTCCTTATTCCCCATTATAAGTCCTGCCTCTGTCTGTAAGGGAGCAATATGTATCCTCTTTAGTCTTTTCCTTTCTGCATACAAATTGAAGCTTTCACAGGCTACATTAAGATCTTTACCAGTGTACAGTATTCCCATTTTCAAACGTACCCTTATTTCTACAGGGGGTGGTGAATCTGGAATTCATTGCCACAGGTGGCTGTGAAGGACAAGTCATTGGGTATGTTTAAAGTAGAGGTTGATAGGTTCTTGATTAGTAAGGGTGTCAAAGGTTACCGGGGGGGGGGGGGGGGAGGCCGGAGAATGGTGTTGAGAGGGATAATAGTCATAGTCATACTTTATTGATCCTGGGGGAAATTGGGTAATAAATCAGCCATGTGGAATAGTGGGTTTAATTCTGCTCCTATGTCTTATGGTCTTTATCAATTTCTTGGTCCTCCTTTGCTGAGTTCCAAAAAGTTCTTTACATAGATGGTTATGCATGTACCAAATCCAATACCTGAATTATAAAAATGGTTTCAGGTGTTGGTAAGCTTACTTCAGTGCCATGTATCAGGAACATAGCCGTGTGAGTGGAGCCTTACCTTTTATAAACCCTTGGATTCAAACATGCACTCAATCATGGCTTGGCTTCGCAAACGAAGATTTAGGAAGGGGGCTGCCCACGTCTGCTGCAGGCTCGCTGGTGGCCGACGAGACCAACACAGGACAGGCAGGTCCGGCCACAGCAGCTGCAAGGGAGATTCTGTTCTGGGTTTGGTGCTGCTGTGTCATGGTTCTTCCTCCTTCTCCTTTTGTCCTCAATGCCAGCCCTGTGTGCGTTCTCGAAGGAGGAGACAGACTGGTGAATGGTGTCTCGCCAGGCCTCATGATCGGAGGCTAGATTAGACCACTGGCGATGGTCAATGTGACAGGCACCAAGAGTCCTTGTACCTCTTCTTCGGTGCCCCTCTGTCACGACGGCCAGTGGAGAGTTCGCCATACAGCACAATCTTGGGCAGGCAATGATCCTCCATCCTGGAGACGTGCCCTGCCCAGCGCAGCTGCGTCTTCAACAGCATGGCCTCGATGCTGGTGACCTCCGCCTAGTCGAGGACTTCATGTTGGTGATGAAGTCAGTCCAGTGGATGTTGAGGATGCTGCGGAGGCAGCGCTGGTTGAAACGCTCAAGGAGTCGTAGGTGGTGATAGTAGGTGACCCACGACTCGGAGCCGTACAGGAGGGTGGTCAGTATAACAGCTCTGTACATGCTGATCTTTGTGCCTTTCTTCAAATGCTTGTTGTTCTGGACTCTTTTGTACAGCCGGCCGAATGCGCTGTTTGCCTTTGTCAGTCTGTTGTCAATCCCTTTGTCAATCTTGGCATCTGACGGGATGGTGCACCCCAGGTAGCTGAACTGGTGGACTGTCTTCAGCTCTACCTCACTGATGGTGATGGGGGAAGGGTGGTAGTCTTCCTGAGGTGCAGGCTGATGGAGGACTTCTGTCTTCTTCAAGTTGACTTCCAGTCTGAAGAGCTTGGCAGCCTCTGCGAAGCAGGATGTTATACGCTGCAGGACTGTCTCTGTGTGGGCAACAAGGGCAGCATCGTTGGCGAAGAGTAGCTCTCGGATGAGTTGCTCCAATGTTTTGGTGTGGGACTGTAATCGCCTCAGGTTGAACAGGCTGCGGTATCGGATGTAGACACCATCCTCGTCATCGAGGTCTTCTGTGGCTCTTCCGAGCATCATGCTGAAGAAGACGGTGAAGAGAGTCGGTGTGAAGATGCAGCCTTGCTTTACTCCGTTGCCTATTGGGAAGGGCTCTGAGAGGTCGTTGTTGTGTTGACTTAGCCACTCTGATCTTCATGTAGCTGGATGACCATGCTAAGGAAATTTGGGGGGCATCCCAGTCGTTCCATGATTTGCCACAGACCTTCCCTGCTCACGGTGTCAAACGCTTTGCTAAGGTCGACAAACATCACGTAAAATCCCTTGTTCTGTTCCCTACATTTCTCTTGGAGCTGCCTGAGAACAAATACCATGTCGGTGGTGCTCCTGTTGGCTCTGAAGCCACACTGGCTCTCTGGGTGGTGTTCTTCTGTAATGATGGGCACCAGTCTGTTCAGGAGTACTCTTGCGAGGACTTTTCCTGCGATAGAGAGAAGAGTTAACCCCCGGTAGTTGGAGAAGTCGGACTTTTCCCCCTTGTTCTTATACAGGGCGATGATGACTGCATCACGGAGGTGCTGTGGTCGTTTACCTTGTTCCCAGCAGCAGACAAAGAACTCGTGGAGTTTGGTGCGTAATGCTGGACCCCCATGCTTCCAAATCTCAGGTGGGATTCCACCAACTCCCGCTGCCTTGTCACTTTTCAGCTGCTCTATGGCCTTGACTGTCTCTTCTAGGGTTGGAATCTTGTCCAGTTCTGTTTTCTCTGGCTGTTGTGGGATGCGATGAATTGCTGAGTCTTGGACCATGCGGTTGGCGCTTGAGAGAGTCTGGAAATGTTCCGACCACTGGTTCAGGATGGATACCTTGTCTGTGAAGAGCGCCTGACAGTCTGCACTGCGCAAGGGACTCTGGACCTGGTGCTAAGGGCCGTACACCGCTCTCAGGGCATCATAAAACCCTCTGTAGTCACCGGTATCTGCGCAAAGCTGAGTTCTCTTTGCGAGGTTGGTCCACCACACGTTCTGAATCTCTCGAAACTTGCGCTGGAGGTTGCTGGATACAAGGCGGAAGGCAGCTTTCTTATCAGGACAAGATGGCTGAGCAAGGTGTGCCTGGTGGGTGGATCTCTTCTTCACCAGCAATTCTTGGATCTCCTGGTTGTTTTCATCAAACTAGTTCCTGTTCTTCTTTGTGGAAAACCCTCGGACTTCTTCAGAGGTTTGCAGGATGGTAGTTTTAGGTGTTCCCAAAGCACTTCTGGAGAGGAGTCTGTGGGGATCCTGAAGCCTCGACTGAAGATTCGTCTGAAAGTCAGCTTTCACTTCAGCTAACTGGAGGTTGCCAACCTGAAACTTCTTCCTTGAAGCGGCTCCTCTCTTTGGCTTGGGTTTGAAATGGATACTGAGTTTGCAGCGGACAAGACAATGGTCCGTATGACACTCTGCGCTGTGCATCACTCGGGTGAGTAAGACATCCTGAAGGTCTCTCTGGCGCACCAAGATGTAGTCTATGAAGTGCCAATGCTTGGACTAAGGATGCATCCAGGTTGTCTTCAGACTGTCCTTCTGCTGGAAAATGGTGTTGGTGATGGTGAGTTGCTGCTTCGTGCAAAACAGAAGGCGCCCGTTGTAGTTGCAGTTTCCAACACCATGTTTGCCAAGTACTCCTTTCCAGGCTTCTGAATCTTGGCCTACTCTGGCATTGAAGTCACCAAGGATGAAGACCTTGTCATCTGCAGGGGCGTTCCATACGAGGTTGCGCAGATTAGTCTAAAACTTGTCTTTTTCCCAAGGCATTCTTCAATTATGTGAAGAACAAAAGGATGACAGGAGTGAAGGTAGGATCGATTAGAGATAAAGGTGGGAAGATGTGCCTGGAGGCTGTGGAAGTGAGCGAGGTCCTCAGTGAATACTTTACTTCGGTATTCACCAATGAGAGGAAACTTGATGACGATGAGGACAATAAGAGTAAGGTTGATGTTCTGGAGCATGTAGATATTCAGGGAGAGAAGGTGTTGGAGTTGTTAAAATACATTAGGATGGCTAAGTCCCCGGGGCCTGATGGAATATTCCCCAGGCTGCTCCATGAGGTGAGGGAAGAGATTGCTGAGCCTCTGGCTGGGATCTTTATGTCCTCGTTGTCCACGGGAATGGTGCCGGAGGATTGGAGGGAGGCGAGTGTTGTCCCCTTGTTCAAAAAAGGTAGTAGGGATGGTCCAGGTAATTACAGACCAGTGAGCCTTACATCTATGGTGGGAAAGCTGTTGGAAAAGATTCTTAGAGATAGGATCTATGGGCATTTAGAGAATCATGGTCTGATCAGGGACAGTCAGCATGGCTTTGTGAAGGGCAGATCGTGTCTAACAAGCCTGATAGAGTTCTTTGAGGTGACCAGGCATATAGATGAGGGTAGTGCAGTGGATGTGATCTACATGGATTTTAGTAAGGCATTTGACAAGGTTGCACACGGTAGGCTTATTCAGAAAGTCAGAAGGCATGGGATCCAGGGAGTTTTGGCCAGGTGGATTCAGAATTGGCTTGCCCGCAGAAGGTAGAGGGTCGTGGTGGAGGGAGTAAATTCAGATTGGAGGGATGTGACTAGTGGTGTCCCACAAGGATCTGTTCTGGGACCTCTACTCTTTATGATTTTTATTAACGACCTGGATGTGGGGGTAGAAGGGTGGGTTGGCAAGTTTGCAGACAACACAAAGGTTGGTGGTGTTGTGGATTGTGTAGAGGATTGTCGAAGATTGCAGAGAGACATTGATAGGATGCAGAAGTGGGCTGAGAAGTGGCAGATGGAGTTCAACCCAGAGAAGTGTGAGGTGGTACACTTTGAAAGGACAAACTCCAAGGCAGAGTACAAAGTAAATGGCAGGATACTTGGTAGTTTGGAGGAGCAGAGGGATCTGGGGGTACATGTCCACAGATCACTGAAGGTTGCCTCACAGGTAGATATAGGGTAGTTAAGAAAGCTTATGGGGTGTTAGCTTTCATAAGTCAAGGGATACAGTTTAAGAGTCGCGATGTAATGATGCAGCTCTATAACTCTGGTTAGGCCACGCTTGGAGTACTGTGTCCAGTTCTGGTCGCCTCAATATAGGAAGGATGTGGAAGCATTGGAAAGGGTACAGAGGAGATTTACCAGGATGCTGCCTGGTTTAGAGAGTATGGATTATGATCAGAGATTAAGGGAGCTAGGGCTTTACTCTTTGGAGAGAAGGAGGATGAGAGAAGACATGATAGAGATGTACAAGATATTAAGAGGAATAGATAGAGTGGATAGCCAGTGCCTCTTCCCCAGGGCACCACTGTTCAAATCAAGAGGACATGGCATTAAAATAAGGGGTGGGAAGTTCAAGGAGGATATTAGAGGAAGGTTTTTTACTCAGAGAGTGGTTGGTGCGTGGAATGCACTGCCTGAGTCAGTGGTGGAGGCAGGTACACTAGTGAAGTTTAAGAGACTACTAGACAGGTATATGGAGGAATTTAAAGTGGGGGGTTATATGGGAGGCAGGGTTTGAGGGTTGGCACAACATTGTGGGCTGAAGGGCCTGTAATGTGCTGTACTGTTCTATGTTCTATGTTTTCTGCAGGATCCGCTTGAAGAGTGGGGGCATACACGCTGAAGAGTGTGGCATGCTGCTTGGTTTGAAGTGGAAGGCGCATAGAGATGATGTGGTCAGAGTGACCCGTTGGCAATTTTTAAAGTTTGGAGGCAATGGAGTTCCTGACTATAAAGCCAACGCCAGAAAGGCGTCTCTCAGTCTCTGGCTTGCCTGACCAGTAGAGGGTGTAGCCGGCGCCATGTTCTTGAAGGTTGCCTTCCTCTGGGAAGTGGACTTCACTGAGAGCAGCGATGTCGACATTCACTCTTGAAAGTTCATGCGCAACTAGAGCGGATCGTTGTTCTGGGTGACTACTGTCTGCTGTATCGAGCATGATTCTGATGTTCCAGCATGCCAGCTTTAGTCCTTGCACTCCTTGTGAGGCAGGTGTGTACCTTTTCTTTTTTGTTGTTGTTCGACCGTCTTTGAGGAGGCCCGTTGACCGCGGCTAGCCAACTGGGGGAAATGGAAACCAGTTTTGGTTAGGCCACCTTTTCTAGGCCCCTCTCCATGTGGAGCAAGCGGTGCTGTCCCAATAGAAGGCTGCTTGGTTGTTCAGGGTGCTGCCGAATGATATCATTGTCTCTGGGGTCAACATCAGATGACTGATACACCTGAACCGCCTCCACGCAGGATCGGAACTGCGGCTTCCAGTATCGTCTTCCACCTGCCGTTTTCGCCCCTTTTCCATTGCTGCAGGGTTGATGAATGGTCGGGGAGGATGGTCGTAGACATGGATGCGTCCTTTGGCCTGCGCAATGGTATTTTAGGTGGAGTGCAGTGTGCGCGGTACTGGCCCCACCCTTTACACCCGGGTTCATCTGCCATAGCCTAGGAAGCTGGGACGGTGACAGCGAGGTCCTCGGGTCGTAGGGTTTACGTCGGACTGTCCTTCTCCGAGGTGGATGGCCTGACAAGGCTAACGAGCCCCACCCGCCCTGGTTTGGATTCAGAGTTGTCCTTCTCTTAGGTTGGCTGCCAACAAGCCCAGCCTACCCATCCAGTTATACCGCCGGACATTTAGTTGCATCGTGACGTAGCAAGCTTGGCGGAAACAGGGGGCACCGATGAGAAGGTGTTGCTACAGACGCAGTAATGTAGGAGAGGCCATTTGCAGTGGCCTCCTGCCTAGCAGGCCAGGCAGTGACCATGTGGCGATCACTACACTGGGAATGGAGAGGCGATGTATTGCGCGTACACTTTCCCGGGGTGAGTGGGACATCAGGCCCAGACCTCACCCGCGCCCCCCCCCCCACAACATGCACCCACTAATTCATTTAATAGTTGTTGAATGACAGAACAGCTTGCCTCTTCTGCGCTCCTCCCTCAGGATCAAGGATGCCTTACCTCCACTCCAGTTTGGAGGGTTCTGATATAGAGTCATGGTGCACTACAGTACAGCCCTTCCGCCCATCTAGCCCATGCTGAACTATTACTCGGCCTAGTTTTATTGACCCACACCAGCCAGTGGTGCAGCGGCATCAGCACCAGACTTCAAGGCAAATGGTGCTGGGCTTAAATCCAGCCAGCTTCTTGCATGCTTTCTATCCATGCTGGATTGAGTGTCGAGCTAGCAACTCGGCCTCGTATCCATCAGGAACATTCTTCAGGAGCACTGTGTACACAGGGCCCGTATTATTATTAAAGATCCCACCCATCCATCTAGCATCCTCTTTGACTTTCTACCATCAGGCAGGAGGCTACGATGCATAAAAGCAAGAACGGTCAGGATGGGAAAGAGTTTCTTTCCTCAGGTCATTAGGCTGATCATCCACAAACAGTATCCAGTTCCTGCCTTATCCCCATAACCTTTGATTCTGCTATCTTTAAGAGCTCTATCCATCTCTTTCTTGAAAACATCCAGAGACTTGGTCTCCACTGCCTTCTGGAGCAGGGCATTCCACATATCCACTACTCTCTGGGTGAAAAAGCCTTTCCTCAACTCCGTACTAAATGGCCTACCCCTTATTCTTAAACTGTGGCCTCTGGTTCGGGACTTACCCATCAGCAGGAACATGCTTCCTGCCTCCAGCGTGTCCAATCCCTTAATAATCTTATATGTTTCAATCAGATCCCCTCTTATCCTTCTAAATTCCAGTGTATACAAGCCCAGTCGCTCCAATCTTTCATCATATGACAGTCCTTGTGAACCTCCACTGCACTCCCTCAATAGCAAGAATGCCCTTCCTCAAATTCAAAGTATCACTGGTTAATCAGTACAATATTTAATACTAATGCACTTTAGGTTGTTATTTATGTGAGATCCATCTGTAAATTTTAACCTTACCTTCATAAGTTATTGTGTGTTATGTGTACTACTGTGTTTTACACCCTAGTTTGAAGAAACGTCTCATTTCTGTATACATTCTATGGTTATATATATTATATACATGTATATAGTTAATTGACAACAAACTTTACTTGACTGAAATGCTAAAGAAACGGCAAATTTGCTGCCTGATGCTGCACAAGGCAAAGACAGGAACAACAACACCTGGACCATAGCTCTCCATACTCCTCCCATCCAAGGACTTCTCTTAAACGTTGAAATCCACCACTTCCTCTGGCAGCTCGTTCCACACTTGCACCACCCTCTGAATGGAGTTCCCCCTCAGGTTCCCCTTAAATATTTTACCTTTCAATTTTAACCCGTGACCACTAATTCTTGTTTCACCCAAACTCTGAGGAGAAAGAAAGCCTGCTTGCACTTACCCTATCTATACCCCTCATAATTTTGTATACCTCTATCAAATCTCCCCTTAATCTCCTACGCTCCAGAGAATAAAGTCCAAACCTGTGCAGCCTTTCTCTATAACTCAGGTCCTCAAGTCCTGGAGAGGAGAAGATGGCGGCACAACGCAGTTTGCAGCGGCCACTCCAGTGAGTGATATCTGTTATCTGTCAAGTAGGGTGTCGTGCACAATCCTGATTTGATGGAGACAGACGTGAGAGCACGGAGGAACATCTGGTGAAACTTCTGAAATGCCTGCTTTGCTGCTGCTGCTACTGTGTGATCCAGAATCTCCGGAGGGGAAGGCCCCGAGCCCACGGCTTTGCTTGTTGTTCGGCGGCCGGGGCGGGGTCGAAGCGCTCGGCAGAGATGGTGCTCGACGTCGGAGGCTCGAAGTTTTTGGACGGACTCAGAGTCGGTTGTGGTCGGGTGCTTCCAATGCATCGGCAAGTTTGCGGCGCTGGAGGTTCATGGCAGGGAGAGTTTCTCCCTTCTGCCGTCTGCATGAGATGATGGGCTATTGGGACTTGGGACTTTTTTTTACCGGGCCCATGGTCTGCTCTTATCAAATTACGGTATTGCTTTGCACTGTTGTAACTATATGTTATAATTATCTGGTTTAGTTGGTTTAGTCTTGGTTTGTCCTGTGTTTCTGTGATATTTTTCTGGAGGAACATTGTATCATTTTTTAATGCATGCATTTGTAAATGACAATAAATGGGGACTGAGTGTCCTCATAATCTAATCCATGTATTATTTCAACCCTATTGATAACTTTCCTGTAGGTAGGTGACCAGAACTGTACAATACTCCAAATTTAGTCTCACCAATGCTACAGTATATACAACTTCAACATAACATCTATATGGTTAATAAGGACAGATTCCTCTATGGATGAGGCAGGTGGAGGCTGCTCTGCTGGGTAGGTTGATAGTCTGGTGTGGTGCTCTCCTTCAGCCACTAGTAAGTAACGTGTTGGGCCAAATGGCCTAATTATGCTCCATCGAAGCTACTCTGCCATTTCATCATGTCTGATCCATTTTCCCTCCCAGCCCCAATCAGCCTTTTCCCCATATCCCTTCATGCCCTGGCCAATCAAGACTATCTGCCTTAAATACACCCAATGACTTGGTCTCCGCAGCTGCCTGTGGAAACAAATTCCAAAGTCTCACCACTCTGTGGCTAAAGAAATTCCTCTGTATCTCCATTGTAAATGGACGATCCTCTATTCTGAGGCCATGTCCTCTGGTCTTAGACTCCCACACCATCCTCTCCACATCCAATCTATTGAGGCCTCTCAACATTCGATAGGTTTCACTGTGGTCATCCCTCATTCTTCTGAATTCCAGTGAGTAGAGGCCCAGAACCATCAAATGCTCCTCCTATGACAAGTCTTTCAATCCCAGAATCATCTTTGCAAATCTCCTTTGAACCCTCTCCAATGTCAGCACATCCTTTCCTGGATAAGGGGCACAAAACTTCTCAATACTCCAAGTGAGGCCTCACCTGTGCTTTATAAAGCTTCAACATTACATCCTAATATCGGACATATGTGTGATCCCAATATCTAGCCTCAACTTCTCAATGCCATGCCATGCTTACTTTCTACTTTTAGCTGTCATGGGACAGAGGTCCCCAACAGGCCAACCAGGGCTGTGACAATGCAGCAATCCACTAGTTACACTTTCCGTGGATTTTCTAAACAGGTTCAATGAGATAACAGAAAAGAGGCTGTAAGTTGGGGGGTCTATTTAACAAGGTGTAGATTGGGGAACATGTCTGTCCTTTGTGCAATACAGAGAGTTTCTGTTTCAGTTGTTTATCAGTGGTTATAGATGACTGTAAGCTATACATGGGTTATTGGTGTATCACACATGTTACCACTAAATATATAGACACTGTCAGCAGCTTACTGTATATAATGGTTCTTAGAAAAATCTGAGCACTATGAGTGTAAATAATGTGAATTTCTTTTAGGCGCCAAGAAATACAGAACCACGTGTAACCACATGTAGCACAACATCACATACTCACGCAGGGTTTTTGACCTGAAGCGTTGGACATTTCCTTTTCTTCCACCGACATTGCCTGACCGGCTCTCTTCCTCCAGCAGAGTGTTTGCTGTTCCAGATTCCCACATGAACAGCAGTCTCTCTTGTGCCTCCACGTGTAAGTCATTCAACTTCTCGAGTCCGTCGCCCCTTTCATTTCGATCATGGCTAAGTACACAAACATACCAATTTCAGTTTTGAAAGGTCACTTGATGTAACTTCAGTGGTTTTTAGGGGGAACCACATGTAACCAGGAAGCATTTCCTGACAGCATCACTAAACAGTTCATAGTCATCTCAAGTTTATTCCTTCATTTTACTAGACTCTCTCTCCCTCTCTCTGTTGAAAATGATTCCTCTCTCCTATTTCTCAAATTCTTACACACTTTAATTACCACTGGCCAAGGGAACAGGCAAGGTTTAAGCGATCTATCCTTATAATGTGTGACTGCTATAATCAAATTCCCATCAATGTTCCACTACCCCATCTAAATTGTCCCCCCTCCACCAGCCCTCCTGCACCTTATCACAGACATCTTTCTGAGTCTTGCAGTTTCTGCAGCAGCACTAGAAGCCACCTGTAAATGTAAATGCACACTTTAAGTTCAAAAATATAAAGAGACCTTAAGACATTGAACAGATCTCAAGTGACTCGGGATCATGTGAACCAATGTAGGTAAGTCCTGAGTTCTCAAAGATCCACGTGACTCAACTACTTACTCCTTAGCCAACAGACATCATCTTTTTTTATGTTGACCATTGTGATTTTAGATCATTACCTTCAGTGGTCACAAAATTTCCCACCATTGGCTAATTTCTTTTGTTGAAGCTTTGTAAATACGGAAGTGCAGCGGCATATGCAAGTTTTATCTCCCATTTGTTGCTACAAGATTTCAGTCTTCTGATCAGTAACTAGAGTCACTCTCCCAATGTGAAAGACTGAAATATCTTCAGTCTTTCACATTAGAAGAGTAAAGACTAGTTACTGTTCAGATGTCTGGACAATTGATCTCAGTACAGAAAGGGATTGTACTCTGGAGTAAAAAGCTAGCACTCTAGTTGGTGACCTTAAAACTAATGGATTGTGACAGAAACCAGCCTCGTTCTCTTGCACAGGGAAGGAAATATTGCATCCTTATCTGATCCAGCCTGCGGGTGATTTGGTATCTACTTTCTGAAATAGCCGAGCAGCCAACTCTATTCAATATACACTCAGAGATGGCCAGTTAGTATTGGTCTTGCAAGGTACTTAACTGTGAAAGAATACAACAACACCATTTTAAATTACATCCAACAAAAAACTGTGCTTTCCAAACAAATTGACACTGATCTTTTGTTGCTGGCTTTTACCCATATATCTATGCAGAAGCCTGGGACTCCCAATACAAGTTGAAGTCCAGTCTTCCAATCAAGCTGAGTGGAACTTAACAGCAAATCTTGGACTTCCCAGTTCATTGGCAAGGCCAACTGACTGTCTGATTTCTATAGGCAAGAACTGCTTTGGGAAGAAGAATACTGAACTGATTCCACAACCTATGGACTCACTTTCAAGGACTCTACAATTCATGTTCTCAGTAATATTTACTTACTATTTGTTATTTTTTGTGTTTGAACAGTTTGTCTTTTGCAAATTGGTTTTGTCAGTTTTGTATGTGTTTTTTCATTGGTTCTATGGCATTTCTTTATTGTACTGTGAATGCCTACAAGAAAATTAATCTCACGGTAGTATATGGTGACATATATGTACTTTGATAATAAATTTACTTTGAACTTTTAATACATGTGTGCAAGTTAATACATTTTAAAATTTTTATTTTATTTAGAGGTACAGCACATTAACAGGAATTTCTGGTTCAGAGAGCCCGTGCTGCCCGTGTGACTAATTAACCTTTTAACCCTTACATCTGGACTGGGGATGAAATGGGAGCACTTGGAGGAAACCCGTGTAGTCACGTGCAGAATGTACAGACTCTTTACAGACAGCAGCGGAACAGCATTATGCTAACCACAAAGCTACCAAGCCGCTCTTGAAGTAAAATGAAATTTTATTTTCGTTTAAGTTGTTGATTAAAATGTGTTTCCCTTGCACTACGTCAGTGCTCTGATGAGATGACATACAAAGTGTCTCAGTGCATATGACAAGAATAAACTCACTGGGTTTTAATTGTGCATTTGTTTAGTTTGTAGCCATTAAAAACATATTAAATGCTAAAGCCATTCATAAACATTTGGTTTGAACTAAATAGTTTTAGTAAGTCTGGGGCGAGGGATTGAGTGGTTGTGGATGGGATGGAGGAAGGGCCATGTTGCTACCTGTAAACAGTGTGAAAATATGTCCTACCACCAGCTAAATTTAAGGAAGAATGTACTTGGTTTGGGGATAAATCAGTAGCTGATTCCTGGAAAAAAATGTCTGAATAAGTGTATAATCCAGAAGGATTAGAGGTGATTTTATTCAAAGATAACATTCAGAAGGGGAATGGCAGAATGGATAGTAGAAGGTGAGGTGGGGCGGGGAGATAGACTTAATCTAGGGGCTGGGGGGATCTAGACACAAGGTCACAGCTTCAGGATATGGAGACCACCATTTAAGGCTGAGATGAAGAGGAATATGTTCCCTCAGAGGATTGTGAATCTTTGGAATGCTTTACCCTGGACAGCTGTGAATATTCAAGGATTGCATTGCCTTTGCCTGCTCCAATTTCTTAAGCTCTTAAACTGAAGAGCTAGCAATAAATGCAACCATCCAGTCTTTACACACATTACTGAAGTTTTTTTTCTCTCTTTTTAAACCTTTCTCCAATGCTATGTCCAGCAAACTCCAATGAATTGCCTTAAAGTTAAAGATTATAGAGATTAGTTTATTTGTCACATCAGCATAAAAAACATCTAAACGTACAGTGAGAAGTATCCGGGGCCAAGGCTCTCAGCATGAAATGCTGGTTCTTTATACCTCTCCAAGCTGTCCAACCAGCTGAGTTCCTCCAGCATTTTGTGTGTGTTACCCTGGATTTCACTATCTTCTGGGAACTCTTGTGTTTGTGAAATGTGTCGTTTGCATCATCCACGAAATCCGATCTGAGGATATGCTAGCGGCAATCTGCAAGTGTTGCTACATTTCTAGCACCAACATAGTGTGCCCACATCTTACTCCAACTCAGAAAAGGTGGGCGAGTCTAGGACCAGAGGGTATAACGTCAGAATAGAAGGATGTCCCTTTAGAAAAGAGATGATGAGGAATTTCTTTAGCTAGAGGGTGGTGCATCTAAGGAATTCATTATCGCAGATGGCTATGGAGGCCAAGTCATTGGGTATATTTACAGTGGAATTTGACAGGCTCTTGATTTACAAGGGTGTCAAAGGTTTGGGGAGAATGGGGTTGAGAGGGATAATAAATCAGTCATGATAGAATGTTGGAGCAGACTCAATAGGCCAAATGGCCTCATTCTACTCCTATATATTAAAGTCTTAAAATTATGCCATCTCATATTAATCATTTCCACCCTGGGAGAAAAAACTGCTGGCTGTCCACTCTATCTATTCTTATCATCTTTTAAGGAGTAACTGCTGCTATCATTTGACTTACCCTTCCTAATGTCTCCTTATTTGGCTGGCTATTGAACTCCTGGCCTTCACAATCTCTCCGAATTTCTGGCTGTGTATACAATTCTTATCATCACTATCAGTGTGGTCTTGTTGATGACTTGCTAACATCCTCTTGCTGAACTTCTATTTACCGTATGGGGGGGGTGGTGGATGGAATGGAGGTACAGGAGCCTGAAAACCCCCACTCAATGATTCAGAAACCATTTCCTTACCTCCACCGTCAGATTTTTAAATGGTCCATGAACCAATGAACACCACCTCATTATTCCTTCATTTTCTCCATTTATTTATATTTGTAGTTTATAGTAACTTTATGTCTTCGCACAGTACTATAAGACCATAAAATATAGGAGCAGAATTAGGCCATTTGGCCTATCAAGTCTACTCCGCCATTTCATCATGGTTGTTCCATTTTCCCTGTCAGTACTACTGCTGTAGAACACCAAATTCCAGTCCTATAAATCATTGATAATACCCTGATTCTGATTTGTGTGCTTCTGGAGTGCCCCCCCCCCCCCCCATAGTCTCCTTTGTTCAAGTAGTTAAGGGCCCAGTCTGTCCCATCCTCTCCCAGTGGCTTCAGCCCATCGAGTCTGTGGATCATTTTTGCACTCTTTCCAGCATGATCATAATCTTCCTCTGGCACGATGACCAGACCTGAACACAACACTCCAAGTATGGACACACTCATTTTCTTAAGAGACTTGGAACATTTTAGATTTTTTTTAACACCTTTGGCTTTTTTGATTTATTATTGAACAACACAAACCTTTTGGCTTCATTTACTTATTCCAGAAATTAGACACTTTATAAGTTTATCTCATCTTTTAAACTATTTGGACTTCTTGAGTCTTTTTTTAACAATTTGGTTCTTTATATTTTGAATTTTTGAACAACTTTGACCTTTGTTGGGTTTCTTTTCTTTTTCTTTTCAACAACTGGGGTCTTTCTTCTCTTCTTATAGTCATAGTCATACTTTATTGATCCCAGGGGAAATTGGTTTTCGTTACAGTTGCACCATAAATAATTAAATAGTAATAAAACCATAAATAGTTAAATAGTAATATGTAAATTATGCCAAGAACTAGAACTATTTTTCTTTCTTTAACTTGGACCATTTTTTGAGTTTGTTTTTTTTGTTTTTGAATGACTCATGATGGGATGATGGTCATAGTTTTTTCCCCAAGGTTGGGGGATCCAGAAATTAGAGGGCACAAGTTTAAGATGAGAGGGGAGTGATTAATAGACTTGAGGGGCAACTTTTTAAACTGGGAAGTGGTGGGTATATGGAAAGAGCACCAGAGAGGTGTTTGAAGCAGGGACAGTTAGGAAGGATACATGCCAAACATGGGAAAATAGGACCAGCTTAGATGGGAAACTTGGACTGGCATGGATCAGTTGTGCTGAAGGACTTGCTTCCATGCTGTACGATCAGGGTTCGATTCCTGCCACTGTCTGTAATCTCCTGGCCATGACAGCACATTCCCCTCCACATTCCAAAGACTTACAGGTTAGGGTTAGCAAGCTGTGGGCATCACAATCCTCGCTAACTTGATTTGACACAAACTCCCCATTTCACTGCATGTGAGAAACACAAAATGCTGGAGGAACTCAGTAGGCCAGGCAGCACCTATGGAAAAGAGTACTTTTGACATTTTGGGCCGAAACCCTTTGGAAGGACCGGAGAAAAAAAGTTGAGGAGGAGATTTAAAAGGAGAGGGGGAGGGGAGAGAGAACCACCAGGTGATAGGTGAAACCTAAAGGGGGAGTGATGAAGTAAAGACTTAGGAAGTTGATTGGTGGAAGAAAGAAAAAGGGGGAGGAGCACCAGAGGGAGGCAATGAGCGGGCAAGGAGATAAGGTGAGAGAGGGAAAAGGGGATTGGAAATGGTGAAGGAGGGGGTGGGGGGCACTACCAGAAGTTTGAGAAATCGATGTTCATGCCATCAGGTTGGACCCTACCCGAATGGAATATAAGGTGTTGTTCCTCCAACCTAAGTGTCACCACATCACGACAGTGGAGGAGGCCATCGACAGACATATTGGAATGGGAATGAGAAGTGGAAATAAAATGGGTGGCCACTGGGAGATCCTGCTTTTTCTGGCGGACAGAGTGTAGGTGCTCAGCGAAGCAGTCTCCCAATCTATGTCAGGTCTCACTGATATACAGGAGGCCACGCCGGGAGCACCGTACACAGTATATTACCCCAACAGACTCACAGGCGAAGTGTCGCCTGGAAGGACTATTTAGGGCCCTGAATGGTAGTGAGGGAGGAGGTGTAGGGGCTGGTGTAGTACCTGTTCTGCTTGGAAGGGTAAGTGCCAGGAGGGATATCAGTGGGGAGGGACAATGGACAAGGGAGTTGCATAGGGAGCGATCCTTGTGGAAAGCAGAAAGTGGGGGGCAGCGGGGGAAGAGGAAAAGGTGTGTTTGGTGGTGGGATCCCATTGGAGGTGGCAGATGTTCCGGAGAATGCTGTGCTGGATGCAGAGCGGAGGCTGGTGGGGTGGTAGGTGAGGACAAGAGAACCCTATCCCTGGTAGGGTGGCGGGAGGATGGGGTAAGAGCAGATGTGCGTGAAATGGAAAATATGCGGTTGAGGGCAGTGTTGATGGTGGAGGAAGGGAAGCCCCTTTCTTTGAAACAGGAGGACATCTCCTTCATTCTAGAATGAAGAGCCTCACCCTGAGAGCAGTTGCAGTGGAGACGGAAGAATTGAGAGCAGGGGATGGCGTTTTTACAAGTAACAGGGTGGGAAGAGGTATAGTTCAGGTTGACTTTATTTTAGAACAATGGAGGTATGAAACTGACATTTCAGTTAATATGGCACCGGTGTACAACACTTCTTAAGTGGAAATTAAGGCTTATGCGAGAAAGGCAGGTAGGTGGAGATGAGTCCATGGACAGATCAGCCATGATCTCATTGAATGGCAGAGCAGGCTCGATAGGCCAGATGGCCTACTCCTGCTCCTATTTCTTATGTTCTCATGTTCCTTCACTCAATGAAATCTGGATGGATCATGAAACCATATATTTCACTTCTTTTATGCCTTTTACATTTGTTTTTCATCTTGAATGTGATCCTGGAACTATTGGAGCCTGTGATTTGCAGTTTGGAGATGATATGGGTGTTCCAGCACAGTGCAGTCTCTTGAGAGGATTCCTGGAGCCAGAGGCAGCAGGAGCAAACCTCATGAGGGGCAGGTTGCAGGGCAACGTGCAAGCTGATGTTTGACTCCTTTTTGCCAATTAAAGCTTCCGTTGTTCGTCGACTGAAGTGATGAGAGGGACTGTAACGTTGAGGCGAATGCAAAAGTTTGGAGATTGTTTGGGTGTTTCCGCGTTCTGCAGCCTCCAAGTCTGGACAAGTTTGGAGATTGTTAGGGTGCTTCAGTGCTCTGCAGCCTCCGAAAGGATTCCAGGAGACAGGCAGCATTCATGAACCTGGAGTGGACAAACTCTAGGACAGGGTGCAAGCCGACATTTGACTCCATTTTGCCAATTAAAGGTTCCACTGTGTGCTGATTAAAGCGACGAGGGAATTGAAGCATTTAGGTGAGTGCGGAGGGTGAGCACTGACTGCTTGTCTTTTGATCGCTCTGTACCAGAGAGGGGAGAGCCTGCTGCTGCACCCGGAGAGTGTTGTTCAGTTTTTCTGCATTTTAGATGTGGACTTGGACTAGACACTCCTTTTTAGTCTTATAGTGTTTTTTCATTCTGTGTTTTTCACCTGATCTTTTCCTTGTTTTTGTGTGGGAAGAGGGATTTGGGGGATGATGAACCTGTCCCGTTTTTGTTTAATTTTTTGAGCGGGAGGTGGGATTTGGGGGTTGACGTGTCTGCTCTGTTTTTATTCTTTTTTGTGTGGGATGCAGGGAGCGTGATTTGGGCGCTGGGAGGGTGATTTCGGTGCGGGGAGAGTGATTTGGGTGCGGGGAGAGTGATTTGGGAGCTGGGAGGCTGATTTGGGCGCTGGGAGGGTGATTTGGGTGCGGGGAGGGTGATTTGGGTGCGGGGAGGGTGATTTGGGTGTGGGGAGAGTGATTTGGGCGCGGGGAGAGTGATTTGGGTGCGGGGAGAGTGATTTGGGTGCGGGGAGAGTGCTTTGGGCGCTGGGAGCGTGATTTGGGTGCGGGGAGAGTGATTTGGGTGCGGGGGGAGTGATTTGGGTGCGGGGAGAGTGATTTGGGTGCTGATGTGCCTGCTCCATTTTTCTTAGTTTTTTTTTGTGTGGGGAGGGTTGATGATGGTGCTGCCTTTCAGTTCTTTCTTGGTTTCATGGCTACACAGAGAAGAAGAAATTCAGAGTTGTATACATTGATAATAAATGAACCTTTGGACATTTGTCACAAGCTCTGAAACTCATGAAACCGAAGAAACATCAAGGCAGAAACATTTGGGCTGCGGATCAAAACTCCTGATCCCTGACTAACACGGGTGTTGTTATGAGAAGCAGACATTAGGCGGAAATAAAATTCGACCGGTTGGATCTGTCAAAAAGAGCTAAATCGAAAGTGACGTGTTTCCTGGTCACTGGACTTCCCCGAGACGTTCAGCGGCAGATAAATTCCAGTCGCACCTTATCAGAGGCATTTATTCTGAAACGATATCTTTACCTTGCGCTGAAACTTGAATAATTCGTATTACATAAGATAAACTGGACAACAAAAGCGGATGAAGCCACTGGCGCGAACCAACGTCAAGAGATCTGAGCCTCAGGGTTCACGGGCAGGTAATTACAGTTTACATTCACTCGTATTATCACCACTGACGACATCAATATTGCCGGTGAAAGGACAAGGTTTGCGTTGTCCATGTGTTCAGGCTCTTCACGCCCACCGAGCCGAACTCAATGCTAACCGTGCAACACAAACACGAATTGCTGGAGGAACTCAGCAGGTCAGGCAGTATCTATGGAAAAGAGTACAGTCGACGCTTCGGGCCGAGACCCTTCAGCAGGCGTGTGTATGTGTTGCTTGGATTTCTAGTATCTGCAGATTTTCTCTTGTTTGTCAATGCTAACCGTTTAAATTATAGGCTATAAATATATATCATAATTAATTTGTACGTCCGATCTTCCACGGGTAGTAAAGCCTGAGTTATTAAAAATCCTATTATTTAATAACCTATTTATTATCCTATCCTGAGTTATTAGATGGGTCACAAACAGAAAATGCTGGAGGAACTCAGCAAGCCAGGCAACATATGTGAAAAGAAAAACTAAAATCTTTCATGTATGGAATGGGAGAAGTAAAAGTTAGTACCTGTAGGATTAAGAATGCTGGTAAAATGGGAGGAGGGTAGGGGGTGTGGTGTGTGGAGGAAACAGGTTAAAAGTTAGTTTTTTTTTCAGCATCTGCTGCCCTACCTGCTGAGCTTTCCCGGAATTTTTTTGTTCGTATGTTTAGCACCTGCGTTTTCTGTTGTGATATTTGGTGGGATGACTGGCGGACGTAAGAAGCTACACCCACTCAGTGGGATGGAATGTGTTTGCTGAAGGGCCAACAATGTTTATCCTCCAGGGAGCTGCCCCCACCCCGCAAACTCTTAAAGAGCTCTGTAAGTGAAAATATTCTTAGGCTCGGACAGTCTTAAATGTTTGCCTTAGCGCCGAGTCGGCGCTGCACACAACATTCGGAGAACTTTTCACTAAGGTAGAAGTTGTTGAAGTATTTTATTGGACAAAGGAGTAGAATCTTTAACCAAAAACAGTGCCAAGTACGTTCAAGGCATAAGAGACTCTGTGGATGTTTTCTCCATAGATATGCCTGACCTATTGGGTTCCTCCAGCATTTTCTATGTGTTGCACCAAATATATTCACATCTTCCCCAACCTTAGTAGGTAATAAACTAAATTTACAATTTTAATATTTTGGAATTATAACAATGATTTTATTATTCCAGACCCAAAAGACCTCAAAGAAATAGCAGGGGAGCTGAGGATTCTGGGAGATCGTTTACACCTCATGCACCTCATACTTAATCATCACCTTGACGACAAACACAAGGAAAGCAAGGGAGACATGAAGAAGCAATGATCGCTTAAAGATATTTTACAACATCTCATGGAAAATGGTATTGGATTGAAGTCATTGTTGGAGAAATGAGGAAGAGTGAAAGAGTGAGAGAAATGCATTCCGGTTGCCTATAATGCATGCCTATGAAGGAACCAAGAGGATAGATCACATCTAACAAGCTCCACACTTCATCTGTTTGCAGAGGATGATTTGTAAGACTATATAAAAAAAACAAATGTGTTTTAAAAAGTTGTTAAAACTGCTTTCAAATCAGACATGTGAAATGGAGCTAATTTTAACATTGGAGGTGAATGAGCTAAAATGACATGCTTGTGTTAAGTCTTATTTTAAATCTCAAAAGTTACAAGAAACTGTGAAAATTATGCTGTGTTAAGCTTATATAAATAATACATTTATTTAAATAAGTGGAGGAAATAACTAACGTGAAAGTGTTTTAAAATATTAAATGCTTCTCAATGCTTCACTTAAATATATGACACACGTTCATTGCTAAGTTTGCTTCATTATTGAATGACAGAATTATCCTCTTGAATTTCAAACTGTTAATGTGTTGAATAATCTAAAATAAACACAATTACTACTGTTATAGTACAGCATGGTGCACAGTGTCATGTCTTAATCAATCTTAAATACAATCTTCACAGACTTTATAGTTGACTTTGTGGATTAATTAAAAAATGTTTAATTCATATTCATGTTCAGATTTTGATTCATTTATTTACCACAAATACATTAAAACATACAATAAAATGCATTATTTGCATTAAAACCAATACAACTTGAGGGTGTGCTGGGGGCAGCCTGCAAGCATTGCCACACATTCTGGTGCCAACGTAGCATGCCCACAATGCCAGCAGATGAACACAACAAATCAAAACACAATGACCAACACAACAACAACAATAAGGCAAGTGCCTTTCCTCCCTCCCTTATATATACACACACACACACAAACGCATTCCTCCAACCCCAGGTCAGGCCTCCAGTCTCCAGGCTTCGGCATTAGGCTTTGACTGCCTGAATTCTGATTAACCTTTGGGCTTCAGCCTTTGGTGTTGTCCTCTGGACTAGCCAATGATTGGACTCCAAACTCCAGGCCTCAAAATCTGGGCCTCCTGTTTCACCAGCCCTCGTGTCTCCTGCTCGCACAGACATCCAATCCCGAGACCCACTGACCTGGGACAGCCTGATGTCCAAGGATGTCCTTTGTCACATGTCCATGGATGTGGTATTGGAAAGACAAGCTGCTGGATAAATGTAGATGGGATAGCTTTCATTTCAAGAATTTGGCCAAGGAGACAAAATGAGACATATTAAACTTTGGTAATGTCTTGAAACTGAGTGAGTATATGAGTAGTGACCAGGAAACAGAAGAGGCACCAATAAGGCAGGTACAACACAATGAGGGAAATGCGAAAGGTACAGCAGCACAAGGGTGACACCGTTGTGTAGTGGTTAGTGTATCACTTTACAGCGCCAACTGTAAAATTGGGGCTTTAATTCCCAACGCTGTCTGTAAGGACATCCTCTCCATGACTCTGGTTTCCTCCAAAATTCCACAGACATACTGGTTAAGGTTAGTAAGTTGTGGGTATGCTATTATGAAACGAGAAGCATGGCAACACTTGCAGGCAGCCCAGCATTACCCACACTGATTTGATTTGATTTGATTTGTTGCAAAGTGAAGCATTTCATGGTATTTTTGGATGTACCTGTGACAAATAAAGCTAATGTGAATAAATCTATATGAAGCTAATCTTTTTCCATATTGGTAGTGTAATGTGGAAGTAGGTTCACAGGTTTGTTGAGTGAGAAAGAAAACACTGAATAAGCATATGAATATACATATTAATTATTTATTTACAAACAGTAAAAAATTCCATCAAACATTGAAGTCCTCCCAAGTTACACAACTACAAAACTAAATATTCACTAACCAGATACTTCATCAAATGTGCACGCGGAGTGTATCTTCCCAATGGTTGTGGGGACAAAGGAAAAAAGAGAGGGAACCTCTCTCATGTGTTACTCTTCTACTTGGGGTGATTGAAACCGTGGCTGCAGTTATTAAACGATTGACATGGTGGAAGCAGCTTTCGGCTGGCAAATGAGCCACACTCCACACGACAGGTAGAAAAAATAATGCAAAGTTTGGAAATGTTGATGTTCAAAGTGATGCTCCAAAGACATGGGGTTGAAAGGTTAAAACCGGCACTGGGAATGAATGTAGGATTTGTCTGACTAGGATTTCTCTGATTGGGTCAGTATGGGCCCTATTGCTCAATCAGGTGTACGACTCCATGATTTTTATTCTAATTCATTTTAATTACCTTTGAACTCAATGGGCTAATGTGGAAGAAACCGAAGGAAGAGGAAGAGTTTCCCCGTAAAAGAAGTCTAGTGACACTTACTCTGTAATATCTTTTGTATACACCCTTTCAACACATCCAATAACCTCCTTTTGCAAGTTACCAGAATCATCCGCAAGATTCTGTTCCACAAATTTCTAAGTGCCAACTATGAAATTGGCTTTGAAGGGAGCAGCAGCTGACAAAAGCATCCAGAGTCAATCACACTGCAGGAGGCAATAGCTCATTCCTGCCTAGAAAAAGATAATTGGCATGAAATTATTTACTGTAAAGATAAACTTCCAATTTACTGGATCATAAAATTCAAACGCAAATAACCACAGATAAGGAAAAGATATTTTTCCTGCAAGCACCATCTTTTTAAAACCAAAGTTTTGGCCAGGGTATGTCAGATGAGCAGGTAGGGTACTTCACATGTAAAAAGTCCTGCTGCATTATACATAAGTGTAGCTCCTCTTCATATCTCTTAGAAGGCTAATGGCCACCTGATAAGGGATTATGGGCCAAGAGTTCTGCATATCAGGGTGGCTGTGCTATGATTAGCATAATCATAATCATAATTTGACTCACATCATAATCAGCAGATTATGGCGTGAGTCAAATTTCCAGGTCAGGAATAATGATTGAAAAAATATCTGACTTTAAACCCTGATTCTCGCTGGATTTTAGAAGAATGAGGAGGAATCTCATTGAAACCTATCAAATATTGAAAGATTTAGATAGAGTAAACATGGACAGGATGTTTCTTATAGTGGGGGGATTCTAGGACTAGAGGGCACAGCCTCAGAATAAAAGTATGTCCCTTTAGAACGGAGATGAGGAATTTTAACCAGAGGGTGGTGAATCTGTGGAATTAATTGCCATAAGAGGCAGTGGAGGCCAGGTCATTGGGTATATTTAAAGTCGAAGTTGATAGATTCTTGGTTAGTAGGGGCATCAAAGGGAGAATGCAGGAGAATTGTGTCGAGAGGGATAATAAATCAACCATGATGGAATAGTACAACAAACTCGATGGGCTGAATGGTTTAATTCCGCTCCTATGTCTTATGGCTTTATGGTCTCAGGAGTGAATAATGACACAACGGCCTTTTTTTTGTCTTACTTAAGTCGAGATCGGCAAGTTCCTCTTTAATGCAACAAACCGAAAGATTGTTATCTCATTCCATGTGCTTTTGAGAGGTTTCCTTGTTTTATTATTTTACCTAGCTCAGACCAGTGAGATCTCCTGTCATTATTAAACAAGGCTTCTCTAAAACCGTCGCCGTTTTTAATGTTTGCATTTCATTTAGCAAACTTAAGTCGAGTTGATGATGTTGAATTTCACCACAGGCTGAATCCTTCCGTCTTCCAGTTAGAACACGACCCTACCGAAGTGAGTCATAATTGTGTGATCTCTGTTGTCTGCTATTGGGAGTTTCCTGTAAAATCATGTTGTTTCAAGAAACAGCGCACAGTTGTTGTTATCCAATGAAATTAGGAATTCCCCTTTATTGTTTTCTTGGTTCTCCGTTTATGCTTGCATGTGACTCAGGACTTTTATTTATGATTTCCACCGGCGTTTGTATTTTTATTTCAAGCAAAAGACAAAGAAGGGGAAAAAAAGAACAAACTATTACGCAAAGCTTTAGCAATGTTACGTTTTGGAGATTTTCTTTTGTCAAAGGTGGGATGGGTAGAAGTGCATGGATTTCCACGTCTGCACGGCTTAAGCCTTGTCGGGGAACTTGCAGTTGATAATGTCTTTATCCGTCTTCTGCCTTTTCTTTAGAAAAAATAGATTTTTTTCATATTTTGGAAATCAAGAAATGGAATGCTGGAAAAACTTTGTATAAGGCTACACCTGTAGGATGAGAAATTGTCAATGTTTTTGGTTGGAGATGTGCTGATTTTTTCCCCGAGCATTTTATATTTTTGTTTAAATTCTGCTGATTTGGTCCTGAAGAAGCTTTGGCAAGTTGCAAGTTTGACTCTAGAAGGCAGGCATTGCAGCCATGTTGTGGCGTTGGTAGAATATAAGTGAATTGTAGTTGCTAATAATAATGACATTTAGTATTCGTACAGACTATGTAGTTCAAGGTGCTTTACAATGGGATAAAGTGCAAACATGAAAATAAAATATAAAAAGATGTTAATTAAAAGCAAGGTAAAATAAATAGGTTTTGAACTGGCGTTTAAAAGTGTCAAATGAATCTTTATACCTTAAGATTTTAGGTATTGAATTCCGCATGGTGGACTGTGTATCAATCAAACTAATTGCTTTGACCTATGTAGTAAATTAAATTCAATAGGCGATCAAGCGCACAAGGACTTTACCCAACGTTTACTAATCACAGTTACTCTTTCGTTGCGAACAATTCGAAGACTCACTGCTTGAATTGAAGTGTTGGATATGGCAATTTCTTCCCTAAGTTCCTCCTTTATCAGAGTTTCTTCTGTGATATTTCTTCTCCGGAGCTGTTGCTGTCAATTGTCCTGTGATACTTTTTATAAATTCCTTTGCATATCTCCCAGACAATGTCTGATTTATATAGCTATAAGTCTGCTTCTGTGAATTATCAGACTGCCTTGTTACCTCGCCAACTTGTGCTCCTTCCCCTTCCCGCATCTTATTCAGGATTTTGCCCCCTTTCTTTCCAGTCCTGATGAAGGGTCTCGGCACGAAACGTCGACTGTTTATTCCCTCCCATAGATGCTGCCTGACCTGCTGAGCTCCTCCAACACTGTATGTGTGTTGCTCTGGATTTTCGGCATTGGCATAGTCTATTGTGTTCGCAAGATGTCTATTGTGTATCAGAGCATTCATATCTACTGTTGGCACTTCAGCGCTGGACTAATCAGCACAGCATTGTTACTTTCTCATATTGAAACCTTCAGCCTCTATTGTGTCCGCAAGATGTCTATTTGTATCAGAGCATTCATATCTACTGTTGGCACTTCAGCGCTGGGCTAACAGGGCTGTATCAGCACAGCATTGTTATTTTCTCATATTGAAACCTTCAGCCAGGTTGTTGGTCACAAGACCGAGCTTCAATGTTCTTTTTCTCAGCTGCTCCCCACACCTTGCAGTTTTGGGGTTCCTTGAATCTGGCACACCTATGAACATGAGCAGAACTAGGCCAATCAATCAGATCATGGGTGACCTGAGTATAAACCAGCTTCTGCATTCTGGGATACCTTTTCATCTGCCTGCCTAGGAAGAGTCTATGGGTCTCTATATACTGATTTAAGATACATTCAAAGACTCTGCACCCACTGTCTTTTGAAGAAGAGAATTCCAAAGGCATGCCCATTTGAGGGCAAAATTAAACTCCATCTTCTGTGTTAAATGGTGAACTCTAGTCCTACATCCTCCTACACAAAGGAAACGTCCTCTCAACATAAACACAAAAATATCTGCAGATGCCAGAAATCTATAACAATAAACAAAAGGCGCTGGAGGTACTCAAGAGGTCAAGCAGCATCTACGGAGAGGAATAAAGAGTCGACGTTTCAGGCCAAGACCTTTCATCAGAACTGGGAAGGGGAAAAGCTAAAAGAAGGTGGGAGGGCAGGGGAAGGACTACAAGCTGGCAAGTGATAGGTGAAACCAGGTGAAGGTGAAGGTTGGCTTGTGGGGAAGGGTGGATGAAGTGAGAAGCTGGGAGGTGGAAAAGTTAAGGGTGGAAGAAGGAATCTTATAGGAGAGAAGAGTAGACCGTGGGAGAAAGGGAAGGAGGAGAAGAGAAGGGGTAAGGGAAGCCAGAATAGGAAATGGGGAAGGTGGCAGTAGAGGAGGCCATGGACTGACATATCAGAATGGGAATAGATAGTAAAATTAAAACGGGTGGCCATGAGGAAAGGTCTCCTTTTGTGGTGGAAGGAGTGACGGTGCTCGATGAAGTAGTCCCCAATCTATGACGGGTCTCACCAACGTACAGGAGGCTGCACCTGGAGCTCCAGATACAGTAGACAACCTCGACAGACTAGCGGGTGACACATTGTTTCATCTGGAAAGACTGTTGGGAGGGGGGCTCTGAATGGTGGTGAGGGAGGAGGTGTTGGAGCAGATGTAGCACTTGTCCTGCTTGCCAAGTGGGAGTTCAGTGATGAGGGTCAAGTGGACAAGGAAGTCCAGTAGAGTGATCCCTGCAGAGTGTGGGTGGAGGGAAAGATGTGTTTAGTGGCAGGTTCGCTTTGAAGATGGCAGAGGTTACAGAAAATGATGTGCTGGATGCAAAGAGTCATGGGTTGGTAGGTAAGGATAAGGGAATCACCATGTTGTTCTGGCTTTGGTTTTACACATAGTCCATGTACAAAACACCCTGCTTTTCCAAGAAAAGCACCTCTGCTGGCAAACCCAATGAACTTCATGATAAACTGCTATTTCTTTTGATAGCCATACTTTATTAAAAAAGATCCAAGTTTGATTGAAAAAAGAATTCAAATCACACAATGGGCTATGCTGGGATTTGGACTTGGGTCTCTAGACCATCAACCCATATCCATTTTGGAACCAGTTCCATTCAAGTAACTAACTCCAAGACCATTGCTAGTAAGAAAGTTAATTCAGCAGGAAATCCACATACACAAAAAAGTACAGTGTGAGATTAGGATGCATTTTTATTTCATAAAATAATATTTTGAATCACTATAAAACCCTGTTTACAGATTTCCTGGCTTTAAATAATGAGTGCAAAGCCACTTTAAAAAATATACAGTCCATCTTGTAGTATTGCACCCTTCCTCCCCCTATATCTTTTGAAGGCATTTAGAATAACTATTGACAAAACAGGCATATTTTTACACAAAAAATGTATACAACAATATTTTACAGTTTGTCACATACTACCATTTCATTTCAAATCATAAGCAGGTTAGCCAGGTTAGCTAAATTAATCAGGCTATCTTTAAATGACTTATTTAATGATAACTCAGTCCTTTTGCAGATTTAAAGAGAAATCTGTGAGATTTAATATACTTATCATGTCGCAATCAGTGGACATGCCAATTTTACAGAGCAGTACTTGATAATTCTGCAACTCAAAGATCCTTACAAGTTATATTTTCACCATGAGATACAAAGATTGGACTAACTAAATGAGCAAAAAAGTGCTGGCATTGAACACAATCAAGGTAGATGATAAAATTATTTTTCTTGTCAGTTCATGTAAAATCCTGTGTACAAGTCCGGTGTCTGTAATAGATTTACCAAATGCATACAAATGACCTATTGATTACCCTTAGATTGCACTTACAGGATTTCCAGGAAAAATAGAATTTTGTAAGTTGAAGGAGGATTTATGGAAAAAAAGAATATTTTAATGCTAATTTTAGCCAAAAAAGTTGATACAAATAAAAATTAACTGCAATTATATTAGTCTGGCCAGTACTTTCCATAAAGCAACCTTATCTATTTCAAACACTACAAATGTGTTACGAAATCCTTAAATATATTTGGTATAGAAGTGAACTTTGATTAATATCTTGCCCATAAAATCAGAATGTTAGAACCAGCACAATCCAAAAAGAGAATTTTCAAATAACCAGAATGTTTGCATTCAAGCAGATCTCTCAGGAAACTAGATGATCTCAAAAAACATCCTGTACATCCAAATTAAAGAGTGTATGCAAAACCAGCGGGGAAATTCAAAACTCTACACTTAAAAAATTCTACACTACGATATCAGTTGGTCAAATACACAGTGGTTATTTTTACTTTATAAGAGGCCTGATTTTGAAAGTGTTTCCAACAAATTTCTTCATTTATAACAATAAGCACATTTCATATGGAATTACTTCTAATTGTTATCTATTTCTAGTTTCTCATTGCTTTGGTGGGAGCAGTCGGTTCAGTGCCTGCTCTTCAGATGGAATGAGTTCTAGTACTGCCATTTATCCATATACAGTATAATTGTAGTACATTCCCAATAAAGATATGAATAAGCTAACCTATTTGAAGAACTCTGGAGAAGTTCTACACGGTTATCTTTATGTGATTATGTAGTTATATTTCCATGGTGTGTTTGCTGAACTCCAGGAATTCCCTCCCTTGAAGTAACTACTACTTCTCTCTTTAGGCCTGCACAGGCAGGCTCCTCCCAGTCTCCACCCAGCTAACATGAGTCACTCTCACTCGTTCCAACTCATCGTCTGCGGCCTATTTAAACTCAGCTCTCACCCTTGTTTCTCAGTAGCCCCACCTTGGTTTTGGGTTGATTCTAGGTACATGATTTAATAAAGTCTAACGATTCTGTTACACCTGTGAGTCTGTTGGTTCATTGATATATTAAGGAAAATTATTATGGTATGCTAACCACTTCTACAGATGGATCAAAAGATAGTTTGACTGGGAATGTCGGTGTGGCTGTTCTTGTAGAAAACAATAAAAAAAACAACTTACTATTTATCGGTATAGTCAGCAGAGTTAGTTGCCATCATTTTAGGCTTACAGTAGGTGGAGAAAATCTGTCAATGTAAAATTGTAGTTTGTTCATATTCCTTTTCAGCTTTGATGAGTCTTAAACCAGGTATTCTAGCAGCAGTCAGACTTATTTCTAGAAGCTCGTCAAACATTATTTCATATAGAAGTACTGGTTTATGTTTTCTTCTAATGGTTCTCTGCACATAGAGGGTTGAGAGGAATGACTGGGTTGATTGTTTAGCTAAGAGAGCAGTTAAAAGTTCAACAATGGATAAAGACCTTTTACTTATCAAATCAAAAGGTAAGGGGTTGGTAGGTTTAAGAATTAGGGGGTTATGGCAAGACTTGTGGGATGATGAGAATGAAGGGAGACGCCTCCACAGAATACATAAAACTGTTGGATTGATGGGAGAAGGAGGTAAAACAAGAAGGGAAGGAATTATTTGGACATGACTTAGAATTGGGCATACTAGGCTTAATTATTCCCTTTATCTTGTTGGAAAACATCATTTTGGGTTGGGTAGGTTTTGTTATCATTATGAAACAGTTGACTATATACTATTAGAGTGGTTGAAGTGGCATACAAAGTTGAAAGAAATCAAATGCAGGCCTCATTACAATCTTTGGGAGCTGATAGTTTTAATTTAAAAACTTTTAAGTTATGGGAGTGAATATAATTTAATTCACAGTATCATCTGTCATTACTTACAATCTATAGGACTTTTGTAATTTAGCTTTCATTTGAAAGAGTAGTAAGGATACCCCACTCCCCCAAACTCTCTACACCACACTCCAGTCCAGCTGGTGGCAGTAATGCACCTTTAAGTTGGATTGCCAACCACCATAAAAAGTCAGAAAAAGAAGTTAATCCTTGTTCGACAATACTTACAAACTAAAGCTTTATTGTATAGAATTAGAAAGTATGGATACCTTTAAACTTTTAGGAATTTGGTTTGACACTTATAGGAACATGGTCAACACGTATTAAGGAAATAATAACCAAAAGTAAGAAAGTTCTACATGTTATGAGGTGTTTGATAGGAAAGAAATGAAGAACTGATAGGAAATCCTTGAACGCAATGTACGTAGGATCAATAAGATCAATACTGGGACTATGGAAGTATGGTATATGGATCAGCATCACACTGCATGCTCAAGAAATCGAATATAATTCAAAGTCAAGCATTAACGATAATTAGTAGGGCAATAAGATCAGCACCAGTGGATGCAATTCAGGTGCAGTAGGGAGAAACACCCCTGGAACTGAGAACGCAACTTGTGTTTACACATTGGGTAGACCAAGAGCATGGAGAAAGTCTGAAGTTTTGCATGGACTATTGAAGGAAAAGCCGATAAGGACAAATATTATTAATAAGGCAGTGCTTGATCCTAAGGTGCCTCCATGGCTGTGTGAAGCACCAGAGGTGGATCTTAAATTATTCGAAAGGAGACAAAAAGATTAGATGTGATTTTACATCAAGATATAGTTGAATCTTATGTAAATAATAATTATTATGGATATTTACAAATATATACAATATGCTTCAAAACTGGTAATAACAGACTGGAGATAGGATTTGCAGTGCTTGATTTTAACATTAAAAAGCAGGGGAAAATAAATGATGATTTCTCAGTGGATACAGGTGAAATGACTGTTGGACTATTTGCTTTACAGTGGGTGGAGGAAGTGAGACTGACATTGTCTGATTCAGGGACAACAATCACTTCCATTTAGAGACAAGACCAGGCATTATGCATGAGATAATATAAACCTTACTTAGACTTAAAATGATGGGGCTCTGTTTATGTTTATGTGGATTCCAGCACACGTTGGTAACAGAGGGAATGAGCAAGTGGATAAATCAGCAAGGGAGGCAACTCGATGAGCAGACGTGGAAATTCAAATAAATTACAGTAAAGGAGAAATGAAAATCATTAAAAATGAAATTAAAAATGTGGAGAAAACAATGTGATGAAGAGAGAACAGGAAGACACCTTAATAATATCCAGAAAGAAGTGGGATAGTCGATACAGGCACCAGCAGGAGGGAGGAGGTGATAATGTTGGGATTGAGATTTGAGCACACAGTTAAATACTACGTTGTTTTTAATGAAGAAGCACAGTAATGGGAGATGTGAGTATTGTAGCCAACACAAAGCGGTTGAGCATATACTGAAATGTCCAAGATACAATCAAAAAAAGGGAAGATTGATTTTAAAGTTAGCTCAGAATGAAATACAATCTAACATTAGCAATATTTTGAGAAAGGATCACAAGATTATTGCTTTAAATATATAGTGCAGTTACTTAAGAATACAGGTCTTCTTTATTACAGAATTTGATAGAAATACAAATACAGGGTTTAGATATGAAGGAGAAGAATTATTGGAATGTAGGGCTTATGAATGTGAGAGAAAGCAGACCCTTGGAAGCAATTTTGTTACTTTAGATAGTTTGCTGGGGTATGGTGAAGAAGCACAAGAAAAGCATAAGCATTTAAATTCCTGAAATTTGTGGGTTGTTTAATACAAATTAAGTCAATAGTGTTCGGTGATTATATAGTTATTTTTGTTATTACTGTTATTATCCTTATTACTGGTACAGGTATTATTTCTTCTTGGGATGGTGGTGGTAGGGGTTAGGAGCACTCTCCTGATCCCTCCTCACACTCCAGTTCAGTAGGTAGCGGTAATAACTTTTTAAGTTAGTGATGAACAATAATCCTTGTTCACTCATACAAACCTCCACGAGGGCCAGATCCTTGTCATGGTTAGGAGGCTTGTATGCCTCAATGACCTGGAGAGCTCTGTTGGCTGGAGTCAGGGCTTTACACTTTGGCTCCTGGTAGGGTCAAAGGGTAGGGGACATTGAGTGATCTGCTTGGTCCTCCTGGTTCGGGGGCTTAGCTCAGGACTAACAACGCTGACTGGTAAAACAAAGTTGTTACAAAAACTGCAATGAAGTATCCTTCTACATCTGAGTGCAATGGTATTCCTGAGCTCCCACCCGGAACTTGTAGTGAAAATCAAGGGGAAGCTACTGACAAGATGAAGGAAGCCCTGGGCAGGACACTGCCAGGGATGGAGGACCATCATTGCTGTCCTGAATGCCAGCTGCATAATGGCAGTAAGTACTCATACAAACCAGCCAGCCTTAACCAGTTGCTCTTAGTCTCCAGCTACATGGCTGCCTTGTCGAGTTAAGTATCTGCTCTCTCTTGTTTTGTGGCCCCTTGTTATTTTGTAGTTTGCTATTAAAGTTATCACTCACCTCTAATTTGTTTCTGCTGCTCTGTGTTTGGGTCAAACCTCCTGTAAATTGCCAGACAGAATGAGTGAACCAAAGATTGACCCAGCAGAGTCTGCCTAAAGGAAGTCGGCTATCTACATGAGTGTGCCATCCAGAAGCTATTGATTCTCTGCTTGCCATTCTCAACCCAATCTCCATCTCAATATAGCAACCCTGTACCAGTCAACCTCCTCCCTTGGAGCCCCAGATTCCAACACCTGAACGTTTTGGTGGCTCCTCAACCCGATCCCACAATTTCCTGTCCTGGTGCATCTTACACTTGAAGCTCCAGCCATCTCTGCAGGTTACAGACTGAGCCAAGTTTGCCTCTGTCATTTTTCTCCTGACTGGGTGAGCTCTGACCTGGGCCACCGCAAAATGGGACAACAAAACCACCATTTGCAACAAATATGAGGAATTCACCGCTGAGATGGGCCAGGTTTTCCGCTATCTGTGAAGTGGAAGGAGGGCAGATTGGATATTTCGGTTTCATCAAAGCACATACTTGGCAATGAATTACACCATGGAGTTCGGGACCCTCAAATTTTGAAAGCCTCGTCACTCTGTTCTTCTAAATTGACAAGCGTCCAGATCATCAGTTCCATTTCCAGAACTATTTCAGATAGCAGGACCCTCATCACCAATGCTTCCGGAATCCACCCAGTTAGGGGCTCAGATGGTAGACTCTGTGGCTGCTAAAGAAAAGCCAGGATGGTGTATTGCCTCCCATGTGCTAAGGTCCAAGATGACTGAGAGAGGCTGCAGAAAATTCTCAAGAGGGTTGGTGAGCAGTCAGAGATTGCAGTGCACATTGGCACCAATGACACACGTAGAAAAGGGGAACAGATTCTGCACAGTGAGTATACGGAATTAGGGAACGGACTGAAGAACAGGACCTCCAAGACAGTAATCTCTGGATCACTCCCAGTACTACATGCTAGTCAGGAAAGGAATAGGATGGATTGTGCATATGAACAAGCAGTTCAGGAAGAGGTGCAGGAGGCATTAAAAAACTAGGAAGATATTGCATTCAATAGAAGAAATCTGTACAAAAGGGAGCTGCACAACATGATAGAGACTTCTGCTGTGCTGCAGAGAACAAGCGGCAGCTGCCAAAGGTGAGAATGAACAAGCAAAAGACATGACCACTAACCATGGCCACCATTTCCAATACTCGTGTCAATAATGTACCAAAATATGTGGATCCCAGATCGGCCTCCACAGCCACCTGAGTACCCCTTAGGAGAACATCTTACTCGACTCCGATGATCACAAGACGAAGACTAGCGATTAAAGACATTACTGCTCTGCAGTGCTATAGTGACGGGAGGTCCCCAGCAAAGGACTGTGAGAACTGTTTATTTTGATAGAGCAACATTTTCTTTGTTCTAATTTGTAAAATCTTTTTGAACATGCTGATTCAAAATTAGTTTTGATACAACTGGAGAATATTTAGCCACCATCTCTAAAGGGCGGATAGGAATATCCTCAAGTCACTTGTTTGGCTGAGGCAATGTGACGTTTAAAAAGAGCTTGGGGCCTTTTGGCAGGCTGCAATCATAATGATTTATTAGGCACTTGACAAGGACAATAAAAACAAGGTGTGAGTGAGTCACCATTGTATGAGTGGGCAGTGTTAGAGTGGTCAGGCTTTGGCTCAACAGGCTTGGGCGAGAACAGATAGAGGCTATAACTAAGTTTTTTTTCTCTTTCTGCCTGTTAATACATAACTAGTGCCATGAGAATAGATCCAGGGTTTGTGTAAGATGTGAGTCTCCCCGGTTACTGCCTCTGCATGAAGTGCATCAAGCTGCAGCTCCTTATAAACCATGTTAAGTAACTAGAACTGCAGTCTAATGACATTCGGTTCATATAGGAACATGAGATGATAGATGGGCACCACAGGGAGGTAGTCACCTGTAAATTGTAGAAGGCAGGCACCTGTGTAACTGTCTGGAGAGGGAAAAGGAATTGGCATCCAGTGCCTGTGGCTGTTCCCCTCAAAAATGTATACTGCTTTGGATACTTTTTGTGTGTGTGTGTGTGTGTGTGGGGGAGGAGCTACCAGGGGGAAGCCATAGCAACTGGGTTTCTGGCATTGAGGATCAGAAGAAAAGAGGGGAGGAGAGGAGAATAGAAGTGATAATGATAAGAGATTCCATAGTTAGAGGAAGAGCAGGAGATTCTGCGGATGTGAAAGAAATACCCGGATGGTATGTTGCCTGTAAGGTGCCAGGGTCAGAGATATTGCAGATCAGATCTACAGCATTCTAACGGAGGGGGCTGAGCAGCCGGAAGTCATGGTACATATAGGTACCAACAACACATGGCGGAAAAGGGAGGAGGTTTTGAAGAGAGAACATAGGGAGTCAGGTAGAAGACTGAAATGCAGGACCTCTAGGGTAGGGACCTCTGGATTGCTGCCCATGCCATGCGCCAGTGAGGGTAAGAATAGGATAACTTGCAGGTGAAGGCATGCCTGAAGAATAAGTGCAGGGGCAGGGTTTCATATTTCGGGATCATTGGAACGGCTCCTGAGGAACGTTATGACCAGTACAAAAAGGATGTATTACATTTGAACCCGAAGGGTACCAATATCCTTGTGGGAAGGTTTGCTAGAACTGTTGGGGAGAGTTTAAACTCGTTTGGCAGGCGGATGGATAGGCCTACGATGGGACAGTTTGTATAACAATAGATGCAGTGTGCAGTCAGATTGTGAGGAAGAACAGGCAGATGATAGGGCAAAATTGCAATCAGTGGGGAAAATTCATAAAGGGTGATGAATGAAGGACTGAAGGTGTTATATTTATTTAGCCATACAGCGTGGAATAGGCCCCTCTATCTCTTAGAGTTGCAGTGCCTCAGTAACCCCAACAACCCTGGTTTAACCTTAACCTAATCAAGGGACAATTTATAATCACACATTGGTCTACTGGAATGTCCTTGCACTGTTGGCGGAAACTGAAGCGTCCTGGGGAAAACCCACACATTCCATGGGGAGCACGTACAGACTCCTTACAGATGACACTGGAATCAAGCTCCAGCACCCCGAGCTGTAACAGTACTCCGCTATCATGGCATCATCTTTGAATGCAAGCAGTGTATGGAATAAGGTAGATGATCTCGTAGCGCGGTTAGACGTTTTGGGCATCAGAGTCGTGGCTGAAAGAAGATCATAGTTGCGAGTTTAACATCCAAGGATATACATTGCATTGAAAGGACAGGCAGGCAGAGGGTGTGGGGTGGCTCTGTTGGTAAGAAATGAAATCAAATCCTTAGAAAGAGGTGACATAGGATCAGAAGATGTAGAATTCTTGGGAGTAGAATTAAGAAACTGCAAGGGTGAAAAGACCCTGATGGGAGTTATATACAGGCCTCCCAACAGTGGCCAGGATGTGGTATATAAGTTACAATGTGAGATAGAAAAGGCATGTGGAAGTGTTATGGTAGTCATGGGCATTTCAATATGCAGGTAGACTGGGAAAATTAGTTTGGTGCTGGATCCCAAAAGAAGGAATTTGTAGAATGCCTACAAGATGGCTTTTCAGAGCAGCTTGTGGTTGAGCCCACTAGAAGAAACACAATTCTGGTGTTGTGTAATGAATCAGATTTGATTAGGGAGCTTAAGGTAAAGGTACCCTTAGGAAACAGTGATCATGACAGATTTCACCCTGCAGTTTGAGAGGGAGAAGCTAAAGTCCGATGCTTCAGCATTACAGTGGAATAAAGGAAATGAAGGCAGAAAATAAAAAAAAAATCAGAGGTGCAAAGGAACTTGGGAATTTTTGTGCAGGAATCCATAAAGGTTAACTTGTCACGGACCATGAAAGGTCTTGGCCTGAGATGTCAATTGTTTTCTTCCTCTCCATAGATACTTCCTGAATTGCTGAGTTTCTCCAGCTTTTTGTGGGTGTTACTCTGGAATTTCAGCATCTGTAGAATCTTTTGTGTTTATTCAAAAAAAGGCAGTTTTGCTTTTTGGCATAATGACTGATGAAATCAATGGAGTGAATTTACAAATTGGTAATGGTAAACAACTAATTATTATTTTAAGCAAAAGGGAAGGTGTAGCTCTATTATCACTGATTGCTGTTTCATTTACATACTGAATAAACCCTGAGGCAAAGAACAGCTGCTGCTGGAATGTGTTACCATTCCTCCACAATCTGCACCACAGCATATGCTCAATTTGTACAAGGTCCAGCGCTTACAATGATTGAGCGGGAGTAATGCTTACTAGATAAGATCATATCCTTAAACCTTAAGTTCTTCCAAACTGTGTAACCATATTTCTGTCTGTGGGGCATGTCATATGACAACCTTTGGTCAAAAAATGGTGAATATTGCTTTAAAATAGTTCCTGGAAACTGGTACCTAGGCACAAAGTCTCAACTTTATCTGCTATTTCGTAACTGACTGGTGACATTTGTTCTTTGGGTGTAGCAAAGCGGAATTTCTTTGGGCGTAAAGGGCCTGAAAATTATTGGAACCAATTCAATTCTCTGTAGCAGTCTCAGCACTCTGATAATGTGAGCTAAACAACTGTTATTGTCTCAGCTGAGCATTCGTCTGATTCATTAATGGAATCATAGTTCTACAATGTAGGCTCTAATTCTGCTTTCTCTGATTTAAGTAGTGTAGTTATCAGTAATCAGTAGTCTAGTTAATGAAGTAGAACTAGGACATTCACCCCATCAAATCTGCTATGCCATTCCATCATGGCTAAGATATTTTCCCTCAACCCCATTCTCCTGCCTTTTCCCTGTAACCTATGATGCCCTTCCTCATCAAGAACCTGATGGGTTGGCTCTGTTTGAACAAACAGCACCATGCTCCATGTTTAAATTGAGCAGTTTTAGCTAGCTGAACACCAATTTAACTTGTTTAAACCAGTTTAGCTCAGACAGCTCCACCATGGACAAAAACCTCCCCATCATAAAGGACACTGAGAGCCTGCAAGAAAATGTACCTCAAGGCAGCATGTATATGGCAATGCCTCAGGAAGGCGGCATCCATCACTAAGAACCCCCATCACCCAGGACATGCTCTCTTCTCTTTACTACCACCAAGGAGGAGATACAAGACCCTGTAGACACACCCTCCACACTTCAGGAACAGCTTCTTTCCCTCCACTATCAGATCTCTGAATGGACAATGAACCCATGAACCTCACTGTTTACTAACCTCACTATTTTTGTTTGCACCACTTGTTTATTTATTGAGATACAGTGCAGAATCGGCCCTTCCCGCCCTTCGAGCCACGCCACCCAGTAACCCCCAATTTAATCCTAGCCTAATCACAGACAATTTGCAATGGCCAATTAACCTACCAACCTGTACACCTTTGGACTACGGGAGGGAACCAGAGCACCCAGAGGAAACCCACACGTTCATGGGGAGAACATACAAACTCCTCACGGACAATGGCGGGAACCCAGATCGCTGGCACTGTAAAGTGTTGTGCTAACTACTATGCCATCGTGCTGCCCCATCAATTTAAAGTTATATTTTATTGTTATTTATAGTTTAAATTTTGCATTGCAATGTACTGCTGCTGCAAAACTACAAATGCCAGCGATATTAAACCTGATTTTGATTCTAGTGACATACATGTTCTTCGATATTAATTTGACTTTGATCTTCGAAGGTTAAATGCCTCAAGAATGAGGCATCCATCATGAAGGAAACTCAGGGTTCAGAACATACCCTCTTCTCATTACCGCCATCAACGATGAGGTACAAGATCCTGAAAATACACACTCAACATTTAAGAACAGCTTCTCCACCTCCACCATCAGATTTCTGAATGGTCCATGCACACTATCTCACTATTTTGCTCTGCTTTTGCACTGTTTATTTTTTATTTATTCTCATTGTAATTATAGTAATATTTATGTATTGCACTGTACTGCTGCTGCAAAACAACACATTTCACGGCGTATGTCAGTAATAATAAACCTGATTTTGATTCAGTAGCACACCTGCACGCATTTGAAAGCCCTTACATTTTGAACTCTTTGCCATTCTATATCTATGCTCAATTGAACTGGCTAAGTTAAGGAGTTTTTAACCATCTGTGCTGCATGGATTTCTCGATGAGCAATAATTAGTGCATCTGTCAGAGCAGAGCTGACTGAAAATGAGTTCATTTACTTCAGGGTTGTTTGAATATCATTTGAACATTGTCTGCTATGAAGTACAACGAATGATCAAGAGAAGACTCTTTTACTTAAATTCTTGTATAGCAGATCTCATTCTAAATGACTTATTCACAATTTTGCCAAAACCCTTGTCTTTACCTTCCTAATTGTCATGACGTAAGGAAAAGAAAGTCAGAGGTAATATTGTTGAAACTTAAAAATCTGCCAACAATATAGGTTACCACATCACTTTGGTCTAGTGATGCAACTGGTCATCTAATGTTCCATTTAGACTGTAGTCCTTACAGTGATTTAATTTTCCGGATAAGTAACTGAACAGGTCCTTCAGGGACAGACTTGACGATGTTCCAAGCATCATAGTGCATGAGGCCATGCAAGAATTTGCCATTGATTGCGAGCAATTCATCACCAACGTCGATCTTTCCACACTGCTCAGAAATGCCCCCTGTGGGTATTAACAGGTAAAACATGAATAATACTTGCCAGTTAGTGATCTGGTTGGCTGAATGTCCAACTGTTTCACTGTTTTAAGGGGGTTTGTTCTTTCAGTTTGAGAGGCAAGAAAGGCACAATAGGGACACAGAATCTTTGATATAATGATGTTACAGGAAGCAGTACAGTAATACTTGTGTAAATGGATACTACAGCATTGTCAGTCCAATGTGCTGGAGAGTTTAATGGTGCCAAATCAGTAGATTTTCCAGATTATTAAATGTGACTCCTGCTGATACTCCAACACACTTTTAATTCCTTATTTTCTAGCTGTTATGGAGTACAATAATGGACTTTTTACTGAAGATGGTGTGTTTTAAAGGAGTGCGGGAAAAAAAAGACACCAGTAAGCTTTAAAGCAAGGGGGAAAACATCAGCGGGCGAGCTTGAAGGGAGTGCATGGCCTGGGGCTCCAGTGTGTTCATGGCAGGGAGGGAATCGGGATCTCAGTGAGTTCAAGGACAGTGAGGGAACTGGGGTCCCAGTGAGTCCAAGGACAGTGTGGGAACCAGCGTCCCAGTGAGTTCAAGGGGATGGCACCTGGGTTCCAGTGAGTTCAAGAGCAGTGTGGGAACTGGGGTCCCAGTGAGTCCAAGGACAGTGTGGGAACCAGGGTCCCAGTGAGTTCAAGGGGATGGCACCTGGGTTCCAGTGAGTTCAAGAGCAGTGTGGGAACTGGGGGTTCCAGTGAGTCCAAGGGCAGTGAAGGAACCAGGATTCCAGTGAATCCAAGGACAGTGTGGGAATCAGAGTCCCGGTGAGTTTAAGGACAGTGTGGGAATCAGGGTCCCAGTGAGGAAACTGGGCCCCAGTGTGTTCAAGGGCAGTGTGGGAACCGGGGTCCCAGTGAGTTCAAGGGGGTTGGCACCTGGATCCTCAGTGAATCAGATGCTAAAACCTCAGGATTTCAGACGGCTTGGATGATTCTTCTGTCTGGGGCAGTGTGGAAACTGGAGTCCCAGTGAATTGAAGGACAATGCGGGGAACTGGGTCCAAGTGTGCACTTTGTTAAAAGGGTACACAAAGAGAATCCCGATGGACAAATCTGATCACATTGTATTGCAAAGAACTTCGCTGATATTGACATAGAAACATAGTCTATTTGGAAATAACTTGCTCTTTAAAAAGTGATTCATGTGATCAGATTCAAGTGCTTTCATTGCTAATCTCATTCCAGAGCATTCTCATCTCATAACAGTAATATTTATGACAATAATTACGAAATGTGGGTGGAATTCTCAGTGGTACTTCAATGGAGCAATAATTCAGTTTACAGTTCACTGTCCAGGTGAGCCCCATTGTCCAGAAATTGGTCTTTCTAAAGATAAATATCTGATTCCCTGCAGAATTCCTGTCACCTGATGACAGACAGCCCAGGAGTGCAAAACCAGCGGCTCCACTATGGTACCACAGAAGGAAGAATAAAACCTGCTGGGGTAGAAACACCCAAAAGCAGACAGAAGAATAAGTGTTGGAGGCAGACTGGAATGTGCTACATTCCTGAAAGAAATTCCATCAGGAAACATTTACTTTATTTCTTTCCTTATTTCGTGTCCCCCCCCCCCGCTCCCCATTCCCAACTTCATTGCTTACATACAATGTAAGAGGAGATTGGTAAAAGTAATTTGAGCAAGGTGGTGGATGTGGATTCCTGATCAGGGCAGAGGGAGCAATTGGCTTAATGCTATTTCCATGGGGAAAAAATTGCCTCTTAGTTCCAAAAATGCAGCTGAGAAGCATTACTCTTTCCCATGTGGTGGAGTGGAGCTCCCTCTAGAGTCCTCACAGATAATGTACACATGAGGAAATCTGCAGGTGCTGGAATTTCAAGCAACACACATCAAAGTTGCTGGTGAACGCAGCAGGCCAGGCAGCATCTCTAGGAAGAGGTACCGTCAATGTGGCGTTCCCCAGCAACTTTTAGATAATGTACAACTTGACCTCCTTTGGGACAAGTAGCCTCTGAATGTCCGTAATCTATGCTCATTCATTCATGAGCCCGTGGATCAGATCGCCGTCTAATGTGTTGTGTCATCCTAGTTTCTGTCCTCCTGTGTGCCTGGTATAATGTCACAGACTAAAGGGAGACTGTTGACCACTGCACATCATCTCCAGATCAGGGATAGAAATGTCATTCTGGTTGCCTGGCCAGGATTCACTGCACAATAAGTTTGCACATTTTTTTTTGTTGAAAGACTGAGGGCAGTCTTTTTAACTCAGGGCCCTTCCAGCGTGCCCCTTGCAGAGGATAACTTGGCTTATTCATGGTGGGAGGTATTGGAGGCAAGAGACTTAATGTATCCTATTTTTAACGGAAAAAGGAATCCTTAATATTATTGCACAGTATGCAATCATAATTAGAAGTTTTCAATTAACAGGCATTCTGTTTGCCTTGAATTGAACGTAAAGTTGTATCGTTGAAAGGAGTATTTACCTTGAAATATTCTTTTAATATAAAGTGGTCTGTCTCCATGGATTGATGCCTTCCCACCATCAAGACTAAATCCAAGGCCGGCTGAGGTCTTCAGCAGCTCCACAGTGATTGCTCCTCTGAGGTCCACATTCACGCCTGGAATCACCAAAACATTATCAGGTAATAGGTGATTGAATGTATTCCTGCCCAAGGTTGAAATAGTAGCTGTGTTTAATTTCACTTTTTGATTTACCTGAAACGCACCAAGCAATGCAAATTACAGTTTGTGTTCTAAAAGATTACTTTTAAAAGTCCAGATTGTAATTCTAGCATGGAACTACAGAATCTCCAGGATTATCAGATGCTCTGGGCACACTATCGGGTCCAGGGTCATACTGTAAGATACTGAGCTAAGGGGAGGAATACGCTTCACACCTGGCCCCTCAGTTTTATGTTAAACACTGGTTAGTTGAGCAAAAGGGCCCATTTCCTTACTGTATAATTCCATGTTCTTTTTTTTTTGTATTAATATCATACTTAAACATGTAAATTGACTAAAACATTCAAAGAAGTTAAAATACGTTGGGAAAAACTAATTACTGATCTTCACGTTTCCCCTTCATTTTAATTTCCTTGAATGTTCTCACCTCTCAGCACAGAGATCTGACGACAATTGTGCCATCCACTGTCATCAGTATCATAACAGGCTCACAGTATAGACTGCAAACTGAATCTGAAACCTCATGAGCTGGTACTTTAGTGAGCCATACTTTAGCCAGTTACTGAAGTTGGGTCTCAGTTCCTCTATTACATTGTTCTTTATACTTGCTCTCTGATCAGCCCTACCTGTTCCTGCTTCTTTTAAGGTGGTGTCTCCTTGGGCTGGAAGGTTTTCTTTAGAAAGTGATGACTGTGCTTTGGATGAAGTCTCTTCCTTTTCCTTTCCCTTTTTAATCACAACGACGGCCTGTTTATGTATGCGGGCCTGGTGAAGTACACTGAGTACATCTCCATGTGTAGTGCCCATTAAGGACGTCCCATTGATAGATAAAATGTAATCGCCCCTCTGAATTGTGCCTTCTTGTGCTGCCACTCCTCTTAAAAATACCTTGTGAATCTGTAAGTAAAAGTACGTGATTTGAGAGAATGTCTATAATAACATAATAACAAAGTATAAAACATAATATTTTCAAATAACAATATTTCAGTTGGGATTTCCATCAGAAAAACTACCTATTTTGTAACTTTTTGGTAAGATTTAATCTTTCAGTTGGGATTTGCCTCCCACAAGCACTGTTCATTCCAAACAGTAACTGCACGGCATTTCAAGTCTGTGGCCCCACATCTGAAATAAAGATGTTCTGAAATTGGAGATGGGCCAGAGGAAGATTACGAGAATGATTCTGGGAATGAAAGTGCTAACCTAGGAGGAGGGTCAAAGGTTACAGGAAGGAAGTTGAGAGTAAATCAGCCATGATCGAATGGTGGAGCAGACTCCATGGGCTGAATGGCCTATTCTGCTCCTGTGTGTCATGGACCGGGATCCTGGGGCGTCAGAGGGAGCACGGGACCCAGGTCCTGGTGCATTAAAGGGAGCACGGGACCCAGGTCCCAGGGCGTCAGAGGGAGCACGGGACCCAGGTCCTGGGCCGTCAGAGGGAGCACGGGACCCAGGTCCTGGGGCATTAAAGGGAGCACAGGACCCAGGTCCTGGGGCATTAAAGGGAGCACGGGACCCAGGTCCTGGTGCATTAGAGGGAGCACGGGACCCAGGTCCTGGGGCATTAGAGAGAGCACGGGACCCAGGTCCTGGGGCGTCAGAGGGAGTACAGGACCCTGGTCCTGGTGCATTAAAGGGAGCACGGGACCCAGGTCCTGGTGCATTAGAGGGAGCACGGGAACCAGGTCCTGGGGCGTCAGAGGGAGTACAGGACCCTGGTCCTGGTGCATTAAAGGGAGCACGGGACCCAGGTCCTGGGGCGTTATAGAGAGCACGGGAACCAGGTCCTGGGGCGTCAGAGGGAGTACAGGACCCTGGTCCTGGTGCATTAAAGGGAGTACGGGACCCAGCCAAGTCCTGGGGCATTAAAGGGAGCACGGGACCCAGGTCCTGGGGTGTTAAAGGGAGCACGGGTCCGAGGTCCTGGTGCATTAGAGGGAGCACAGGACCCAGGTCCTGGTGCATTAGAGGGAGCACGGGACCCAGGTCCTGGTGCATTAGAGGGAGCACGGGACCCAGGTCCTGGGGCGTTAAAGGGAGTACGGGACCCAGGTCCTGGGGCGTTAAGGGGAGCATGGGACCCAGGTCCTGGGGCGTCAGAGGGAGCACAAGACCCAGGTCCTGGGGTGTTAAAGGGAGCACAGGACCCAGGTCCTGGTGCATCAGAGGGAGCACGGGACCCAGGTCCTGGGTCGTTAAGGGGAGCACGGGACCCAGGTCCTGGGGCGTCAGAGAGAGCACAAGACCCAGGTCCTGGTGCATTAAAGGGAGTACGGGACCCAGGTCCTGGGGCATTAAAGGGAGCACGGGACCCAGGTCCTGGGGTGTTAAAGGGAGCACGGGACCCAGGTCCTGGGGTGTTAGAGAGAGCACAGGACCCAGGTCCTGGGGCGTTAGAGGGAGCACGGGACCCAGCTCCTGGGGCGTTAGAGGGAGCACGGGACCCAGGTCCTGGGGTGTTAAAGGGAGCACAGGACCCAGGTCCTGGTGCATCAGAGGGAGCACGGGACCCAGGTGTTGGTGCATTAGAGGGAGCACGGGACCCAGGTGTTGGTGCATTAGAGGGAGCACGGGACCCAGGTGTTGGTGCATTAGAGGGAGCATGGGACCCAGGTCCTGGTAAGTTAAAGGAAACACATGGACTGGGCCGTGTTGAAAAGTAGTTTGAGATCCAGGACCTCAGTGTGTGAGAGGAAGTCTCTGTGAATGAACAACAGGATAACCATGAGAAGTCTAGATAAACAATTTTAAGCAGCTGATTCATCTAGAAAAACATTAGTTTTCTTAGACATTTTAAAATGGCTCTCCAAAGAGCTGTTAAAATTTTTTAATAATTGGAAATCAAACCATGTCTTACTCCCTTTTTTCTCGGTATTTTCTCCAATGAATCAATGTACTGTTCCAAAATAAACCCTGCCTTTTTAAAAAATGTTTATCTCAATGATTATTTTTTCTTAGATACCTTGCAGCAGGAGCCTGGAGGATATGTTAATCCTTGTGAGATAAAACCTGCAGAATTGGCAACCTTAAGTCTCTCCAATTTTGCGCTGCTCCACCACCAAAACAACCCCAAATTTCTGCTTCTATTAAAGAAAATGCAGCTCAGAGAAGTGGAAACTCTCAATCTCAAACGAATGGTGGTCTTGCTTGTGTTCAGCTTCATCTAACAAAGTCACTAACTTCGACCTGAAATACAGAAGATTCCTATCCACAGATCTTAATTTAGGCTTCCACAACTTTTGTCCACTCTTTTATTAACTTATAAAATCATCATCTGTTATAATCCTTCCACAACTTCTTTGGTCTAGGAATATGATTATCTTTTTGGGTTTGAATTTGCGAGAGGTCAAGGTTCAAATGGGGAAGGGGGAGAAGATGGTGGCACGATGCAGTGCATGCGGCCACTCCGGTGGTGATGTCTGTTATTTATCAAGTAGGGGACCGTGCACAATTCTGACTTGATGGAGACAGACGTGAGAGTACAGAGGAACATCTGGAGAAACTTCTGAAATGCCCGCTTCGCTGCCGCTGCTACTGTGTGGTCCAGAATCTTTGGAAGAGAAGGCCCCGAATCCTTGGCTTTGCTTGTTTCGGCAGCCGGGGCGAGGTTGAAGGCGCTCAGCAGACGATGGCGCTCGGGAGGCTGTACTGGAGGGGCTGGTCGGAGGCTTGAAGTTTTCGGACGGACGGACTCAGTGTCGGCTGTGGTCGGGTGCTTTCAATTCATCGGCAGTTGTCGGTGCCTGGAGGTTTATGGCAGGGAGTTTTTCCCTTTGCCGCCTGCTATCGGGGACTCGGGAGTCGATCGGGACTTTGAGACTTTTTTTTTACCGTGTCCATGGTCTGCTCTTTATCAAATTATGGTATTGCTTTGCACTGCTGTAACTATATGTTATCATTATGTGGTTCTGTCAGTGTTAGTCTTTGGTTTCTCCTGTTTTTCTGTGATATCAATCTGGAGGAACATTGTATCATTTCTTATTGCATGCGTGCATTTCTAAATGACAATAAATGAGGACTGAGTGTTCTCGTAATCTAATCTAAATTCTGAATGAGACCTCCGATTAAAACCTTGGGGGGTATGGTAGTGTAGTGGTTGGTACAATGCTATTACAGCACCAGTGACCCAGGTTCAATTCCTGCTGCTGTCTCTAAGGAGTCTCTTCTCTGTGGATTGTCACCTTGTCGTGGTGGAGAAGATTGTGTGGTCCTGTGATCCCGAGAGCAATGCCGTCTGGAGCTATGCTCCTGGTAGGGTCACCCATGGTGGTAAGGTCGAGGGTGAGGTCCCTGACAAATAACAATCCAACCAAGACCTCAACTGTGGAACAGGCGGATGAAGTTACTTCGAACTCAATGGCTGTGAAGGCGGATGAAGGCTGCAACAAACCCATCCGCTCCAGTCGTCCTGGTTTCCATGCCATTGGAATCAGTTGGTTGACTTGTGAAGTATCGTGTGCTTCTTGGAGTGCAACATCAAGTATACGTTAAACAAATACACGCACAGGCATCTTCGCTCTGTGGGCCACTTCTTCAGGATGAAGACCATCATCCTCGACCTTGAGGGATAGCCATGACGACGATGATAAGGAGTCTGTAATTTTCCCCCCTGACTGGATGAGTATCCACCTGGTGTGTTTCCTCCCACTTTCAGAAGCAGAATCGGGTTTAATAGGTTCCAATAGATTAGTAGGTTAATTGATCACATCAGTGTAATTGGGTGGCACTGTCTTAATGGGCTGGAAAGGCCTGTTACCACATGGTATTTCAGAATAAAAGTATCTCTAGGTAAATAAACAATAAATAAATGTTGTTTCCAGAGCAATGCATTTTGAATCCTGTAGATGGCAGCAGTAGATATTATATTGCAACTGCTGACAGGAAATTCTGGATCCGTTGTATTAAGCAAAAACTGAGACTGGGTAAAACAGGCTTCTTTAAAAGCAAGTGGTATGTTTAAACAACACTTACGGTTACAGATTTTTGCTCCTGGTCCACACCGCCTGCGACACTAAAACCCAATCCTGCACCTTCATCTTTGTCCAGTACAATGATATAAACGTCTCTCTTATTCTGTTCTCATGGAACAACAACAAAGAAAACAGAATTTACTGAATTTCATATTATAACACAATGCAGTATTTTCCATCAATATAAACAATGCTAATCTTGGAATTCCATGCATTCAATTCGAGGAAGAACATTGCAATCAATTCCTGTATTTTTTCCGTCATTTTATTTGTCTAAAAAAATCTTGTGATGGTGGATGAAAAAGGCAGTAGGGTTTTCAATTAGAGTTTCACTGTGGACAAAATAAAGGCGACATATGGGAAGAACGTCATCAATTAATCTTCAATGTGCATGAATAAACTCTGCCTAAAAATTTGCATTATTTGAAATGTTAAAATAAAATAAAAGAAACCACTCACTTCATACATTTAGTTTGTGTTAATGCCTCCTTCATCCCAATAGTAATTGTAATCTTAATATTAAAATTATTTCCGGTGAAGGGCCATTGAAATGTTACTCTGTTTCTCCCTTCATTGGTGCTGTCTGACCTGCTGAGTATTTTCGCTACTTTTTTTATTTTATAATTCATATTCATCATCTATACCCTGCATTCCTTTTCTCACATTTTCAATTCTCATCCTAAGTGATGAATCTCTCCTGTCAATCAACAACTCTGATCAAACCCCCTCATGAATAGAGTAATCTATTGCTCTTGTATCTCCCCATCTCTCTTCAGCCTCTGACACAGATGCCCACACCATGCTCTTCCAGGGAACTTCTTTACATCATCCAACTGGCCTGCATTGCATTTGCCTGATTCTCTTCGTATCAGTAGTAGCCAAAATAGTCACCAGTAATCGCTTCTGCTCTTACACGCTCAACATTCTCTCTGCGTCTCCAGAGAGTAATTGTTTGCCTCTTCCCATCATGCACCTACACTGTCCTTTAGCATCATCATGCATTGCATGTGTACACTGATGACACATACCTATTCCTTGTCACAAACTCTCCTGTCTTCTCCACACTTGCTAAGCTGTTAGGCTGTCGATCTAACATCCAAGAATGAAAGAGCATGAATATCCTCCAGATAAATATAAGAAAAAAGTGAAGGTATTGGCCATGGTCCTTAACACAATTCCATTTTGTAGAACTGACTCTATTTTCCTTCTGGCAATTGAAACTGAATCAGACTGTTTGCAGCTTCAGTATTATACCTGACCTGGGGTGAGTTTTATGACAGATTATTTCCTTCTCCAGCAACATCAGTTAATTTCAGCCCTTCCCATTCCTATTCCATCATTTCAGTCCACGACCTCCTCTATGGTCACGATGAAGCCACACTCAGGTTGGAGGAGGAGTATCCCATATTCTGTCCAATCTGATGGCATGAACGTTGATTTTTCCAACTTCTGCTCATTTCTTTCCTCTCTTTTTACATTCCCCATTCTGGTTCCCCTCTCAGCCCTTCTCTTCCCCTTGCCTGCCTATTACATCTCTTCTGTTCCCTTCTCCTTCCCTTTCTCCCATCATCTATTGTCCTCTACTATCAGATTCCTTCTTCTTCAATCTTTTCCTCTTCCTCCTATCACTTCTCAGCTTCTTACTTCATCTCTCCCTCTCCCAACCAACCACCTTCCCCCTCATCTGGTCTCACCAATCACCTGCCAGCTTGAACTCTTTCCCTTCCCCCACGCCCACCTTCTTATTATGGCTTCTTCCCACTTCCTTTCCAATCCTGAGAAAGGGTCTCGTTCCAACACGTCGATTATTTTCTTCTCCTCCATAGATACTGCTGCTTGGCGCGTGGTCAAGTGGTTAATGGCGTGTGGTCAAGTGATCTGAAGGTCACGAGTTCGAGCCTCAGCTGAAGAAGCGTGTTGTGTCCTTGAGCAAGGCACTTAACCACGCATTGCTCCTGCATGTTTATAGCCCAGAGGCGGCAGTTGGCGCAGTATGGACAAGAGGAGACTTGCTGAGTTCCTTCAGCATTTGTGTGTTACTCAAGTTCTATAAATAACTTACCTGCTGTTAAAACATTCATCTATCCCTTTTCTCCACCCAGATCTATTTTGCTTGTTTACTATGTTCTACTCTCTAAACTGGAAGTCATTCAAAGACCTCCAGCCTGTGTCATGACCTGAATTAAGCCCCATAAATCTGTGAATCGGATGACTGATTTCGGTTAACTGATGCATCCATTTTAAAATTCATATTATTTAATTTTGATTTAAACTTTATCTACTTCTATCTTGTTATCATTGAAGGAATGCACACTCCTCCAATGTTGTTCAGACCTTGAATTACTCTGCTGTTGATGGTTAAATCTTGGTCCTATGCTCTGTTAACAGTTATGTTATAAAATCAAAAACACAATTGTGGTTTAACAAAACAAAAACACACACAAAATGCTGGAGGAATTCAGCAGGTCAAGCAGTATCTATGGAAATAAATGCATAGTCGATGTTTCGTGCTGAGACCCTTCTTCAGGACTGATAACAATTCTCTAAAGAACCTTCAGGAACTCTCTGCTACTTTAAAGGAGCCGGAACCATTGATGTTTTGATGATAGACAGTTCCTTAGTCTCAACTCTGTACAAAATGAAGTTTGTTAAGCTTTCTTTCATGGCTTTATGGTGCTCACATTACATACGTGTCTTCAAGTAATAAGTTACTCAGTCCTGATAAAGGGTTTCGGCCCGAAACATCAACTGTTTACTCTTTTCCATAGACGCTGCCTGGCCTGCTGAGTTCCTCCAGCATTTTGTGTGTGTTACTTAAGTAGTTAAGATTTGTTTAGTGCCCAACTTTTTGAGTGAACACCTGGTATTGACAAATGTTGTCAGCAGGTTAGACCACAATGCTTTTATACAGCTTCTGGAGATGCTTAATGCGGCAATGTCCAATTCATGAGGATAAAGAAGCATCTGCACCTGTTGACACATTCTGTTTTGGGTTAATTACCCACAAATGCTGGCTCCAAACTACGATCAAATTTCCAATATATAGGCTGAATACAAGCTGTCCTTGAGCACAACCCTGTTGCAACACTCTGTCCATTTCCATCTATTTGGAAAATCTGTGTTTAACTTTTTAATGTTTTTAATTGGTTTTAAATTTATCTTTTTATTCCATTCCCATTGATCTTCCAGAGTAATTTGTTTGAGCTTCCTTGAAAAGTATTTTGTGGAAGATATTGCAGCTCCATGTCCACCACATTTTTTTAGCATTTGGATTTGGGCATGAGTGTAAGGCCAGCATTTACTGTTCAGCTCTGACTGTACCAGAGAAGATAATAATGAGTCATCTTCTTGAACTGCTGCCATCCTTCTGGTAAGGATACTCCCACTGGGTGTTGGACAGGGAATTTCAGGATTTACACCCAGCAATGATGAAACAGCATAACACTTCCAAGTCGGGGTGGTATGTAACCCAGGATACCCAGTTATCAATTCATCAACACTAGATATTCACACAAAAATGGACATTAACTAATCCAATTCCTGGGTCAATTTAACTTGTTGTGTTCAAGGAATGTAGCATGAGAGAACAAATATACTTCGAATACAACAAATGTGTGATATAACACAGGAGAGTACAGTACAGGCCCTTTAGCCCACAATGTTGTACCGAGCACTTCATCTCCACAAAAATCAATCTAACCCTTCCCTCCCACTTAACCTTCCGCCTTTCTTTCATTCTTTCATCCATGTGCCTAAGAGTCTCTTAAATGTCCCTAATGTATCTGCCTGGATGACTATCCCAGCAACACACATCAAAGCAACACACCCTTCGTCAGGTCTTGGCCTGAAATGTCGACTGTACCTCTTCCTAGAGATGCTGCCTGACCTGCTGCGTTCACCAGCAACTTTGATGTGTGTTGCTTGAATTTCCAGCATCTGCAGAATTTCTGTTGTTTGCGACTATCCCAGCGGTGTGTTTCACATACCCACCACCTGTGTTTTTAAAAGAACTGCTTCTGTCACCCCCCCCCCAATACTTTCCCTTAATCACCATAAAAGTATGTCTTCTGCTATTAGCTACTGTCACCTTGGGATAAAAGGCATTGCCTGTCCACTCTGTTTATGCCTCTTATCATCTTAAACAGCTCTATCCAGTCTCCTCTTGTCCTTTTCACCAAGGAGAAAAGCCCTACCTCACTCAATCTTTCCTCATAGTACATGTTCTCTAATCCAGACAGCATCCTGCACTCTTTCTAAAGCTTCCACGTCCTCCCTGTATTGAGGTGAGCAGAACTGAACACAATATTCTCATGTGTATGCCGCCTTGTCTATGCCGGCTGGAAGTGTAGTCAGCACTGGACTTTGAGACGAGCGGTCCTGGGTTTGAATCTGGCCGGCTCCTTGCACGCTTTCCATCAGGGTTGAGCATTCAGCTAGCACCTCAGACTCATAAAGAACAGGCAAAATGGGAAAGAAACGGCAAGATTGCTGCTGATGCGCCATAAGGCAGAGGAGAGGAATAACAAATATTCTTGCCCCTGGAATGCTGCCCTTGCCCTTCTTGGTGAAAGAGGTCATGGATTTGGGAAATGAGTTGGAGTAGCTCCCCATAACCAACTGGTGTTTTGATTTCTTTTACAACCATAGTCAAAAACCTCTGCTTATTAGAATCTGCTTATTATGATATCACATAAACCCTCCTTTGACATCTGGTGTTGTCTTATCAGATTACTACTATGCTGACTTTTGCCACCAGCACAGTAAAGATATCTTACTGGTCTCCATTCCCTGCTCTGAGCTGCCAATACTTAGCTGGAGAAAATTTTGATAATTAACTTGGATCCTGTATTACAGGATACAGTTTAACAGTAAGATTAAACAATCTGCTGAGATAATCATGATAAATTTGGAAAAATTCATTCCAAGAGCAGGGAAGAAGACAACATTCATAAGAATAACATGTAAAAAGTCTACTGGAAGTCCATTGTCTGGGGGCCGTGCATGACTGGATTGCTTTCGGTGTAGCTAAGCAGACACATCTAAACACATTAATTCTTAGCAATTCCAATTTTCCATCTTGGAGGCTGCTTGCATCAAGCACAAATAATGAAGGTTGAGCCCTGGATCAAAACTACTACTTCTACGTCATGTGACCCTATCACGAAGATGTTATTCATAATGCCATGATGGAAATGGGTGCATGGCTTAATTTTGCCACAACTATTCTAATTTAAGAATGTCAGATCTTTTTCGATATTTTCAGAAAATCTAGATTGCATTTCAGTGTCTGGTTTACTGGACGATAGCCATGCGAATCCTGCGTGTTTAACTCCATTGGTGCAGTTGATGCAACAGAAAAGGAAGAATAGAGACTGACTGAAGCAATGAATCAGACACAGACCTCTGATCACTACGATCTGGGCTTCACTCCAGGTAAGTCTGCTTTAACTACTATTCCCATGTCTTCAGCAAAATTTATTTGCAACTTTTCAGTCCAAGTCTCAGCGCATTTGAAGCCAAACTGAAGAACTATATTATTGGTGTATGCTGCTGTTGTTGGGTCTACCACCATTACTCTAAAGTGTTACAGATGTGTTATAACATTCCATCCTTTATCCACAGGGCTGATTTAATCCTTAGCCAGACAAAATCTTGGAAAGTAATTGAAATACACAATAGAAACTGACTGAAGTTTAAACTGCTGTCAGGTTAAACTACTGACTGAACTATCACTACAGATACAGTATGTGCCACTGTAACTAAGAGGCCATAAAGCAACTTTGCTGTGGGAAGGGAAGATGTTCAATTGGCATGAACTTCCAGGCCAATGGCAGGGCACAGAATGAACAGTAGTTGGTTGCTTGCTATGTCACAAAATCAGGAATCATAAAAGCTGTATGAATAATAAACAAATTATAAAGACAATTACTCCAGAAAAAAAATACATCGCTGCACTGCACAACAGATAGCAATTTCAGATCTTTTGTCTGTTTTCTGGTTAACTAATGCACATGCATTCTTTTAACAAGCTGGCCTATGTTCAAATCGGCTATAGGTAGGTTAAGAGTTCCAATTAGAATAAAATGGTCAACCAATCAAGAATAAAACTATAACATTTATGTTACCACTCGATGTGACTGAGACTGCAGCAGATGTAACCTGGAGCAAAAATCGAACTGCTGGAGGAACTCAGCAGGCCAGGCAGCATCTGCTGATGCAGAGAGATGGCTGACGGTTCGCATCAGAGTGAGAGGAAGGATAGCCAATAAAGGGAGGTGAGAGGCAGGGGTGAGGCAGGCGCTGGCAGGTGATAGGTGGGACTAGGTGAGTGTGTGTGTTGGGGGGGGAGGGGTGTGAGAGGCAAATGAGACCAGATTGGGTGGGGCATGAAGGGAGGTGGCATGAGTGGAATTGGTGGCGATGGGTAGAGAAAGAGGAGGAGGGAAATGGAAGGGGGCAGATGAAGCTAGATGGGGGGAGGTGGTTTTAATCCCCTCCCCTCACCTGTTTCCATCTGCTGATCACCCAGCAGAGTTAACCTACTGGGTTTCAATTCCATTGCTCAATTGGTTATATCTGCCATTATTACTGGGGCCAATCATCCTGCTTACTTATCAGATTGCACCATATGTAGCCTCTGGTTTCCACTCATCATCTTCCTGCCTCTGCCTCCAACTTATCCTACCTGGCTCCACCTGGTTCCCTATACTGCCTGACAGCCTCTGTCTCGTCTCTCCTTCTCATCCCTTTATACTGACTGTCTCTCCTCGACACACTCAGTCCTGATGCAGGGTCTCAATCTGAAATGTCTACCATCCCTTTGTCTCCAAAGATGCTGTTCCACCTGCTCAGTTCCTCCAACAGTTTGTTTTTTTTTGCAACACCTACAGTATCTGGTGTAGATTGCAGATCCAAGAATATTTTTGAAGATCAAGGTAAACTTATCATCAGAGTATGTATGTTTGTATATGTCACCACATACTACCGAGATTTATTTTCTCACAAGCATTCAAGTAGAACAAAGAAGTATTATATACATCTACACACAGAGACTGACAAATAACCAATTTGCAAAATACAAACTGTGCAGATACAAAAAAAAACCCAAAGTAAATAAATAACAAATAAATAATCCCAAGAGTAACATTACATTAATTTGACAGGCTACTTTTGATTTGGAGTCCTGAGTAATGGAGGTGGAGTTTCTCCAGAAGGTTCATTTACACCAAATTAGTTTTCAAGTAGGATTTGAACCTGAATTTGGATGATCAATCAGATTAAGCCAAATTGGAAATAATTAATCACTGAGTTTGTTCTAAACATAGAATGGAAGCTGCTTAATCTGGTATATTTTTGGTGTACTCATGAAGTAACTTATCCCAATGATATCTCTAGGTCCATTGCATTGTTAGATAGTTACTGACCACTGGAAAAACAATTAAAAGGATAAGAGGAATCTCTCAATCTCCTGTTAGTAGTGTGTGAAATACAATAAGCAGGGGAATGGCTAAAATAAAGATGAATGCACTTTTAAAATTAAGTCATGAATAGCTGAAGGGCCACATAACACACAGCTATAGGAGATGAACAGAACAATGGAATCAGTTTCGGTTTCCTCTGGCAAACAGCTAACTCTAACACAAAAAGGGTCAAAATCTGTCGTAAATTTCATGCTTTTACGTTAAGTAGCTGAAATTAAAATGACAAATATCATTACTGACACTTAATTTTTCCCATGAGATAGAAGACAATGAATAATGCTAATTCTGGCATGTTGGTGCATTCATGCTGCAATTTCTCCTTGAACCCCAACTTCCATGGACCTTCCCACAGCAGGTCTACTTGCTGGAAAATGACAGAAACAAAACAGAAATCTGCTATGTCTGCCTCAGGCTCTTACTTTTGGTGATTTACATAACTATAACGGCTCACCTCAGCTATGTTCTTGGCTTCCTGGATTATTTTTGTGATATCTGCTTTAGCCATTAGTAAGGACAAAACCGCCTGTGCTTTTTGCTTCTCCGGGATGGAATGTGATAGATCTTCAAGACTGAAAGACATATTTTGAAGGATTAAGTATGTTATTAATCAGTAACATTACAAAACTTCTCAAACATATTGTGCTTTCCTACAGTGCTGTCTCTCCCTAATAGCAGTGCAGTGTGCTTAAACTGAAAAGTAACGTAACTTGTGACAGGTTACAATTTCCTGGCTGATTCCTTACAACTTATCTGTTTCAGAAATGTTACTCTGTGGAGACACGGAATAGAAGCTTGGACTCTTTCCATACATTGAGGTACATCTGGTTGTTCAAAGAGAATAAGCAGGAAAAAGAGGTTCCCTAAAAACAAAATTAAGAGTTTCAAGAATGTTTGTTTGTGCAGTTTACAATTTAAGAAAGAGAAATTAATTTCATTGGAGTGATTAAGGGGGTGTCATTCCTTTCGACACAATTTCCAAATGTGAACATTAAGATTACATTGACCAGATGTAAAAGTAAGCAGTATCAAATCAAACAGCAATAGCGAATTTTAGCACTCAAATTCCACTTTACTTAAGCTTTCAAATTTATTTTTTTTGCAACATTTTGTTACAATTTGTTTATGCGCATCAATTAAACTCCAAGCATTCATTGCCCATAAATTCAAGTATAAATTAAGTATAGATTCTTACATTCTTACACTTCTCAACATAATAATCCCTAGACCCTAAGTTATGTTAATGTAATTAATAAAATTAGCAGAAAGTGTTGTTAACCTAGACAGGAGGAATACACAGTCTCTCTATTCATACCACAAGAGAATCTGCAGATGCTGGAAATCCAGAACAACATACACAAAATGCTGGAGAAACTCAGCAGGTCAGGCGGCATCTATGGACGGGAGAAAAGTTCAGAGCAACACACACAAAATGCTGAAGAAGTTGGCATCTTATCCTGGTTTCTTGCCCCTTCCTTTGCAGTCTTGATGAAAGGTCTCAGCCCAAACCACCGGCTCTTTGTTCCACTCTATTAATGTTGCCCGACGTGCTGAGTTCCTCCAGATTGTTTTTAGACAATAGACAGTAGACAATAGGTGCAGGAGTAGGCCATTCGCCCCTTCGAGCCAGCACCACCATTCACTGTGATCATGGCTGATCATCCACAATTAGTATCCAGTTCCTGCCTTATCCCTATAACCTTTGATTCCGCTATCTTTAAGAGCTCTATCCATCTCTTTCTTGAAAGCATCCAGAGACTTAGCCTCCACTGCCTTCTGGGACAGAGCATTCCACATATCCACCACTCTCTGGGTGAAAAAGTTTTTCCTCATCTCCATTCTAAATGGCCTACCCCTTATTCTTAAACTGTGGCCTCTGGTTCTGGACTCACCCATCAGCAGGAACATGCTTCCTGCCTCCAGCGTGTCCAATCCCTTAATAATCTTGTATGTTTCAATAAGATCCCCTCTCAGCCTTCTAAATTCCAGAGTATACAAGCCCAGTTGCTCCAATCTTTCGACATATGACAGTCCCGCCATCCCGGGAATTAACCTTGTGAACCTACGCTGCACTCCCTCAATAGCAAGAATGTCGTTCTTCAAATTTGGAGACCAAAACTGCATACAGTCTCCAGGTGTGGTCTCACCAGGGCCCTGTACAGCTGCAGAAGGACCTCTTTGCTCTTATACTCAATTCCCCTTGTTATGAAGGCCAGCATGCCATTAGCTTTCTTCACTGCCTGCTGTACCTGCATGCTTGCTTTCAGTGACTGATGTACAAGAACACCTAGATCTCGTTGTGCTTCCCCTTTTCCTAACTTGACTCCATTTAGATAATAATCTGCCTTCCCGTTCTTACCACCAAAGTGGATAACCTCACATTTATCCATGTTAAACTGCATCTGCCATGCATCTGCCCACTCACCCAGCCTGTCCAAGTCACCCTGCATTCTCATGACATCCTCCTCACATTTCACACTGCCTCCCAGCTTTGTGTCATCGGCAAATTTACTAATGTTACTTTTAATTCCCTCATCTAAATCATTAATATATATTGTAAACAGCTGCGGTCCCTGCACTGAACCCTGCGGTACCCCACTAGTCACCGCCTGCCATTCCAAAAGGGACCCGTTAATCGCTATTCCTTGTTTTCTGTCAGCCAGTCAATTTTCAATTCATATCAGTACTCTGCCCCCAATACCACGTGCCCTAATTTTGCCCACTAATCTCCTTTGTGGGACTTTATCAAAGGCTTTCTGAAAGTCCAGGTACACTACATCCACTGGCTCTCCCTTGTCCATTTTCATAGTTGCATCCTCAAAAAATTCCAGAAGATTAGTCAAGCACGATTTCCCCTTCGTAAATCCATGCTGACTCGGACCAATCCTGTTACTACTATCCAGATGTGTCGTAATTTCATCTTTTATAATTGACTCCAGCATCTTTCCCACCACCGACGTCAGGCTAACCGGTCTATAATTCCCTGTTTTCTCTCTTCCTCCTTTCTTGAAGAGAGGGACAACATTAGCCACCCTCCAATCCACAGGAACTGATCCTGAATCTATAGAACATTGGAAAATGATTACTAATGCATCCACGATTTCAAAAGCCACCTCCTTAAGTACCCTGGGATGCAGACCATCAGGACCCGTGGACTTATCAGCCTTCAGACCCAACAGCCTATCCAACACTATTTCCTGCCTAATATAAATTTCCTTCAGTTCATCCAATACCCTAGGTCCTCTGGCCACTATTACATCTGGGAGACAGTTTGTGTCACCCCTAGTGAAGACAGATCCAAAGTACCTGTTCAACTCGTCTGCCATTTCCTTGTTCCCTATAATAAATTCACCCGTTTCTGTCTTCAAGGGCCCAATTTTGGTCTTAACTATTTTTTTCCTTTTCACATACCTAAAGAAGCTTTTACTACCCTCCTTTATATTCTTGGCTAGTTTACCTTCGTACCTCATTTTTTCTTCGTGTATTGCCTTTTTAGTTATCTTCTGTTGCTCTTTAAAAGTTTCCCAATCCTCCGGCTTCCCACTCGTCTTTGCTATGTTATACTTCTTCTCTTTTATTTTTATACTGTCCATTACTTCCCTTGTCAGCCATGGCCTCCCTTTACTCCCCTTATGATCTTTCTTCCTCTTTGGAATAAACTGATCCTGCACCTTCCGCATTATTCCCAGAAACACTTGCCATTGCTGTTCCACTGTCTTCCCTGCTAGGGTATTGTTCCATTGAACTTTGGCCAACTCCTCCCTCATAGCACCATAGTTCCCTTTGTTCAACTGTAATACTGACACTTCCGAGTTTCCCTTCTCTATTCACACCTTGGTCTATGCAAGATAAAAAAATTAAACTTTCAGTACAGCACAGTACAATTCAGTACAGAAGTTTTAAAATACAGACCCACTATCAAAATAACGTCTTTCCACTAATTTTCTTCAAGATGCATGCGTTATTACATCATTGCATGTAACACTGTATTTTTGGTTTCCAGCCACCCAGGTCCCTACGCTACATTACAGTGGAAACAGAAAAACTATCCTTGTCAGGAAAGATGGTGAAAATGAAATGTTTCTTTCAGACAAAATGTACACTATTTGGTCAGCGAACAAGTTAGCCCAAGGAAGTCTGTCAACAATTAAAAAGGAAATTAATAGACAGCTGACTTGATTTTGACAACCTTGTCAAGTGCAATAACAGTATACATCAGAAGCATTTCAATTTATGTTATTCTGTTCTGTACAGGTAAAGTGATCATCACACTTCCTCTTTCCAACAAAAACAAAGGAGTTCTATTTGCTGCTTAACAGAAATGTGGATCTTTCACCTGATCAGATATTCTAAGAAAACATCAAAATGACTACTGCTCTTATTGACATTTTATATGCTTATTAAAATAACTTTCATTTACTTGCATCAGTTAGTGCAAAATAATTATATTCGCAAATCTTTGTGTGTGTTGTTTTAGAATGATAATGTGTTAGTTGCATTAACAAAATTATTAACTTCATAACTAATGCTTTATTACCAATTACTAATTAACATATTGTTAGTTCAGTGTAGTGAAGGAGCTGAGTGGTGAAAATATAAAATTTAAATACAGTGGATTCCCCTTATTTGGGCTGGCATTGGTTAATCGGGGCAGCCACTTATTTGGGACAACTCTTAAAGAACAAAAATTACTTGAGAAAACAGCCAAGATTCTATGAAGAATTTGAAAGTATCGACAATCATGAATATTACAATGAAGATGAAGATTTGAAGAACGCAATCATTTAAAGCATTGTATGAAGGCAGTCCGTTATCTGCACTGGGTATCTGTACTGATTTTGTTCACTTACAGTCAATCAAAAGAACATGGCAGATGAATTCGTCAATGAATACTGTAAGCATTAGGAACTAATACACAGTTTTATAGTACTGCAGTAGTATTGGTAACATTCTAATTTGTTCTAATTTATTGAATTTAAATACATAATTTTTTTTACTCAGTTTGTTTTTTTAAATATCTTTTTCGCTATATTCATGATACTTCAGTTAATTGGGCGGCCAGTTAATTGGGGCAAGATGTACAGATTCCAATGTGTCCCAATTAACGAGAATTCACTGTGTATGCAGATAATTAAGATGAAATGGAAAACAGAACATAGAATATTACTGTACAGGTCCTTTAGCCCAAGACGTGCTGAAGAGATAAAACTGCTTACAGGACTTGAAAGCACATTGTACACCAAAGACAACAAACCCCCTTCTACACAGAGTAGATCTCTCATTCTAATGGTGTAGAGTCACTGGACTTTTTTCCTAATGTGCAGCAGTTTTGCTTCTTACACAACAAGGAATTTGGGGAAAGGATAGCTCTGTTTTCATCCAATTGAGTGTTGTGGGGTAAAAAAGGACAGGATTGGTAAGTCGATCTCCGAGGCAGGAGGATGCTCTGTGCTCTATTCAGTTGAGTAGACTTCACCCTGAGAATGCTACTTATATGATTGTGTGTGCCTGTAGTGTTGCTGCTTGTACATTTTTCATTGTATTTGTGCATACTTGTGTTAATGGCAATGAACAGGACTTTAACTACATATAAAGAAGTATGAGAAATACAGTACTCTGCAAAAGTCTCAGGCACGCTAGATTTTTTATATGGTTTCAGATGGTATGATCTCAACATCATCAAGGCTTCTGGGATTACCTGGAGAGATAGAAGCAAGTGAGACAGCCAAAGTCTGCAGAAGAACTGTGATAAGTTCTCCAGGAGACTTGGAACAACCTACCAGCAGATTTTCTTATAAAACTGCATGACAGTGTACCCCAGAGAAAAGATGCAGTTTTAAAGGCAAAGGTTGGTCACATCAAATATTGATTTGATTTAGTTTTTAACTATTTACTGCTCTTTATGGTAATTTTTTTTAGATATTTAGAAACTTTTCATTTCATTACTTTTGACAGCACCTCTGCTTTACAGATTTTTTTTTACATGTGCTTAAGATTTTTGTATAGTACTGTATTTGCTAAAAGTTCAACCTGAGACCACACTTGCTGCTGAAATTGAGTTTCAATAATATACTCTGCATTTGTATGCAACCAAGGATGAATTTCTACCCCAATGGCTACAAAAGCAGGCCTAAGCCACTGCTGCAAGGTCCTGGAGTAACTTACCCACCTGATTCTCAAGCCTATCCACCATTTGCAAGGAGCACCGGGAATGTGATGGGATTTCCTCCACCAGCTAGGTAAGGGTAGCTCAAGCATCATTTAAGACATTTTTACAATATTCAGGACAAAGCAGCCCTCTAAATTGCTTTCCATCTTTACTGAGGCTTTAGGCTGGTGCTTTACTGAGGCAGTGTTGGAAAGCAGCCAGCATAATCAAAAGTCCCACCAACCTCAGATATTCTCTCTTCTCCACTCTCCCATCTGGCCAAAATACAAAAGCCTGAAAGCATGTACCACCAGGCTCAATGATAGCTTCAATCCTACTGTATTCAGACTCTTGAACAGTCCTCTTTCATGATAAGATTCTTGGCCTCACAATCTACCTTATTAAGAACTTGCACTTTATCGCTTATCTGCTGTGCTTTTATACTTTATTTGTATTGTTATTTTTTTTTACCTTATTCTAGCTCAATGCACTGTCTGATGACTTGATTTGTATGAAGAGCATGTGAGATAAACTTTTCACTGCATCTCAGTATACGTGACTATAATAAACTAATCCCAATAACATCTTTCATCCTCAATGTTCTCTCATTCCACCATTGGTGCATGATTTTCAGTGGCTATCATCCTGAAAATTCACAGCAGCAATTAAGCAAAGCTTCATCAAGAGCATCTCCAAGCCCTAAGACCCCACATCCAAGACAATAAAAGTCACAAGTACATGAGAACTTGCAGATTTGCTGAGACTAAATATTGGAACTCCCTTCCCGAGACTACAATAAGAGCACCTTCCTCAAATATGCTATAGCAGTTGAAGGAGACAGGTCATCATGTTGAAGAACCTGCTTTCTTCTTTACTGAATTGCTATACATTACTGATCATCTTTGATTTTATTGTACAAAGTACCAATGACACTGACACTGATTGCCAATGGTATTGAACCTATGGGGTTACAAGACCATAAGACATAGGAGCAGAATTAGGCCATTTGGCCCATCAAGTCACTCTGCCTTGCACTCACAGCTTATTTATTTCCCCCCTCAAGCCCATTCTCCCTGTAACTTTTAATACTCATACTAATCAGCCTTCCACTTTAAATACATCCAAAAACTTGTCCTTCACAATCATTTGTGGCAATGAATTCGATAGATTCACCACCCTCTGGCTAAAGAAATTCCCCCTCCTTCGTGTCTCTAAGGTACATCTTTGCATTCTGAGTCTATGCCCTCAGGTCTTAGGCTCTCCCACTATTGGAAATATCCTCTACACATCCATTTCATCTTGGTCTTTCAAATATTTACATAGCGTTTCAGTGTAACTATAACTGGCTTCAGTTTGAATTCCTGAGGAGAAAGATCAGCAAGGCCCTTTAGCTTTGAGTGCTGTTTAACAAATCCCTCTGAAAGGTGTGTGAATTGAGCCCAGGGAAGACACTTACTCTAAGCAAATATAATCAAGGGTCACCACGATTGAAAGGAAAAAGATGATGAACTTGTTTAGGGCAGATGTAGAACATAGAAAAACAGACAAGAAAATAGGGTAAGTATTTGGCCACCTGCCCCATCATTCAAGATCATGACTGATCTATTCTGGCCTTAGCTTCTCTTGTGTGCAAGTTCCCCACAATCTTCAATTCCTCAATTTTTTACAAATATATCTAACTTCAACTTAAATAAAACCAATAATACTGACTTATAATTTGCAATAATGCAATATTCTGTGTGTAACACACTGGGAAGGGGTTCACTGCTAATGTAATGGTTTTTCTGTAGCAGCAGTGTTTGGGTTATGGCTAGAGGTAATGGGGGCTTTGGAATGTGCGGCGTCCAGTGAAGGGAGTGTCTTTTTCTTGTTGTATGCCGGCGACTGAGGTGATCTGGGTCTTTTGTTCGGTGAAGATGAATAGAGAAGATGCCAGAAAGGAGAGGTCACAGACACCAGAAAGGAGTGGGGCCAGGAGTCTCTGAAGCCCAGGGGAATCGATGGAGGACCAGCAGAAAGGAAACTGAGAGCTCCAACTTGTTCACATTAGACTATTTCGTTAAAATGGGCCCTTTCCATTTTGTTTCACTTTACTAACCCTTTAGTCAAATTAAGAATTATACAGCTAAATCGTTTACTTGCATATGGTGCAATGTCTGTTATTTCGTGATACTGATTTGCAACAGGGTAACACATCACGCAGCATCCACACAAACAGGAAGTTTTGCACCTCAGTCTCACACGTTTGGTGGGGCCAGAGATTGTCTTCCCCAGACTTACACATCCGACAGAACAGGACGGTTACATATGTTTTTAAAGTATAGTCACTGTGAGAAATATAACCCCAAGGTTTGCAAGACTGGCTCTCTTTCTGACCTTTGATAGGTTTGTAACAGACCTACCCAAAAAGAAACAGGTCAAGGGAAATAGCTTGGGGAAACAAAAGGTCGCTGAAAAATCATAAAGTGTTATAGTGTCGTAGAGCAAAAGAAGCAGGCCCTTTGGTCCATCTAGTCCATGCAAAGCTGTTGTTTTGCCTGGTCCCACTGACCTGCACCTGCCACAATAGCCCTTCACACACTTCCCATTATAATTTAGATAACTTGGACAAGCCCTAGCCTAAAATAACAGCAGAAAATGCTCAGCAAGAGCAAAGTTAAGATGGCACGAAACCACGACTCCTTTGCTTGCATCTTCAGAAACAGAACATAGAACATAGAATAGTACAGCACAGTACAGGCCCTTCGGCCCACAATGTTGTGCCGACCCTCAAACCCTGCCTCCCATATAACCCCCCACCTTAAATTCCTCCATATACCTGTCTAGTAGTATCTTAAACTTCACTAGTGTATCTGTCTCCACCACTGACTCAGGCAGTGCATTCCACGCACCAACCACTCTCTGAGTAAAAAACCTTCCTCTAATATCCCCCTTGAACTTCCCACCCCTTACCTTAAAGCCATGTCCTCTAGTATTGAGCAGTGGTGCCCTGGGGAAGAGGCGCTGGCTGTCCACTCTATCTACTCCTCTTAATATCTAGTATACCTCTATCATGTCTCCTCTCATCCTCCTTCTCTCCAGAGAGTAAAGCCCTAGCTCCCTTAATCTCTGATCATAATCCATACTCTCTAAACCAGGCAGCATCCTGGTAAATCTCCTCTGTACCCTTTCCAATGCTTCCACATCCTTCCTATAGTGAGGCGACCAGAACTGGACACAGTACTCCAAGTGTGGCCTAACCAGAGTTTTATAGAGCTGCATCATTACCTCGCGACTCTTAAACTCTATCCCTCAATTTATGAAAGCTAACACTCCATAAACTTTATCATCTACCCAATCCACCTGTGAGACAACTTTCAGGGATCTGTGGACATGTACCCCAGATCCCTCTGCTCCTCCACACTTCCAAGTATCCTGCCATTTACTTTGTACTCTGCCTTGGAGTTTGTCCTTCCAAAGTGTACCACCTCACACTTCTCCGGGTTGAACTCTATCTGCTACTTCTCAGCCCACTTCTGCATCCTATCAATGTCTCTCTGCAATCTTCGACAATCCTCTACACTATCCAGAACACCACCAACCTTTGTGTTATCTGAAAACTTGCCAACCTACCCTTCTAACCCCACATCCAGGTCGTTAACAAAAATCACAAAATGTAGAGGTCCCAGAACCGATCCTTGTGGGACACCACTAGTCACAACCCTCCAATCTGAATGTACTCCCTCCACCACGACCCTCTGCCTTCTGCAGGCAAGCCAATTCTGAATCCACCTGGCCAAACTTCCCTGGATCCCATGCCTTTTGACTTTCTGAATAAGCCTACTGTGTGGAACCTTGCCAAATGCCTTACTGAATTCCATGTAGATCACATCCACTGCACTACCCTCATCTATATGGCTGGTCACCTCCTCAAAGAACTCTATCAGGCTTGTTAGACACGATCTGCCCTTCACAAAGCCATGTTGACTGTCCCTGATCAGACCATGATTCTCTGAATGCCCATAGATCCTATCTCTAAGAATATTTTCCAACAGCTTTCCAACAACAAAGATAGCTCTATTGCTATCTTTGACATCTATTTCTTTCCTTTCAAGGTTCTTTTGAAGACCCTGACCTGGAGTTACACTCTGACTTTGGTTCTTTGCAGGAATGGGACCCGCTCTCAGGGCCTCATGACTGGCCACTTTTTGATATCCCAAGGACACGGCCTGGAAGACTAGCACACCTTCAGGGTGCTGGATTTTTGTGGTTCTGGAGACGGACTGATTCAATGCTGCTGCCCCTGACTGTGGTGTTGCAGAAGAACACAGAACTTCGGGAGCTGAGTGTCCAGAGACCTGAGCCTTTCTGCGGCCGGTTCTCTGGGAGCAGAGCTTGGAAAAAGTGATGCAACAGAGTTTTAGCATCATAAATGAGCAAGTTGTTTGTTATGTCTCCCCTCCTGCTGTGAAACAGGGACACCTTTTTCCTTTATTAGGGAGAGAGAGAGTCTGTGGTATGTCAAATTACTGGGTGAATGGAGTATCTTTGGGGTACTGCAAGTCCGTGTCTTTATTGATGCTTTGCTGCATGCTAGAGTGCTCAGTGGAGGGCGCAGATTTGTTTTGCTGTTGGGGGAGGGGGGTGATTGTTGCCTTGCTGCTGCTTGTGTGTGGGAGGGGAGAGCTGGGGGGGGGGCTTTGAGGTTCTAACATTTAACTGTCATTCATCCTCTGGGGCACTCCTCTGTTTTTGTGGATGTTTGCGAAGAAAAAAAAACTCAGGATGTATAATGTATACATTTCTCCGACATTAAATGTACCTATTGAACCTATTGAGGTCAGGGCAGTGACTGACTAAAGCAGAAGCAGAACAGAGTTAATGTTAAATGTTGAAAACTGTCCACCCAACCACCTGAGTGTTCTCAGCATTTTGTGATTTTAGATCAAATTTGCAGCACTTTGATTTTCAAATGTCCTTCTAGCTCTTCACATTTAGAGATTAATGACAGGCCAGACTGTCCTCTGAAATTCATGTTACTAACCTCATAGACCAACTTTTCCCTTTATTTTCAGACAAATTCTCGCTGTTCGTCAATTCATCATCAGACCAAGAATCCAGTGTTCTGGTGCTGCTCTTCCAGCTGCTCTTTGACCTTGTGCTCGAAATACCAGATCTATAAACTTTCACTAAACCAGACCCATTAGAGGTTCCAGAGGAAATATTAGTGAGGCTTTCCGCTGCAGCAGGACCTTTAGACTTCCTCGGCTTAATCTCCAGTTCAGTTTTAAAGCTATGGGTCATTGGACCAGTAGAATAATCATTGCACAGTTTATCCAGATCTGGCATGCTCAGTGCTCTAAGCTCCCGTAGCTTGGAGCGATTCAACGAATTTGGTCGGTGTTTGACTGACGACCGATTTTTACCATTGTTAACCTTCCACGCATTGAAGTCCTGCTCTTGAGACGTTTCATTGCTGTCATCACATTCATTGGTCTTTTTAAGCTCCTTGGTAATACTTTCAGAACTTGTTTCAAAGCTTTGTAAAGCTAAGCTCGATGGAGCCTTTTTCAATGGCAATGATGTAAATGCAGCTTCAGAGGTGCTTTCAGTGTAAGAACTCAAACTACGCCTCAATACACGAGATGCATCAAAATCTCGACCCAGTGAAGCACTGGATGTCGTTAAAGTTATTGCACTCCCTGATATTCGCCTTCCTACTGCGGGCTTAGTAACATTAACAAAGGATGAGTCTGACAAATGTGTGTCTACTTTCCTGATTACAGGTTTGTCAAAGTTGGCAAGGCTTTCAAAAGACTTAATTCTCTGCCTAACAGAAAAGGAACCACTCTCGGGGGGATAATTCAGCTCGTTGATAAAACTTCCCATACTTGACTTGCCCTTGTCCCTATGATAGAAGAAAAAGTCAGTGCTGGAGTGTTTCTCTTCACTCAAAGTTTTCCTTAAGCTTCCAGTTCCTTCGACTTTTAGTTGAACATTTTCTGAACTTTTATCAGTAGTGTGTAATTGCAAAGTCTCAAATGATTTTACCTGTTTTTCAAGCAATGGAATCTTTTTTTGAGAAGCTTTGACTGCATGATCAGGTGGGCATTTAACCTCATTTGTATCCTCACTACTTAGCTTATCTGGTTTCTGCTCCAACTTCACAGGAGGCTTTGGAGCTTTCTTTGGTTTTTCAGTATTATCCAGTGTTAAGGGGAATTTCGGTGGCTTATTATGTAAGAGTTCTGAAGAAGTAGCAATGTTTTTAACTTCTTTCTGCTCAAGAGAAGGTGATGCTAGTTTTAACTCTATAAAGCTACGTTGTGATGTTGTGCATTCTTGATCATCTTCAACTTCATTGCACAAAGTGTTTATAGGAACATCTTTCAATGGTTTAGATTCAGCAGGTTTCAATTGCTCTTCAGGCTTTTTGTCCACTGATGTCTCTTCTAATTTTGGTGCTTTTTGTGACAATTTCCCCAAGGTTTTGTTGACCAAGCTTTCCCTGTCACAACACATCGATTCAGTCACAGATGTGACCCACATTTCAGGTGATCTTTCATTGGATGCATTCTCTTCACCATCATAAATCCCTGATTCCCCAAGCGATTTGTGAGAACGTTTAATCCATCCACTTTTCTCGATAACCTCATGGGTTTCATTAGGAGCTCCATCGTTGAGATCCTGATCCAATGTTATTTGTAATTTGACTTCTCGTTGATGTTCAGATTCTTCTTTAAAACCTTGTTTTTGCTTTTCATTGCTGAAATCAGTCTTAGTGACAGCAGACAACTTATTTCCCTCTTTATTTTGCTGCCTTGCTTGGAGACTGGTGTCTGCTGCCAAGAGCATCAAAACCTGTTCTGAAGAGTGAGCAGAGTCTTTACCCATTTCCTTCTCTTGTTTCGTTTCAGATGGATTTTTCTCATCCTGCTTATTTGTTTTTAGGTTATATATTAATGATGCCCTTTTGGTTAAATGTTTTGACGTTGGCTGATCAACATCCGGTGAATTTTCAGGATATATTTCTGTTGCCTCTGAATTTTTGGATCCATCCGACATTGATGCATTCTTCTCACTAGTTTCTGACTGAGGTTTAATTTTGCTTTTAATGCTAAGTCCTTTCAGTTTTGGTGCAGAATGGAACTTCTGGATTTTGTCCTGAAACTTAGCTCTGCTGGACAGTTGAGATGGTTGTCCACTTTCATTCTGCCCCTTATATTTCATATTTTGAGTTGCCGAACATTGTTTGTGTAGATTGAGGGAATGCCTTTGTAGCTGCGGACTAGAACTTGACAAAGCCTTTCTGATATGAGTTACAGAAGAAGCTGTATCAGCAGGTTCTGGGTTAGACTTGTTTGTAGAAGACAGATTAGGATCGAGCACTGGATGCTGAGACTGTAGACTTGTACTGGCAATCTTTGCTTTCTTGGTATGATCCGAGGCATCTAACGAAGAAGGAAATTTAAGGTCTGTTCTTCCCAACTCTGAAGAAGAGACAGAAAAGTTGGAATCATTGTGGTAGTCTTCCGCTTCAACAAATTCTCTGGCAACTTTTCCATTAGAATGGTCTTTGTTCAACTCTTCATTATGATTCGTTTTTACATTTGTACCTTCTGCAGCATAATTTATATTTGCTGGAGGACATTTCTTGGAAGTTACATCAAATTCCTGAATTTCCATTTGCGAATCATTTATGTCCATAGTAGTATGAAAGGTATTGCTTTCAAATTTCATCGGTTTGGAAGGCCTGCCAGTGACTGAACACGGCAGGGGTCCAGCAGTCTTCATTTCATTATCATCATAATTACAAGGCAGTGAGGAAGAGGTTAAGGTCTCTGCACTATCGTGGGATGTAAAGGACAGATGTGAATGTGTTTTTCTGACCACTGGTGGTGTCACTCTACTTGCCTCTGCTAAGTCCTTATTCAGGGGCAAATGGCTCTTATTTAGCTTGGGTAGAAGAGGCGCAGGTTGCTCCGTGCTGGTAGTTCGATCACTGGGTGGGTAGCAGATTTCAACCTCTTCAGTGTCTGAATCTGCGACACTGAGATTTTCACACTGACTGAAGCCAGCCACTGCAGGCAAAGACATTACCACTCTATTACGGGAGACCTGAGGGCTATCAGAAGATTCGGTCTCTGAATCGGAATCCACAGCAGCAGCATACATGGACTGTTGTTTATTATTTTCTGTGAAACCTGTTGAACTTACTGACATTTCCTCCCTCTCAGTACTCATATTTCTGGAGTAGTTAGTCAGGCAAGCTTTGCTCACTGAAAATACTTTGCCTGTGTTGACTGAACTCAGAACAGAATAATTGAGAACATCCTGTTTGATACTGTTTATGGACTCACTTTTATTGCTGACATCATTTCTGGTGTTGATAGCTTTTATTGAATCTGCAGTTTTCACATCTTGATCCATTTTTGAATCTGAAGACGATGTATTTGTAGTTTCTTCCTCAGTGGAATTGAGGTCATTGACGATGTCATCAATGTACGCCACTGGGCGGTCACATTTGTTCCCGTTATGGTGAGAAGTCTGTGACGTTTCCTGCTTCTTCTCCACAGGATCTCCACCAAGGTTTCCCTGGGTTTCTCTTCGTATGCTTGTACAGTGGTTCTGCAGCAAGTCCACACTCTTCTCCTCACAGCTTCCTTCGGTGTTTAGATTCTTGTCATTTTCAGAGTTCTCAGGCGCTGCCAGATTCACATCTGTTGAGGCGGACGAGATGATGCTGGATAATCTGTCTACAGCTGTGGACAGGAAATAGGCTTTAGATAATATTATCATGTTTCATATCCAAAAATACACATTAGGCTAGTTCGAAAGAGTGGAATGAGAAGATAACCCCAGGCTTCAAATATATGAGCCTTTCACAGTTTGCTGCTTGATGTAAGTCAATATGTAGTGGGCGAAAATGCATTTTAATCTCATAGAGTTACAGAGGGGAAAATCACAGAAACACACCCTTTGGGCCACTTTGCACTAAAGTAGTCTATTTTCTCATTATGTCCTACCTTTTAAACATTTTGTTTAATTTATGTTTAATTTTTGTCCTTTTTTTTCTTGAGGATTCTGCATGTGTTTGTGCTGCTGCAGGTCAGTTTCTCATTGCACCTGTGCGTCCACGTGTTTACGACAATAAATTCAGCTTTGATTTTGACCGACCAACGGAATCATCTACACACCAGCAACAGTTTACAGTGGACATTGGCCTAATAACCTGCACGTTTTTGGAATGTGGGAGGAAACCAGAGCAATACAGGGAAAATATGCATTAGGAAACTGTGCTGGGTGGAGGGAACAGAGGGAAATCTGTATTAGGGTGAACATTAAAGTTTTTTGAGGTAAAGAAACTGAGACAGAAGAAAAAAAAAATCAAGCCAGTGTACCAGACCATATCATCGTAGTCCTTTGACACCTTACTAAAGCCAGGCCTTATTAAACAGAACGATAAATGCCATTTTCTTAATGGGTTTGATTGAGTTGATGTGGGGGGGGGGTGGTGGGTCATGGTTTACTGGGCTGGGGTGCTTGGAATAAAAGGTCATAGTCTTGTTGGGCAGAGGTTGGTGACTGGATATTGCTGTGCATCAGAGGAGTGAGAGGTAAGTAAAGAGGTTCATGCCACTGAGGTTATTCAAGACAGAAATGATTAGGCCCTTAGTTAATGAGCAGAGCTACAGATATGGGGTGAAAATAGGAAACTGGGTCTGAGATGAAGGTTGAGCTGTGCTTTTGGAGAATAGCAGAAGAGACGCTAGGAGCTGAGTGGCCCACTCCTGCTTCAAATTTTATGTTCTCGATGCCATTTGTGGTGCTGGTAGAAAATTCATTATTAGATGTATTTCTTGAAAATTGGCAGGTAGGAATAGGATGGCAGGAAGGGAGAGAGGGAGGGAAGGGAGGGAGGGAGAGGGAGAGATAGATAAAACACAGAAGGCAGTTTACCATGAGTTTTATTCCATATTTACATGACAGGCTGAATAATCCCAGAATAATTGATATTCTTAAATTTATCAGAAGCTTTTCAGAATACAACACTTATAGCCAAATATCAACGATGCCATAAACAAGCTGTAATACATTAACTGACTGGATTTAAGGAGGCAGGAAGAATATCAATAATATTGAAAGAGCACAGAGAAAATTTGCAAGGATGTTGCCGGGGCTTGAGGACGTGAGCCACAAGGAAATGTTGAATGTTAGGATTTAATTGACTGGAGTGCAGAAGGATGAGTGGAGATTTGATAGAGGTATACAAAATTATGAGAGGTATAGATAGAATAAATGCAATCAGGCTTTTTCCACTGAGTTTGGGTGAGACTAGAACTAGAGGTCATAGGTTTAGGGTGAAAGGTGAAATATTTAAGGGGAAGCCTCTTCATGCAGATAGTAGTTCTAATGTGGAACGAGCTGCCAACAGAAATGGTAGATGCAGTTTGATTGCAGGACTTAAGAGAAATTTGGATAAGTATATTAACGGGTTGATTATGGAAGGCTATTGTCCAGGTGCGGGTAGATGAGACTAAGCAGAATAACAGTTTGGTATGGAGTAGATGGGCTGAAGGGCCTGTGTTGTTCTGCTGTATGACTTTAGGAGGAAAGCACACCATTAGCTGGCATTAGTTTCATAAACACAATCGAAAGATGAGCAGAAAAGTGCAATCGCAGCTAAACATTCAGATGTTTTGGATTATTTCTTTACCATTGGTTTGCCTACTTTCTGTTTGTGATCAGTAAAAGCCTCACAAAGATCACAGAGATGTGGTAACTTTTTTTTTCCCCCAGTAGGGACATTGTTTGCAATAATCTGCCAAACAGAACAATAGTCAGGTAAAACTGTGGGGTGTGTTCAAGATACAATTGTAAAACTATGCAAATGCTTCATGGAAGTGCAAAACTATGCAAATGCTACATGGAAGTGCAAAATGCATGAAAATATCCCCTTTTCATGCATTTTGATTTGTTTGCTTTCACTCCTTCATTAAGCTATGTCCTCCAGGAGGGCCACAACCTTGTTGTAGGGATTGGAGGCTTGCGTGCCTCGATGACCTGGAAAGCTACGTTGGCTAGAGTCAGAGCCTTGTGCTTTGACTCTTGGTAGGGTCACCCATGCCAAACGGGTCAAAGGGTAGAGGCCAGACTACGAGTGGTCCACCAGCCCTCCAGGTTTGGTGGTTCAGCTCAGGGCTAATGACCCTGAGTGGTCAAATATAAATTATTATGGAAACAGCAAAGAAGAATCTTTTCATATCCATTTGCGAGGGTATAATGAGGACCCTGAACCACACCTGGGGTGTGATAGAGAAGATGGCCAAGGACAGACAGAGGGGGAGGACCTTCATTGCTGCTCTAAGTGCCAGTGGTGTAACAGATAGTACATAAGTACTATTGTAGGAGGGAAGTGTTAGATTAATCTCAGCGTAGGTTAAAGGGTTAGTACAGCATCATGGGCTGAAGGGACTGAATGTGCTGTACTGTTCTATGCTCTACACAAAAAACAAATCACAATCGTAAACAGATTCCATGGTGAAAAACCTGAACTTACCAGATACTGGTTTCAGTACTTCCAGTGTGATGGAGGCTGGGAGGTCATTCATAAAGCTGCAGGTCTCTTGGTAAGACATGTTGCAGATAGGCATGCTATTAACCAGGACCACTTCATCTCCAGGACCAAGCTTTCCCTTAGATTCCTGACAAAAGTAACATCGCAATTATCGAAGTGTTACTGGACTGTAATGAACGTTACTCATTACCCAAGGGGCCAAAGTCTAGGTATTAAATTGGAAGAATAAGAACAGATGACTTCTTCAAGAATCCAATGTCACAAAGTTCAATGTAGGTGATTATTGGAGATATTCAAACAGACCAATGACGAGGCGAGGATTCTCAACAGATGTGGGCTCTACAGGATTTACTGGCCACATGAAACCACCCTCTTGTAATAACAAACAAAAGTTTGAGTCCTGGGGTAAAGGTTATTCAGTTAAACAATAATAAAAGACTCAGAGTTGAACTTCAGCACTTACTCTCTCAGCAACTCCACCTGGTTGTAAACTGGTTACTAGAATCCTCAGCGGAGAGGCCTTAATTTCCAAATCCAATCCGAATGATTCTGACGGCTTGCGCGAGAGATGTATGGTTTCTGTATGGTGCGGCCCTGAGGCATCTGCAGATTCAGTCTTTTTGCTGTGGGGCAGTGGTCTTGGTACGGGCTTGCTGGAGGGAGAATGGTGCTCTTCGTTCTTCTGCCGCAGGAGGTTGGGTGGGCACTCGATGCTCATCATGCTCTTCACCCTCGTGACGGCTTTGTGTTCAAGTTTGGGTGAACGCTTAGACTCCAGCTGACCCTCTTTCACACCAAGGTTGCTGTGGTTAGTCTCAGTGGAGCTGGAAGATTCGAAGAACTTGAGTGGCATGAAAGGCGAGTCAACCATCTGCTCCATGGAGCTGTCCTCAGACTCCAATGAGCTGCCATAAGCTGATGTGGCACCTTCACTGCTGATATTTCTCTGTAATTCACCATCTTGACTCTCATCGTCAACTTCAACAGAAGAGGTGGCTATGATGATGTCTGAATCGCCTTCGGGTATCTTCTGTGCTGTGTCCCTTTGTGACTGTTTCAGGTGTATGTTTTCCTCAACTTTGACTATGTCCTCCTCATCACTGACGTCATCGTAGCAAATGACCCTCCTTTGGCGTAGTAGGGGGCTTCGGATTGATTTGGGACTCCCGTTCAGGCTGGACTGATGGGCAACTTCCACGTGTCTGCTGTGAGGTGCAGCGGCCTTCCCACTGCTGAGAGTGACAGAGGCCTCGGCTGAGTTAGATACGGTAATTTCTTTCAGCACTGGAAAATATATTTGAAATTAGCCTATTATTTTCATTGCAAAATATTCACATTTTTCTCATAAACTGAAGATAAGCAAAGAAAACACTCAACCCTGCTCAGCCACTCCAGTCCGTGGGCCAGACTCCAACCTTCTGTGTACCTCCAGGGCTGTACTGACAGGAAGCAGCTTTACTTATATTAAAAGGACGACTCTTTGAAAATGTTTCAAAGATTTGCCTTTGGAGAGAAGTCACACAATACTTTGCACAACGTTAGATGTCTTTTTCATGACATTTTGTCTGGGAAATAGGATTTCTCTGGGGACATAAATCAGGAAAACTCTCCCATCTGCTTTATTCCTGTTTCTCACAACCTCAGTAACAGTATAATGACCATGAAACATATACATTTTTTAAAATATATCAATTTGGGTGTCTATTTTTGACCTCTTCCTTTCTCTTAAGTTTATTTCTCTTCCACAAACTATACCCCACACTTTTTCAGCTCTCTGAGGGCAAATGTAAAAACTAGGAAGACACACCAGATTCTGCAGATGCCTGGGAATCTTTAGCAGCAGGAAAATAATTTGGCAAGCTTATCCATATGAATCCTAAAACTCTTATGGTGCAGAGCGATGCCATTTGATCCATCAAATCTATGCTGGTTCTCTGTAGAAACCCTGTCAGTCCCATTTCAACAGGAGAAAAGAAAGCCTTTGACACACAAGTGATACCAAAGAACATAGAACAGTATAGCACAGGATCAGGCCCTTTGGCCCACAGTATCTGTGCTGACCAAGATGTAAATAATCTTTAGTTTTGTATTCATTCATAGTTCATAATGATATAGGAAGAGAACAATCGGCTCATCAAATCTCCTAGAGGAGTCCCATCAGTTCTATTCTCCCACTTATTTCCCTGTGACCTATTCATTAATACTTCTCCTGCCATGCTAGTGGTAACATACAGAGACCAATTAAGCTCAGAGCCTGTTTGTTTTTGGGGCATGGGAGAAAAGTGGAGCACCCAAGGGATACCCATGAAATAGCAGCGTCAATGTGCAGATTCCACACAGAGAGCACTGTTGGTCAGAACTGACCCCGGGGTACTGGAGTTGTGAGACAGTTGCATCGAATGTAGCAACACTATTGCCAGCACAAGTGGTGCATGCAAGCTCAATTTCAATGTTTAGGCAAGGTTTAGATAGGTATGTGGATAGTAGGGGTATGGAGAGATCTGCTCCTGATGCAGGTCGATGGGAGTAGGCAGTTTAAATGGCTTTGGCATGGACTAGATGGGCTGAAGGGCCTGTTTCTGTGCTGTACTTCTCTATAACAAAGTCATTCACTTGACATTTTTAAATAAATACAGTTCTTAATGGGTGCTAATGGTAATAACAAGTTTTATACTCTGAGGATCTCATACAAAAATTTCAAGATTTACTCTTGTTCGCCACTAATGAGACTGTTGACAGAATTCTGTGTTTTTCTAGCTCTATTTTTTTTGTTTTATTGTTTTAGCAGGAAGTGTGAGTAAAACAATAATGTTCTGCTACAGTTCCATTAATCCATTCATAATCTGGGAAGTACCCCTTATATTGGCACACTGTGAGACATTCATTGTTTTTAATAGAAATATGAACATGTCTAGTGTTAAGTGATTCCATGAAAATTGCAGATGTAGGAATGGTATCTGAGCTTTTCTCTATCCATTAATATCTCTAATGGTTACTTCATGCTCATGAGAAAGGCAGTGATTACAGTTCATAATTTTAAAGCTAGATCCACACTTTCAAGTGTGGTATCATTAAGTTAGAATAAGTCAAACCTGAAGGGCCAGAGTTATCATCCAATGACTTGTTTATGCTTTTTTGCCTCAGTAGTTCATCATCAAAAACCATTGCTTCCGAGAACGAAGACTGTCCAGGCACATCGTGGGAAAAGTACTGGGAAAGTTCAGTTTCTGAACTCACAGAACCTTGCTGAAAGAGAATAAAATGACATGGAATTTTGTATCAGAGAAACAGGCCAATTATCAGCCCCACAGGTCTGCGTTCATAATGCACCCTACAATCTTTTCATCAGGTTCAGCTTATCCAAACAGCAGTACAATAACTTGAGTTTGACATTAACCTCCAAGGTGCAATACAGGATCTACAAGTCCAGCTCATAACTTAGGCAGAGTATTTTATATTATCATAACTTATACAGAGAATAAAGCTATTGTGCCTTTTTGTCATTTATTAAATGCTATGAAATAAAACCACAGGGAAATTTCCCAAAAAACTTGCCAGAATCCAAAAAGTTGTATAGTAATAGAGCTGTGCCCAATTAAAGTGCCAAATCACAGTTGCGTTTTGGACCTGCTTTAATTTTTTTTTAGTATTATACATTATAGAGTTGGGGCTACTTGTCCTATTGTGTGTGCCAGCATGTTGAAACAGCTAGCCAACTGCAAAATAACAAAATTCAGACAGCTCAGAAATTTCAGAGTCTGGAACCTTAAAAAGAATATTTTCTCAAACTACTTTATTTTTAAAGTAGAACATGCAGAAGTACACGTTAACAATAGTGACCGAAATTCAAAATGTTATATATTCATGAAGCAGCATGAACAAGCACCAAAGAATTTGTTTTACTTTTCGCTGTTCCAAGTTTTGTCCTCATCTTTTCTGAAGTGCAGCTCCACGGCAGTTGCCAATTACACCAGCAGCCAATTTAGCTGCACTGAACTTCAAAGCTTTTACACTTCCTATGGCACTCTGACTTGGTTTTCCTTGTCTAGTCGACGGGAACTTCTCTTTGCTTGGCTGTCATGTTAAAACCCCAGGAGATCTTTCCATGGCATCACTTAGGGCAGCACATTACACAAACGTGCTTTCCTCCTTTTTTAAAATGATCACAAAAATATAATTTTCAATCTACTTAGTTTCAACAAAAAAAGACTTATTAAGAAACAAAAAAAAAATTTAGGACCAAGTAAACCATCAGACAACCAGGAATTACCCTAACCTAGGTGACCCCAAATTACTGGGTGGGAGGAGGGGTGGGTCTCTGCCAAAATTGGGTTATGAACCATTCCCAGAAAATGGTTTGGAACACCATTTCTCATTTAAAAAAATACTTTTCTCCCCCTCTTAATTTCTCTGACAATGAGGCTCATTCCATATCCCAAATTTTTTGGGTAGTGATTTGTGAATTCTGCAAGGGTGAATTTCTATAACCCGAGCAACCATTACACAGGGGTCACGGGTATCTATTCTAGCTCTTCCTTCTTAGATTCACAATAGCGGAAGTCCATAGAGGTACTGCAACTTATCTAGCTCACAACTCTCCTACATAGAGACCTCTTTCTCTTTCATCCCAGTACGTATTCCAAATGCAGCAAGGCACAATGTTTACACTGTATTCAAGTCAGCTAATGGCTTCAACCTGTCCTTTCCAGCTGACTTTCTTCATCTGATCCCTGGTTTAACAAAAATAATACATGTTGGCATAGAGTACTGTAGGAACACTCTCTTCATATGGAGTGAACTAAGTGCAGAAGGAATTAGATGGGCCAAAGGGCCTTTATCTGTGCTGTAGAGCTCTATGACTCTTGGATAGGCACATGGATGTAAGGAAAATGGAGGGCTATGAGCTGTGTAGGATGGAAGGGTTAGATTGATTGTGGATTAGCCTGATAAAGGTCAGCACAACATTGTGAGCTGTAGGTCCCATACCGTGCTGTACAGTTCTAAGTTCTAAAGTATTGCTGGATATTGGAAATTGTAAACAAAATCAGAAGTTCTCGCTGCTGTCATTGGGAAGGTGGTACAGGAGCATTAGGTCTCACAACAACACCAGTTTTAGGAACAATTATACCCTTCAGTCATCAGGTTCCAGAACCAGCATGGATAACTTCACTTACCTCAACACTGAACTGATTCCACAACCTATGGACGTACTTTCAAGGACTCTACAACTTATGTTCTTAGTTTTATTTATCTATCTATTTATTTATTATTTTTATTATTATTTGTTTTTCTGTACAGTTTGTCTTCTGCACATTAGTTGTTTGCCAGTCTTTGTGTGTAGTTTTCCCACTGATTTTGTTGTATTTCTTTGGTTTACTGTGAATGACTACAAGAAAATGAATCTCAGGGTAGTATATAGAGGCATAGAACACTACAGCACAAAAGCAGGCCCTTCGGCCCATCTAGTCTGTGCTAAACTATTAATCCACCTAGTCCCATTGACCTGCACCCAGGCCAGAGTACTCCATATTACTCTCATCCATGTACCCATCCAAATTTCTCTTAAATGTTGAAATCAAACCCACATCCACCACTTCTGCTGCAGCTTGTTCTACGCTCTCACCACCCTCTAAGTGAAGAAGATCCCCCTTAAACATTTTCAGCTTTCATCCTTTATATACCCATCATAATTTTGTATTTCTTTTGTGTGCTATACTCTGCCAGGGCCTCGGCGACTACTTTTCAAGAGGTTGTCTTGGAGGAAAGATTCTGTGAGTGGTCCCCCACATCCTTCTTACAACACAGTTTTATTTTACAAGGCCGAGTTGCAAGCCTGACACTCAACCCGGTATGGATGGAAAGCGTGCTCGGGAGCGACCCAACTGGATTCGAACTCCGGAACCTTCACTCCGGAGTCTGGCGCTGATGCCACTGCGCCACCAGCCAGGTTAATTCTGTATACCTCTATCAAATCTTTCCTCATTCTTCTATGCTCTAGGGAATAAAGTCCTAACCTGTTCAACCTTTACCTATAACTCAGGTCCTCAAGTCCTGACAACATGCTTGTAAATTTTCTCTGCACTCTTTCAACCTTATTCCTGTAGGTAAACAAATTAGGCCTCAACTTCAACATAACATTCCAACCCCTGTACTCAATACTTGATTTATGAAGGAAGATATGCCAAAAGCTTTCGTTCCAACTCTATCCACCTGTGACACCACTTTCAAAGAAATATGAACCTGTATTTCCAGATCCCTTGTTCCACCACACTTCTCGGTGCCCTACTGCTCACTGTGTAAGTCCTACCCTGGTTTGTCCTCCCAAAGTGTAACACATCACACTTGGTGGCATTAAATTCCATCCTCCATTCTGCAGCCCATTTTTCCAGCAGGTCCAGATCCCACTGGAAGCTTTGATAGTCTTCCTTGCTGTCCACTACACCCCCTAATGTTGGTGTCAACCACAAAATTCATAGTCTAGTTTATCATATTATTATCCAGATCATTGATATATTGTAGATGACAAACAACAATGGACCCAGCATTGATCCCTGTGGCACAGGCTTCCAGACAACTACCTACTACCACTCTCAAACTTCTCCCATGAAGCCACTGTCTAATCCAATTTACTATCTCATCTTGAATGCCAACATGAACCTTGACCAACCTCCCATGTGGGATCTTGTCAAAGGCTTTGCTAAAGTCCAAGTAGACAACATTCACTGCATTGCCTTCATCAACTTTCCTGGTAACTTCCTCAAAAAACTCTGTAAGATCAATTAGACATGACCTACCGTGCACTAAGCCATATTGACTATCTCCAACCAGTCCCTGTCTATCCAAAAACTTATATATCTGTCCCCGTAGAATACCTTCCAATCACTTATTCACTACAGATGTCTGGCTCACAGGCCTATAATTTCCTGGTTTAGTCTTAGAGCCTTTCTTAAACAATGGAAAAGAACTTTCTGGCACATGTCCCGTGGCTAAGGATGTTTTAAATATCTCTGCTAGGACCCCTGCAATTTCTGCACTAGTCTCCAACAGGGTCTGAGGGAACACCTTGTCAGGCCCTGGGGATTTATCCAGCTTTATTTAAGGCCACAAGTCCTTGTCAGGCTCAGGGTATATTTACACCCCAATATAAGATCATAAGATAGAGGAGCAGAATAAGGCCATTTGGCCCATCAAGTCTGCTCTGTCATTCTATCAAGACACCAAACACCTCTCCTCTGTACAGAGACTATGACCTCACTGCTGCTTTGCCTCACTTCTATAAACGACATCCATCTCCCAAGTAAATACAGATGCAAAATGTCTATTTATGATCTCCCCCATCTATTGCAGCTCAATGTGTAAATGACAACTCTGATCTTCAAGAAGAATAATTTTGTCCCTTGCTATCCTTTTGCTCTTAATGTATCTGTTAACCTGTTAGAATCCCTTGGGATTCTCCTTCACCTTGTCTGCCAGAACAACCCATTCCAATCCACGCTTGCAAGATCCTTTCCAATACCATCACAATTGGCCTTCCTCCAATTTAGAATCTCAGCCTGAGGACCACATCTATTCTCCTCCATAATTATCTCGAAACTAATGGCATTATGATCACTAGATACAAGATGTTCCCCTACACAAATGTCCGTCACCTGCCCTGTTTCATTCCCTAATAAGAGATCTAGTATAACATTCTCTCTAGTTAGGACTTCTATGTACTGATTAAGGAGACCTCCCTGAATGCATTTGACAAACTCTATCCCATCATCCCTTTTACAGCATGGGAGTCCCAGTCAATATCACCTTCTATAACACTCTGTGATCACTTTACAGATTTTTTCCTCTAAACCCCATGGACTGTTGAGTGGTTTATAATATAGCCTCATTAACGTGGTCATCCCCTTCTTATTCTCCACTTCCACCCATATAGACTCAGTAGACGAGCTCTCCGGTCTGTCCTATGGGAGCCCTTGCATTGAAGTGTACACAACTCAGAACGTTAGCCCCATCATCCTATATCTTTCGATTCCTGACTTTGAATGCAGGCTTAAAAATATCTCTCCCCACACATCCACTCTCCTGTGTGCTCTGGCGCTCTGGTTCCTATTCCTCTGCAACTCGAGTTTAATTCAATCACCCACCACCACCCCCCAGCCCATTCAGCACCAGCAATCCTTCCCATAGGATATTAGTCCCCCTCCAGGTGAGGTTCATACCCTTCCCATAGGATATTAGTCCCCCCTCCAGGTCAGGTTCATACCCTTCCCATAAGATATTAGTCCCCCCTCCAGGTCAGGTTCATACCCTTCCCATAGGATATTAGTCCCCCTCCAGGTCAGGTTCATACCCTTCCCATAGGATATTAGTCCCCCTCCAGGTCAGGTTCATACCCTTCCCATAGGATATTAGTCCTCCTCCAGGTCAGGTTCATACCCTTCCCATAGGATATTAGTCCCCCTCCAGGTGAGGTTCATACCCTTCCCATAGGATATTAGTCCCCCTCCAGGTGAGGTTCATACCCTTCCCATAGGATATTAGTCCCCTTCCAGGTCAGGTTCACACCCTTCCCACTAGGATATTAGTCCCCTTCCAGGTCAGGTTCACACCCTTCCCACTAGGATATTAGTCCCCCTCCAGGTCAGGTTCATACCCTTCCCATAGGATATTAGTCCCCCTATAGGTCAGGTTCATTGTATGATCCTCCTGTTTCTGGCCTCACTAGCTTGTGGCACAGTTAGCAATCCTGAGACCACAACCCTGGTGGTCACCTCCTTTAACTTCGTCCCGAACTGCCTAAACTCACGTTGCAAGACCTCGTCACCCACCCAACCCATTTCGCTGGTACTGATGAGGACTGTGACCCTTAGCTGTTCACCCTCCCACTTAAGAATGCTGTGGATTCAACTCGAGATGTCTCTGACCTTGGCACCCAGGAGGCAACATACCATCTGGGAATCTTGCTTTCATCCACAGAAAGTCCTGTCTGTTGCCCAAACTAATGAAACCCCTATTACTATAGTTCCCCTCATCCTCTTCTTTCCTTCTGAACCACAGAGCCAGACTCAATACCAGAGACCTGACCACTGTGGCTAGGTCATCCCCTCCAACTGTGTCCAAAGTGGTTATGTATACCTTTTGTCGAGGGGAATCGCTGCAAGGGTACTCTGCACTGGCTGACTATCCACTGTCTCCCTCGTGATGGTCAACCAGTCACCTGTGCCCTGCACTATGGGTGTAACTACCTCTCTATATTGCCTGCCGGTCAACCCCTCGGCAGCCTGAACAACCTGGAGTTCATCCAGATCCAGCTCCAGCTCCAATTCCCTAACACAGTCTGAAGGAAGCTGCAGATGTAGTAGACATCCGAGACACTCACTGCCTTCATCATTCCACGAGAAGAGCATTTCACTATCTCCCCTGGCATCCACAAGATAAATTAAACAAAAAAAATCTACCAACTGCCTCCGCTGCTCCTCACCGAAGCCTCTATGAGCCAAACCCTGAACAGCAAAGTAAAAATTTATTCTACTTTGGAGTTTGGGGTTTAAACATTGACATAGTTCAATAACTTACTTTGAACTTTGAATACTCAAGAAAGCAATCAGCATCAGTGGAGTGAGAAAAAGAGTGAGCATTTCAAGCTGATTTTTCAACAGAACTGAGGAAAGCTAAGTAATATACAGGTTTCAAGATAGAGTGAAAGGTGGGACAGGAGGAGAGAAGAAAGGGAAATCTATCAGAGAAGAAAGCAGGAGGGATGAAATGACAAAGTGTGATTTTGTGATAAGAAATGAACGGAAGATTGGCTGAGAGGATGTGTAAATGAGAGCAGCAGGGCAGATCTACAAAGGGAAATATTTTGAAGTGGGAAAAATGGAAACGCTCATTATATAGAGTCATCAGTTCTAGAAGATTCTAATTAACACAGCAACATTAATGAAAATCAATATTGTAAGATACTTCATGGAAAGGCCTGAAGAAATAATAAAGAAGGAAGATAGATAGTGCCTTGAGGAGAAGTATTCAGAGTAGCCATTACAAAGATAAATTCAGAGGAGGTTTATAAAACTTGGAGGGGACTAAGGAAAGGATTTCCAGAGTTGGATTGACACCATTGGTGGAAAGGAAAGAACTCTTGTCCTCACAATCTACCTCACTGTTTACCTGTTCTGCAATTTCTCTGCAGTGGTTACACCTTATTCCACATTGTTATTGTTTTTACTTGTTCTACCTCAGTGCTCTGTGTAATGATTCGATCTGTATGAACAGTATGCAAGGCCAGCTTTTCACTGTGCCTTCGTACATTTGAAAATAATAAATCACTTTGAATCCCAGTTCCAACTTTGGAGACAGATTAACTGGTTCATTGAGCCAAATGCTGCAGTATGATGGTGAAAACAGTGTCTGCCACAGCCAAAGTCAAAGTCAGACAGAAACCAAAGAGTCATAGAGCACTACAGCACAGCTACAGGCCCTTTGGCCTATCTAGTCTGTGCTGAACTGTTATTTTGCCTAGTCCTATTGACCTGCACCTGGACCATAGCCCCCCATACCCCACCTGTCCATAAGAGGAAGGTTGAACCCAAGCTGGAGAAATCAGTTCCGGGAATTTCAAGAGATGTTGCGGGGAAAAAGAATTAGCCCCACAGCTTCCATCTCTCTTACTGCAAACATCCTTGTACAATTTGCCATTTTTTGTTATGAAGTCGATAAGAAGGGGCTGAGAGTCTTCTAACATAAATGTTGCAGGTATTAGCCCAATTACGTGAGTCTGGCATTCCCAGGAAATTTCTGCGCTGCAAATATAGGGACAACAACCAATGTAATGTCATGACTCCCTTTGTCTTTATCCCGAGTTCAGGAACTGGGTGTCATTGGAGCAGAAATCCAACATTCTTGTCCAAGGTAGTCATATACAAACTCCTTTATAGGTCTTTGGGATTGGACCTGTAATAGTGACATACAATAAATGTTTTTTATGAGTACTGACACCAGTGTGTTGAGCAACGAATGGATGACTGTATGTAATCTCACTGAAACAGTACACTATTGTTTTATGGCGTTATTTGGTGTACCTTTGGTTTCTGATTCTAACCAATTTGTTGCTGTTTAGAGAGAATTGTTATGGCCTCTATCAGGAAAATCCCCAAGTGAAACATGGATTTGTGGATCCAGAAGCACTGAGGGATTACTGAAATCATAAAAGAGTGTGAGAGCCCCACCACACCTATTTCCCCCGGGATCAATAAAGTATGACTATGACTATGATTGTTTTTTTAGGCATTTGAGTGGGTTCAGAGCATCCGTAAATCTATAGACATTTTCTTGTCATTTTTGAACTGTTATATCTGGGCCTAGGCATTTGCTGGGAATATCTTGTTCTCTGCCTTTTCTGGTCTGCCTAATGTGGACTTCCCTGCTTACTTCAGTGACAAGACCTGAACTCACTAGCCCTGATAAGTCATGGAAGAATGCAGTGGAGCTGGATAGTACACTACAAGCAGGGAAATCTCAGCTTCTGACAGATGTGATGACCTGCTTATTTTTCCATTTCCATTCAGCATCTAGGCTGTCTCACATGTGGTTGCTGGGCAGGTTGACCTGCAGCAGGAAGCTTTCTTGGGAACGGTTTCCAGCAGTTTAAAGAAAGCAAGAGAATGGAATATTGTGTTGAGCAAGGGGTTAGTCTTCAAATTAAGCCAGTGGGGAGGCTGAAGACTTCCTTGAGAAGTGGTGCGGAGGTACACCCTTGTTCCATCTGGAATAGTATAGAAGCCCTTTATATTCCTCAGCCAGTGGCTCACACCTTTTCTTACTTGACATTTCACTCTCAGAACTTCCCGAGGGATACAAAATTTCCACTGCAATTATGCCATTTAGGGTTTGTCATTGTGATAGCCAACCACAGTGAGGTAACTGGAAGTTCACATCAGTTAGGCTCAGTAACCTTATGACTTGAGTTACAAGGATTAATTTTATGCATATAATTGTATAATTTGTATTTAACTATCCTCCACTCATCACAAAGCACTGTGCTATTTATTATTTTAGGCAAAGGTGCTTGTGTCAACAGGCAGAGACTAATAACACAAAATCAATGCTGGGCAGTGCAACACATTGGACACATTGTCCTAGCAAACTTAAATCATGTACAACACAAAGCTATGATAGGAACAAAAGCACATTTTCTTTGTTTAAACAACATTCAATTGCACCAGTCTTCCACCTTGCCAGACTGAACTGTATCCTTTCATATACAAAGGCCTTTTGAAATAAGGCTATTAATTTCTTTTAGACATAGACAGGTTACAAAGCGACTTAAAGTTGTCATTTCAGTTTTTTTGCCAGCAGCAGGGAGGATAGGCTTTCATTCTGTCCAGTCAGATACAATTTAAACTGAGCTTTCAGGCAGAGTCGACTACCTGGGCTTGACGGGACCTGTCTGCATTTGTCAGGTGATCATTCTGATGAATGATTTGGACTCAAATCAACCTCTCTACTTTATCCAGGTCAGGGTGACATGGTTGGTAAAACAGCATGTGTCCATTGCCTTTGATCAGTAATTTGTAAACAAACAAAACAAAAAAGTATGTTTGAGATTGTTATGGTGATTGTTGGTTCAGTCCATTTATGGAGGAATGATCAGAATTTGGGTTATTTCCAGTATAAATTGGTTGGCTGGGTTTAACATGAGTTTTATCTTTAAACTGAAGTAGATGTCAAGAAGTGAAAGAAGAATATGTTGAATGACTAAAAATTTAAAACTTGATATAACAAGAATGAAATATCATAGAATGAAAATAGGTAATTGATGTGTGACATTACTATTAAAATCCTATTAACTGCAGTTAGACTTCTTTGAATTATACTGCTCATTTTTATTCTAAGGTATTTATAAAAATCCAATAAAACATGCTATGTTTATAGTAACATATAAATCACTCTAAGTGATAATATATTTATTGTACTTTATCCTGAAAATCCATCAGGTAATAAAGTGAAAATATATGAGCTATGATCAAATGGTGGAGCAGACACGATGGGCCAAATGGCCTTATTCTGTTTCTAAGGTCTTAAAAATTTTTTTTTTACTGCCATTTTTTTTTAGCATTAACTAATAGTTGATTTAATGTAAATTTTTTTTACATCAAGTTTAGGACCAAGGTCTGAAGAAATGTATTACAATACTCCACGATTGAGTTCCAATGATTTGAGACCTACTTTCCTTTGAAATCACTTTTTTCGTCTTGGTATTCATATTTTTCCCGAAGGCATTAACTTGCGTTGGTTTCCCACTGTGACATCTTGTCAAAGGGACATTTTTCATGTGAGGCTGAGTTATAAGTAGTAGTAGCTATTTAATGCACAACTTTTCCAGTGGGCAAATAATGGTAGCCTTGAGGGCCAAGCCCTCTTCATATTCTTTTTCAACTCTCCAGGTCATCAGTAGCAACATTACTGTGCTCAGTTGAAGTTAGTTAATTCAATAGAGATGTGATAGAGACCAGAGATAATTTATTTTTTTTTCTTTGCTCAGGTCCAAACTCAGTGGTTTACACTCACAAGCTCTATGCAGTTCCACACATGATGCAGACTTTTAAATGGATGAAGAGGAGAGTGATGAGAAGGATAGAAGTCTTTAGAAGATAAAGGCAAAAGTCTGTCCTCAGTTCACTTTAGTGGAACTAATTTTCAGAAAGAGAGTACAACTTGTACTCCTTGCTCTTCTGAGCATGTTTAGTGTAAATTTCAACGTCATAAATTCTAACTATACAACTCCAGGACTCATGGGCAATACTGATAGTCTCTAATTGAACCTGGCATTTGAAAAACAAAATCAAAGGGTGTATGAAGTAAGGCAAATGACAAGGTGCATAAAGACAGTGATGGCTGACAATCACTTTGCACTTAGTGCTAAAATGAATTCTATTTCAAATCAATTGGAATCTTGATTACAATCTAGCAAAAAGATGCATATTATACATATTACCATTACTTCAAAAATGCAAATGACTTGGCTGTTATGGTTTCCTAAACTATTGAATTCTTGGAGTTACTTTACATTTCTGATTCTGATTTAGGCTTCTCATTCATGGCAACAGCTGTAATTTTTGTTTCTTCTTCACACACTGAGAATAACTGTGAATATCTCCATCCAGCTCATTGACTGAAAATATGCAAAGCTATAACGAAAACAGACAGTGCTGGAAAAGAGAAGTGGTTTCACATGTCAGCTTGAAGACCCATTGTCAGATCTGAAAAACTATAACTCAGCAAGAAAATTAATAACATTTTCAAATTAAAAACAAATGGAAGCCTTACGGTGAAAAGATTTTTGCAAATATCCAATCTAACAGAAGGAAAATGCATTAATATATTTATCACCTCATCTTGTCCCCCATCAAACTATTAAAATTGATCCTGCTTACACGGCTTGAGGGCTCCAGAAAACGTTTCATTGTCCAGCTGAGAGAAGATCCATCAGCCTGCTTGAATTTTACACTTGGTGATGGACTCTTTGATGATAACCCTGTAGGAAAAGTACATTTTAATGAACTCTACATACGCTTCTACTATAAATACCTTGTACAATAGGACAAAATGCAGTGAATCTGGCCCAGTCCAGCACAGGAAAAGCCCTCCCCATCATTGAGTACATCTACAGGGAGTGCTGTCACAGGAAAGTAGCATCCATCATCGAGGAACCCCACCATCCAGGGCATGATCTCTTCTTGCTGCTGCCATCAGGAGCCTCAGGACACACACCACCAGGTTCAGGAACAATTATTACTCCTCAACCATCAGGCTCTTGAGCCAGAGGGGATAACGTCACTCACTCCAACACCGAACTGATTCCACAACCTATAGACTTAATTTCAAGGACTTCTCATCTCATGTTCTTGATATTTATTGCTTATTTAATTATTAATTATTACTTTTCCTTTTGGTAATGTACAGTTTGTTGTCTTTTGCACATTGATTGTTTGTCTATCTTGTTGGATGTGGTCTTTCATTGATCCTATTGTTTTTCTTTTTTTTTAAAAAACCTACAGCACAATACAGGCCCTTCGGCCCACAAAGTTGTGCCGAACATGTCCCTACCTTAGAAATTACTAGGCTTACCTATAGCCCTCTATTTTTCTAAGCTCCATGTACCTATCCAAAAGTCTCTTAAAAGACCCTATTGTATCCACCTCCACCACTGTTGCCGGCAGCCCATTTCACGCACTCACCACTCTCTGAGTAAAAAACTTACCCCTGACATCTCCTCTGTACCTACTCCCCAGCACCTTAAACCTGTGTCCTCTTGTGGCAACCATTTCAACCCTGGGAAAAAGCCTCTGACTATCCACACGATCAATGCCCCTCATCCTCTTATACACCTCTATCAGGTCACCTCTCATCCTCCTCCGCTCCAAGGAGAAAAGGCCGAGTTCACTTGACCTGTTTTCATAAGGCATGCTCCCCAATCCAGGCAACATCCTTGTAAATCTCCTCTGCATCCTTTCTACAGCTTCCACATCCTTCTCTGTATTTACTGTGAAAAGCCACAAGAAAAAGAATCTCAGGGTAGTATATGGTGACATATATGTACTTTAATAGTAAATTTACTTTGGACTTTGAACCTTATTGCTGGCCTAGGACCACCTTAATGTGAGCCCTAGTACTTATCTTTGTACTCCCAACACCCCACTGCACAGCACAAAGCCCCCAGCATGCTCCAGCAAACTAATGGCAAAGATCACTGACTTCCCTGGGGACAGTATTTGAACTGCAGCCTCATGTTTCTCTGAACACTGATCTAATTTCCAGCTTCTCTTCCTGACCTGGTCCCAGACTCGATCTCGCTTACTGACAGCAGCTCTCCTCACGCCCACCCATTTTGGCACGACAGTTTACCAGACTTTGGGAGAAGTAATTTCAAGATTCAAGTTTATTTATCACATTTGCAATGAAGCAGACAGTGAAATGTGTCTTTTTTGTGTATTTTCCCATGTCTCAAATTTAAATAAATACATAAACAGCCTTCATTTGATTTGGCAGACTTAATGTAATTTTATGAAAGTGAAAGAATTGTTAACAAATATAACAGACTTTTGTTTGAGGATGTAGCTAACAATGTAGACAGGATACATCAATGATTGTTGAATGCCTGGAGTTTTGAAAAGCATTTGCTGAAGAATTGCATCCAAAACATTATTGTCTCTGTGATACTGCACATGTATGGGTGGAAGATTTCTTTATTCTGGCTCCATTTTCTATATTTTAACCAACATTAAAGGGAGCGGTTTGTGTTGAATCCTGAGATTCTTAGAGGCAGGGAATACAAAGTTCTACTGAATTTTCTTAAAGGGCTGATTAAGCCACAAGTGGAGTATTGCATCCAAATCTGACAACCTAAAAGATGCCAAGGTCCTATAAAGAGAGAGGTAGCAAGTTTCTGCCTGAGACCAAAATCTGAGAAAAAAATTTGACAGAAGTATGTAAGAGCATGGCTGGCTTAAGTGGGATAGAAAAGAGAACCATTTGGAAATTAAACACTTTGAACCAAAGATTTGAGAAAGATGGGAGAAAAACTGCTCAATGAAAAGAGCAGTTATGATCTGGAAGTTACTGGCCATCGAGCTGATGGAAACAGTTATGGGGAGCAGGCAGGAGAATGGGTTTGGAAGGGAAAGTAAATCAGCCATGATCAAATGGTGGAACAAACTTGATGGTCTGAATGGCTTAATTCTGCTCCTATGTGTTATAGTCCAAATGGCACATTTCATTTTTCCTGGACTTTGCCCACCACTGAAGTTTACAGCTGTGAATCCAATGCAGATGTCATTAGTGCTGATTCCTAATAAATGGAAGGATGGGGGGGAGCGAAAGATTCTTCCACCAAGCATCATCTAGGTAGCACTATGCGTGGATCTACTAATTATACTGAAGCTTGCTCAAGGTTCATGAAATAGGATTTTAAATGTATTCCTTTGCCTAATTAAATGATAAATGCTTTACATGATTTCATAACTCAAAGCCAAAAATCCATTTGGAAAATTTGAGGTTGGAGAGAACAGCTCAGGGGCTAAGTGGAAAAAACATTGCAAATGCTGATAAAGCTACTATGGCTAATCAAAGAATTTTCTCTAAATCCATCATCAAAACATATTCAGTAATATTCAAAGTATCAACTCCACATACTGGATTGGTTTACAACTCAGTTTGTCCTGAATACAGTGGATTGAGCAGAGGAAACTTATTTCCTCTGCAACATGATACAACTTTCTTTCTTATGAAAACTCACTCATTTACATATCAACTGGTCACATTAGAATCTATAAACTTAACTACTGTCCTTAGGGAAAGGTAATTATTGAAATAAAAGAGGATACAAAAAATCTTTTCAAATGTATCAAGAGTAAAAGAGAAACAAGAGTGGATATTGGACCGTTGGAAGATGATGTTGGAAAGGTAATAATAGGGGATGAAGAAATGGAGGACAAACTAATGAGTCAGTCTTCACCGTGGAAGACACCGGCAGTATGCTAGAAATTCGAGAGTGTCAGCAGAGCAGAAGTGAGTGTAGTTACTATTACTTATGAGAAGGTACCTGCAAAACTGGAAGGTCTGCAGATCTTATAGTCTTATCTTAGAAACTATGCAGAAATATGAAATATCTATAATTTTCTAATATTATGGGCAACTTGCATTCCCAAATACAATTTCTGATGGTTGAGAAATAATATTAGAATAAATTGTCTTACAACTCTTGCTATATGTGGAACTTTACCTCCATGTATTGAATGACGTACAGCAGTGCAATCACAACAGAGTAATCTACTCAATCTTTGATGCTTCAGAATATATTTTGGAACTACACCATACATAACATGCAATTTCTTTTTACTTTGTTACCACAGACCTTTGCAGTCTACACAAAATAATGACCTACCATCAAATTAATGCTTCAAATTTGCTGAAACAAATTAAGGTACACTAAGTGCTCACTTTATTAAATTAACACAAGGATGTAATCAGCCAACCATGTAGCAGCAACTCAATGCATAAAAATATGTAGAGGCTCAGTTGTTGTTCAAACCAAACATCAGGATGGAGAAGAAATGTGACTTTTGACTGTGGTTAATTGTTGGTGCCAGATGGGTTTGCTTGAGTATCTTAGAAACTGCTGATCTCCTGGGATTTTCACGAGTTTGCAGAGATTGGCGCAAGAAACAAAAAAAAAGCAACATCCAGTGAGTGACAGTTCTGTGGGCAAAAATGCCTTGTTAATGAGAGAGGTCAGAGGAGAGTGGACAGACTTGTTCAAGCTGATAGGAAGGCGACTCCTAACGCAGATGACCATGCATTCCCACAGCGGTGTCCAAAATGCACTGCATGTCAAGCCTTGAAGTGGAGGGGCTCAGCAGCAGAAAACCATGAAATTACACTCAGTGGCCACTTTAATAGATACAGGAGACACTTAATAATGTGCTATTGAGTGTAAGTAAGTATTTTACCACTAATATCATGAATGACTGTGATGATCCACTCCTAGATGAGCTCACTCCTTTTATGCTTTGAAAGGGAGAGTAAAACTACACATGTGCAAATTCCTGCAGCATCTGGTGATTGTTGGAGGCCAATGTCAGGACATCTTTTGAGAGGATGAACCCTCGCAAGACGTCAGGCCCGGATTGTGGACCTGGTAGGGCATTGAAAACCTATGCCAACTAACTGGTTGGCGTATTCAAGGACATCTTCAATCTCTCACTGCTGCAGTCGGAGGTTCCCGCTTGCTTCAAAAGGACAACAATCGCCCAGTGGCACTCAAGAAGAGCAGGGTGAGCTGCATCAATGACAATCGCCCAGTTGCACTCACATCTATTGTGATGAAGTGCTTTGAGAGATTGGCCATGGCCGGAATCAGCTCTTGTCTAAGCCATTCCGACCTGCTGCAGTTTGCTTATCACCACAATAGGTCAACAGCAGATGCAATCCCAGTGGCTCTCCACTCGGCCTTGGATCATCTAGACAATAGCAATACCTATGTTTATTGATTACAGCTCAGCATTCAACACAATCATACCCTCAGCTCTAAGCAAAAAGCTCCAAAACCTGGGTCTTGTGCCTCCCTCTGCAACTGGATCCTTGACTTCCTCACTGGGAGACCACAGACTGTGCCAATTGGAAATAACATCTTGCTGCAGACAGTCAACATCTCTAGGATATGTGCTTAGCCCCCTGTTCTACTCTCTCTACACCCACAACTGTGGTTAAAACGCTATCTATAAATATGCTGATGACACAGCTATAGTTGGCGGAATTTCAGATGGTGATGAGACGTACAGGAGCAAGATAGGTCAGCTGGTTGAATGGTGTCACAACAACAACCTTGCACTCATTGTCAGTAAGATAAGATCAAGGAACTAATTGTGGACTTCAGGAAGAGGAAGCTAGGGGAATGCACACCAGCTGTCATTCAGGGATCAGCAATGGAAAGGATGAGCAGTTTCAAGTTCCTAGCTGCCAACATCTCTGAAGATCTATCATGGGACAACATATTGATGTGATTACAAAGAATGGCAGTGGCTATATTTCATTTGGAGCTTGAGGAGACTTGGTTAAGTCAACAAAGGCTCTAGTAACTTTCTACAGATGTACTGTGCAGAGCATTTTAACTGGTTGCATCACTGTCTGGTATGGAGCGGCCACGGCACAAGATCAGAAAAAGCTGCAGAAAGTCGTAAACTCAGCCAGCTCCATCAGTTCCCCCAGGATCAAGGGCACCTTTAAAAGGTGATGCCTTAGGAAGGTGGTATCCATGATTAACGACTCCCGTCACTCAGGACATGTTCTCTTCTCATTGCTACCATCCGGGAGAATTGCAGGAGCCTGAAGACACACACTCAATGTTTCAGGAACAATTTCTTCTGCTCTACCATCAGATTTCTGAATGGGCAATGAACTCATGAACACCAAATTAATTTGTTTTGCTCTCTCTTTGCCCTATGTACTTTATCTATTTTATATATATATATATATATATATATATATATATTTCTTATTATAATTTATAGTTTTTAAAACTATTATGTACTGCAATGTATTGCTGCTGCAAAACAACAAATTTCATGACATATGCCAGTGATGTTAAACCTGATTCTTATTTCTGATTCACTATCATAAAATGATGATGCTCTCATAAAGATAACAGCAATGATATCTTTCTTTCTAGAATATCTGCATGGCTTGATCTTCATTAGGGAAGAACTTCAGAAATGAGGACCATCAGCAAGATGGTGCCGGTGACCAAACGTCATATTTCACAGACAGTTCACAATACTACTAGATACTCTAGTAGATATACTGTAAATTTTCTTTGGAAACATAGAAACATAGAAAATAGGTGCAGGAGTAGGCCATTCAGCCCTTCGAGCCTGCACCGCCATTCAGTACGATCATGGCTGATCATCCAACTCAGAGCCTTGTACCTGCCTTCTCTCCATACCCCCTGATCCCTTTAGCCACAAGGACCATATCTAACTCCCTCTTAAATATAGCCAATGAACTGGCCTCAACTGTTTCCTGGGGCAGAGAATTCCACAGATTCACCACTCTCTGTGTAAAGAAGTTTTTCCTCATCTCGGTCCTAAAAGGCTTCCCCTTTATCCTCAAACTGTGACCCCTCGTTCTGGACTTCCCCAATATCGGGAACAATCTTCCTGCACCTAGCCTGTCCAATCCCTTTAGAATTTTATACGTTTCAATAAGATCTCCCCTCAATCTTCTAAATTCCAGAGAGTATAAGCCTAGCCGATCTAGTCTTTCATCATATGAAAGTCCTGCCATCCCAGGAATCAATCTGGTGAACCTTCTTTGTACTCCCTCTATAGCAAGAATGTCTTTCCTCAGATTAGCGGACCAAAACTACACACAATACTCCAGGTGTGGTCTCACCAAGGCCTTGCACAACTGCAGTAGTACCTCCCTGCTCCTGTACTTGAATCCTCTTGCTATAAATGCCAGCATACCATTCACCTTTTTCACCGCCTGCTGTACCTGCATGCCCACTTTCAATGACTGGTGTATAATGACACCCAGGTCTCGTTGCACCTCCCCTTTTCCTAATCGGCCACCATTTAGATAATAATCTGTTTTCCTGTTTTTCCACCAAAGTGGATAACTTCACATTTATCCACATTAAATTGCATCTGCCATGAATTTGCCCACTCATCTAACCTATCCAAGTCACCCTGCATCCTCTTAGCATCCTCCTCACAGCTAACACTGCCACCCAGCTTTGTGTCATCCGCAAACTTGGAGATGCTGCATTTAATTCCCTCATCTAAGTCATTAATATATATTGTAAACAACTGGGGTCCCAGCACTGAGCCTTGCGGTACCCCACTAGTCACCGCCTGCCATTCTGAAAAGGTCCCGTTTATTCCCACTCTTTGCTTCCTGTCTGCCAACCAATTCTCTATCCACATCAATACCATACCCCCAATACCGTATGCTTTAAGTTTGCACACTAATCTCCTGTGTGGGACCTTGTCAAAAGCCTTTTGAAAATCCAAATATATCACATCCACTGGTTCTCCCCTATCCACACTACTAGTTACATCCTCAAAAAATTCTGTGAGATTCGTCAGACATGATTTTCCTTTCACAAATCCATGCTGACTTTGTCCAATGACTTCACCGCTTTCCAAATGTGCTGTTACCACATCTTTGATAACTGACTCTAGCATTTTCCCCACCACCGATGTCAGGCTTACCAGTCTATAATTCCCTGGTTTCTCTCTCCCTCCTTTTTTAAAAAGCGGGGTTACATTAGCCACCCTCCAATTCTCAGGAACTAATCCAGAATCTAAAGAGTTTTGAAAAATTATCACTAATGCATCCACCATTTCTTGTGCTACTTCCTTAAGCACTTTGCGATCTCTGCATCTCAGCCTGTAATTTCCCTTCTAAGGATGTATTTTTGAACTGACTAAATGATCTGGTGCTTTTGTGGTCTCCTGGGAGATTCGGTGAACTCGACTCTTGAGAATGCAGGTATGCCCTGGGCGGTCATTGCTGGGGGGGGGGGGGCGGGCGGGGTGGACACTGCGGAAAACAAATCTGTGGTCGGCTCCACTACGCCACGCTAATTAAAGTGTCGAGCAAGGATGAGGGTGGAAATTCACCAGCTGTTCAACTCTGTCTGCCTGCATTTGACTGGTCTCCATCTTTTCTCACTACCACCAGGGGGCGGGAGGTGCAGGAGCCAACAGGTATGGGAGTAGTTGTTGCCCTGCAGCCATTGGGCTCCTGGATGGGCTTCAGTCAGCTCAGTGCTGAACGGGCTCTGCTGCTATAGACTCACTTTCGAGGACTCTGCAGTTCCCGTTCCGAGTGCTTTTGTTTATTATTTGCGTGATTTGTCCTCTTTTGCAAATTGAATACGTGGTGGTCTTGTGTGTGTTTTAGTGAATTCTATTGTGTTTCTTTGTCTTATGGCTGCATGCAAGAACATAAATCTTAAAGTTGTATATGGTATACATAATATGATAATCAAAAGGTAAGCAAAGCTTCAGAATTAGGATTGAAAGGAGCACATAGGGATTATAAAGAACCCAGAAAAGAACTAAAGATGGGAATTAAAAAAGCCAGGAGGGGCCATGAAAAGTCTTTGACAAGTAGAATTCAGGTGAATGCCAAGGGATTCTATATATACATCAAGAGCAAGGGGATAAATAGGGAGAGGGAAGGACCACTCAAGGATGAACAGAGGAACAGTTGTTTGGAGGAGGAGAATGTGAGGGAGATACTTAATGAGTACCTTGCTTTAGTTTTTTCTGAGGAAAAGGACGTGGAGGACCAGGAGATCAGTGCTGACATTTAGAGTTCAAGGAGGAGGGGGGGTTGGGCCTCCTAACAAGTATTAAGATGGATAAGAAGTCCCCCGGGCTTGAAGGGATTTACCCCAGCTTATTGAAGGAGGCAAGAGACATGATTGCTGGAAACTATGGACTGGTGAGTCTCACATTAGTTGTAGGGAAATTGCTGGAGAAAATTCTTTTAGGGGTAGGATATATGAACATTTGGAAACCCATGGCCTAATTAAGGAGAGCCAGCATGGCTTTGTGAGGGGATGTCGTGAATTACCAACTTGGAATTTTTTGACGAAGTGATGAGAGAGATTGATGAAGGTAGAGCAGTGGATGTTGTCTACATGGGTTTTAATGAGGCATTTGACAAAGTCCCTCAGGGGAGGCTAAACCAGAAGATTAGGATGCATGGGGTCCACAGTGAATTGGTTGTTTGGATTCAGAGCTGGTTTGCATATAGAAGGCAGTGGGTAGTGGTCGAAGAGACTTATTCAAGCTGGAGGTTTGTAATTAGTGGAGTTCTGCAAGGCTCTGTGCTGGGACCCCTGCTCTTTGTGATATATATACATGACCTGGATGAAAATGTATATGGGTGGGTTAATATACTTGTGGATGATACCAAGATTGGTGTAATTGTGGACAGTGTAGAAGACTGGCAAAAAAATACTGTGCAAAATACTTTGAAGATCAGTTACAGACATGGGCAGAAAAAATGGCAGATGGATATTAACTTAAATAAATGTGAGGTGTTGCACCTTGGTAGGGCAAATGTAAGGAGACAGTGCATTGTAAGGGCAAGACCCTTAACAGTGTTGCTGAGTAGAGAGATCTTGGGGTCCAAGTTCATAGCTCCATGAAAGTGGCTACACACATCAATCGGGTGGTTAACAAGGCTTATGTAATGCTTGTTTTCATTAGTTAAGGCATTGAGTTCAAAAGTCAAGAGGTCCTGATGCAACATTATAAAACTCTGGTTAAGCCACATCTGGAGTATTGCATGCAGATCTGGTTGCCCCAATATGGGAAGGATGTTGAAGCTTTAGGGCAAGTGACGGAAGTCTGTGTAGGGGAGCACTTTGGTTCCAGTGATCATAACACCATTAGTTTCAATTTGATCATGGACAAGGATAGATCTGGTCCTAGGGTTGAGGTTCTGAACTGGAAGAAGGCCAAATTCGAAGAAATGAGAAAGGATCTAAAAAGCGTGGATTGGGACAGGTTGTTCTCTGGCAAAGATGTGATTGGTAGGTGGGAAGCCTTCAAAGGGGAAATTTTGAGAGTGCAGAGTTTGTATGTTCCTGTCAGGATTAAAGGCAAATTGAATAGGAATAAGGAACCTTGGTTCTCAAGGGATATTGCAACTCTGATAAAGAAGAAGAGGGAGTTGTATGAAATGTATAGGAAACAGGGGGTAAATCAGTTGCTTGAGGAGTATAAGAAGTGCAAGAAAATACTTAACAAAGAAATCAGGAGGGCTAAAAGAAGACATGAGGTTGCCTTGGCAGTCAAAGTGAAGGTAATCCAAAGAGCTTTTACAAGTATATTAAGAGCAAAAGGATTGTAAGGGATAAAATTGGTCCTCTTGAAGATCAGAGTGGTCGGCTTTGTGCGGAACCAAAGGAAATGGGGGAGATCTTAAATAGGTTTTTTGCGTCTGTATTTACTAAGGAAGCTGGCATGAAATCTATGGAATTGAGGGAATCAAGTAGTGAGACCATGGAAACTGTACAGATTGGAAAGGAGGAGGTGCTTGCTGTCTTGAGGAAAATTAAAGTGGATAAATCCCCGGGACCTGACAGAGTGTTCCCTTGGACCTTGAAGGAGGCTAGTGTTGAAATTGCGGGGGCCCTGGCAGAAATATTTAAAATGTCGCTGTCTACGGGTGAAGTGCCAGAGGATTGGAGAGTGGCTCATATTGTTCCGTTGTTTAAAAAAGGATCGAAAAGTAATCCGGGAAATTATAGGACGGTGAGTTTAACGTCAGTAGTAGGTAAGTTATTGGAGGGAGTACTAAGAGACAGAATCTACAAGCATTTGGATAGACAGGGGCTTATTAGGGAGGGTCAACATGGCTTTGTGCGTGGTAGGTCATGTTTGACCAATCTGTTGGCGTTTTTCGAGGAGGTTACCAGGAAAGTGGATGAAGGGAAGGCAGTGGATATTGTCTACATGGACTTCAGTAAGGCCTTTGACAAGGTCCCGCATGGGAGGTTAGTTAGGAAAATTCAGTCACTAGGTATACATGGAGAGGTGGCAAATTGGATTAGACATTGGCTCGATGGAAGAAGCCAGAGAGTGGTGGTAGAGAATTGCTTCTCTGAGTGGAGGCCTGTGACTAGTGGTGTGCCACAGGGATCAGTGCTGGGTCCATTGTTATTTGTCATCTATATCAATGATCTGGATGATAATGTGGTAAATTGGATCAGCAAGTTTGCTGATGATACAAAGATTGGAGGTGTAGTAGACAGTGAGGAAGGTTTTCAGAGCCTGCAGAGGGACTTGGACCAGCTGGAAAAATGGACTGAAAAATGGAAAATGGAGTTTAATACTGACAAGTGTGAGGTATTGCACGTTGGAAGGACAAACCAACGTAGAACATACAGGGTTAATGGTAAGGCACTGAGGAGTGCAGTGGAACAAAGGGATCTGGGAATACAGATACAAAATTCCCTAAAAGTGTCGTCACAGGTAGATAGGGTCGTAAAGAGAGCTTTTGGTACATTGGCCTTTATTAATCAAAGTATTGAGTATAAGAGCTGGAATGTTATGATGAGGTTGTATAAGGCATTGGTGAGGCCGAATCTGGAGTATTGTGTTCAGTTTTGGTCACCAAATTACAGGAAGGATATAAAAAAGGTTGAAAGAGTGCAGAGAAGGTTTACAAGGATGTTGCCGGGACTTGAGAAACTCAGTTACAGAGAAAGGTTGAATAGGTTAGGACTTTATTCCCTGGAGCGTAGAAGAATGAGAGGAGATTTGATAGAGGTATATAAAATTATGATGGGTATAGATAGAGTGAATGCAAGCAGGCTTTTTCCGCTGAGGCAAGGGGAGAAAAAAACCAGAGGACATGGGTTAAGGGTGAAGGGGGAAAAGTTTAAAGGGAACATTAGGGGGGGCTTCTTCACACAGAGAGTGGTGGGAGTATGGAATGAGCTGCCAGACGAAGTGGTAAATGCGGGTTCTTTTTTAACATTTAAGAATAAATTGGACAGATACATGGATGGGAGGTGTATGGAGGGATATGGTCCGTGTGCAGGTCAGTGGGACTAGGCAGAAAATGGTTCGGCACAGCCATGAAGGGCCAAAGGGCCTGTTTCTGTGCTGTAGTTTCTATGGTTCTTTGGAGAGGATGCAGAAGAGGTTTACCAGAATGTTGCCTAGTTTAGAGGACATGTGCTATCATGAGAGGCTGGATAAACTTGGGTTTTCTCTGGAGCACCAGAGGCTGAGGGGAGATCATTTGGAGGGGTGGAGCTTAGAACGATGGCACCTCATGGCAACTCCTTTGCTGCATCTTCGGAAACAGCTTTATTTCTATCTTTAATATCTGGAGAAATTTCTGAAATGCAGGTTTCGCTGCCGTTGTTACTGTGCGATAAATGAAATCTTCCGAGGGAAGGCCTCAAAATCGCCAGCTTTGCCTGCTGTTGGCGACCGAGATTGAGGTCGAATCGTTCGGATAGAGATGGTGCTCGGTACTTGGTGTCGGAGGGCTGGTCGGAGGCTCAAAGTTTTTCGGATGACTCAGAGTCGGACTGTGGTCGGGCATGGCAGGGAGAGATTTTCTTCCTTCTCCCGTCTGCGTGAGATGTGGGACATTTGAGAGACTTTGAACTTTTTGCTGTGCTCATGGACTATTCTTCATCAAGTTATGGTATTGTTGTACTGTTGTAACTATATGTTATAATTATGTGGTTTTGTTAGTTTTTTCAGTCTTGGTCTATCCTGTGTTTTGTGATATCACACCGGAGGAATATTGTATCATTTCTTAATGCATGCATTACTAAATGACAATAAAAGAGGACTGCGTGTTTTCATAATCTAATCTCTTTTTTTTCCTTTTTAGGGTTCTTTTGTAGGCCCTGACCTGGAGTTACATGTTCTCTTCGGTTCTTTGCTAAAATGGGACCCACTCTCAGGGCCTCATGACCAGCTGTTTTTCGATATCCCAAGGACACGGCCTGGAAGACTAGCACGCCTTCAGGGTGCCGGAGTTTCGTGGCTCTGGAGGCGGGCAGATTCAAGGTCGGTGCCGCTGCCTGATGTGTCATGGGAGTACACGGAAGATCGAAAGCAGCAAGCTGGCTGCTGGCTGTGTGCACAGAGACCAGAGTTCTTTGGGCACAGAGCCTGGAAAAAGCAGCACAACGAACTTTTAATATCATAAATCAGAGAGTTGTTTTGTTATGTCTCCCCTTTGCTGTGAAATGGGGACAACTCTTTTTCCCTTATTAGGGAGAGAGAGAGCCTGTGGTATGTCGAATTACTGGGTGAACAAGAAGCCTTTGGGGTACTGTAAGTGTGTGTCCTTATTGATACTTTGCTGCACGCTTGAGTGCTCGGTGGAGGGCGCAGATGCTTTTTTGCTGGTGGGGGAGGAGTGGTCGTCACTTTGCTGCTGCTTATGTGTGGGAGGGGGAGGTGGGGAGTCTTTGGGGTTAGACCATAAGACCATAAGGTATAGGAGCCAAAGTAGGCCATTTGGCCCATCGAGTCTGCTCTGCCATTCAATCATGGGCTGATCCAATTCTTCCAGCCATCCCCATTCCCCTGCTTTCACCCCATACCATTATGTGCCCTCGATAATCAAGAACCTATTTATCTATCTCTGCCTTAAATACACCCAATGACTTGGCTCCACAGCCGCTGGTGGCAACAAGTGCCACAGATTTACCATCCTCTGACTAAAGTAATTCCTCCACATCTCAATTCTGAAAGGACGTCTTTCAATCCTGAAGTTGTGCCCTCTTGTCCTAGACTCTCCTACCATGGGAAATAACTTCCTAACATTTAACTGTCATTCATTCTTTGGGGGCACTCCTCTGTTTTCATTGATGGTTGCGAAGAAAAATACTTTCAGGATGTATATTATATACATTTTTCTGACATTAAATGTGTCTATTGAAACTTATTGATAGAGGTTTATAAGATTTTGAGAGGCATAGACAGAGTAGACAGGGAGCATCTGTTTCCCAGGGTTAAAATACCTCATACCAGAGGGCATGCATTGAAGGTGAGAGGGGGTAGGTTCAAAGGGGATGTGAAGGGTAAGTTTTTTACTTAAGAGCGATGGATGCCTGGAATATGCTGCCTGGTGTGGTGGTAGAGGCAAATACATGAGAGGCTTTTTAGACATGTTTAGATGGGCACATGAATGTGAGGAAGGTGGAGGGCTATGGACATTGTGTAGGTAGGAGCGATCAGTTTTGATTTACTTTTTAGCTGGTTCAGCACAGCATTATGGACTGAAGGGTTTGTTCCTGTGCTGTGCTGTTTTATATTCTATCCAAGTTTGAAATTTGAAGGTGTCTGAAAGTATGGCACTAATGATGGGGATGTGGGTGCAGATGATAACAGAGGGGAGAGGTCATACTTTGAACCAAGATGTAGAACTGCAGGGCACTTCTGTCAGAATGATGAGGTGAGCAAGGAATGGGGCTTTAAAACAAGGATAACTGATCTGAGGTTTAGAAGCCAAGAAAGCAATGTAGGTCACCGAGGACGGAAGCGACAATGGAATAGGGTGCAGAATGAAGTGTAGGGTTTTGAAATTAAATTAATTTTGTTTCCTGGTTCTAGGAGACAAAATTCAGGAAATGTGAGGCATTACATTGTGAGGCTACAAAGCACCTGTGGTAATAAAATAAAACAAGATATAACAGAAGAACCTCACACTTGGAGGAGTAGCTGGGATTGAGGCATGCAGATCAGGGTTCAATTCCTGCCGCTGCCGGTAAGGAGTTTGTACGTTCTCCCCGTGATCTCATGGGTTTCCTCCGGGCGTTCCAGCTTCCTCCCACAGTCCAAAGACGTACTGCTTAGTAAGGGCTAGTAAGTTGTAGGCTCCAGAAGCATGGCGACACTCGCAGGCTGCCCCCAGCACTTTGCAAATAATGTAAACACATTTCACTGCAAGTTTCGATATTTGTCTCTTTATTTATTTAGAAATACAGCATGGAATGGGTCCTTCCAGCCCTTCGAGCTGCACTGCCCATCAACCCCCGACAACTCCGATTTAACCCTAACCTAATCATTAGACAATTTCCAATGACCAATTAACCTACTCAGTATGTCTTTGGACTGTGGGAGGTGTGAGGGGATCCTGGAGTACCCCTATTAACTGTTTGGAGAGAGACATTTATCATTGATAGTTTGTTTGGAAAGGAGAGAGAGACAGAGTTATTTACCACTGATATGTTGCTTTTGAAAAGAGAGAGAGAGAGAGATGAAGATTAACAGTTGGACTGTCACTTTAAGGCATTGGAAGTAACTTTGGACTTTTACTGAGTTGGGAGTTGGAGACAGCACCGAGCAGCTCGAAGGTTGCTATGGTGACCGAAGGCGGTGGACACTCGATGTTATGATTTTCAGCTGGTTATTGATGTTACTTCCAAGGACTTGTTGCCTGCTTGTGCACTCCTTTACAGACAAAGGAGGGAGGGACTCCTTGAGTGACAGGTGATGCTCAGCCTGGTGAAATAAATGGGAGGTCAGATGATACAGACCTCAGGACACATGATCTGGACACTGAAGGAGCATTGTTGTGCCCACAGAGAAAGTGGGTTTTGGAGGATCGATCAGGCGGATCGATCCCAAATTGCTATTCCAGTTTGAAGGAGAAGGGGTTGACTGGTGGGGAGTTGTCCATGTGTCCACCCTTGCCGGGGTGATAGCTCCACCACAGAAGACCGGTCCCCCTGGTTAAGGTCACAGTCGGTGACTTGTAAAGGATTTCGGAGGACGACGAGAAGATCGACGGCATCAGCTCACCCGAAGACTCAACTCACTCTCTCTCTCCATCACTACTCAACTAAATACCACGAACTGAACTGAACTTTACTCAACATCGTAAGACTGTATCTTTTTACCCCTAGACTTAAAGAAGCTTGGTTTTTTCATACATATATATATTCCACACTTACTTTTATATATAATCTTTGCTAACCTGTTTGATTTATCTACATTTATATTACTGTATTGCGTAGTTACTAATAAATATTATTAGTTTATAGCAATATGAGACTCCAAATTAGTTTCTATTTCTGCTGGTTCTTTATCCCCGTCACGGGGTACGTGCCAGAGGAAACCAGAGGACCTGGAGAAAACCCACACGTTCCATGGGAAGGACGTACAGGGACTCCTCATAGAAGTTGCCAGGGGACTGAACTCTGAACTCCAATGCCCCGAGCTGCATAGTGTCACGCTAATTGCCATGTTACCACGATGCCCGTGTACACGTGAGAAATAAAGCTAACCTTTATCTTTAATCTGGTACCTTACAGGAGAGAAATCCTTACACTATTGCACTGTGATTGATTAGCAGAGGATGGCGGTTGTCGAGCAATTGGGATGACATTAATGCTAGCAGAGTGATGAAGGATACAATACAGGTAACCTAGGGGCTGGATAACTATTAGCAAGGCAGAAAGCTCGGACAGCAGTAGCACTGTTGTTCTTCCTGATTCCTCAAAAATAACTTTATATATTCCGCTTGGCCCATTTAGTGACACCAGGTGAACCATATTGTTTCCCAAAAAGGACTCTACTGAATGTCTTACAGCTGTCAGCCTTCAACTCCTTACAGGATGAGTTTTCTGGATCTGAAATGAAAATGACTCTATTTTTTTCATATAATTTTCAGCATACTACCAAGCAGTAGCTGCAATGAGAATCTCACCTCAGAAGTCATAAAAGTGAAATATTTAAGTAAATATTTCACAATAGGACATCTCCTCCATTTTCTGCATTTCCTCCCCCCTCCAACTCAACACATGGATGAACAACACAGGCTACCACTGTCTATCTCCCTTCTCAGACATCCCACCCTGCAAAAACTCATTTCAGGGAGGTAGCACCATCAATTTGCGGGAGACTTCCGGGAGAGGTGGGATGTCTGCAATAGAGTAGCTCCTTAGCAGCTAGCCAGCTAGTTTAAATAATGTTAGCTATGCTAATGAACGAATGACACCTGTTAAACTCACCTCAACATGTCTTTTACAGTCTTAACCCACCATGGGCAATAAAAAAGTCACCATTGCAAACAGTGCAGCCAGCAACACTGTCATTATTTTTGACCCCTGTTAGGCAGGGGTACACTTTAGGGTAGTCTGGGGTGACGTATGTTTTATATTTTCTTTTTTTGGAACACTCTCCCATGGTGCGCTCTCGCTCTCTCTCTCTCTCTCTCTCTCTCTCTCTCTCTCATGGTCGCTCCCGTGCTCTCACTCTCCCTCTGTCTCTCTCTCACGCTTTCTCTTGCTCTCGCTCGCTCGCTCTCAAAAAAATTGATTTCCGGGATATTGTATATAATTTGCGGGCATCAGGGAGCCACTACTAATATGCGGGAGACTCCAGGAACTTCCAGGAGAGGTGGGATGTTTGCCTTCTTTGCCCTGCAACTACCATCCACACCTCCACACACCAGATGCTATTGTGTCAATCTTCATCTCCCCAAGCTCCCACCTTCCATCAACTCCCCAGTCATCATGGACTCACCTTCACTACTGAGGAGGTGAGAAGGGCTCTGAGGAAACACATGTACGGCAAAGCATTGGGACCAGATGGTGTGAAACCCAAGGTCCTGAAGGAGTGTGCTGAGCAGTATGTGGAATTCTCCAGTGTATCTTCAATTTGTCTCAGCCTGGAAAAGGTTCCGACTGTGTGGAATACATCATTTGTGGTCCCATTACCCAAGAAGGGCCAACCAAAAGTCTTGAATAACTACCATCCAGTGGCTCTGACCTCACACATCACAAAGACCCTAGAGAGGCTGACCCTGGCTCACCTCTGACCCCTGGTCAGATCAGCCCTCAATCCCCTGCAGTTTGCCTACCAGAGCACATTGGAGTTGACGATACTGTCATCTACCTGCTGAACAGAGCCTACTCCCATTTGGACGAGCAGGCCAGCACTGTGAGAATCATGTTTTTTGATTTCTCGAGTGCCTTCAATATCATATAACCCTCATTGCTGGGGGAAAAGCTCTGTTCAATGCAGATTGGCACTTCCATTGTATCCTGTATAACGGACTACCTGACTGGCAGCCCACAGTATGTACAGCTTCAGAGCTGTGTGTCAGACTTGGCTATAAGCAGCACTTGGGCCCCACAGGGGATTGTATTGACTCCCTTCCTGTTTACCCTGTATACTTTGGACTTTAGATACAACACTGAGTCATGTCATCTGCAGAAATTCTCTGATGACTCAGTAATAGTTAAGTGTATAAAGGGAGGATGGGAGGATGAATACAGGGCCCTGGTGGAGGACTTTGTCAAACGGTGGAAGCTGAATCATCTGCAGCTCAACATCAGTCAGACAAAAGAGATGGTGATGGACTTCAGGAAGACTAAGCCTACATTGTTCCCTGTTACTATTGATGGTGAAGACGTGGATGTGGGGAGGACCTACAAGTATCTTGGGGTACACCTGGATGACAGACTTGAATGGAACACCAACACAGGGGCTGTGCACAAGAAAGGCCAGAATTACCTCTACTTCCTGAGGAGACTGAGGTCCTTTGGATTATGCAGGCCTCTCCTTCACATGTTCTACCAGTCTGTTGTCGCCAGTACAATCTTCTATGTGGTGGTGTGCTGGGGCAATGGCATCAACACAGGCAACGCCAAAAGGCTCGATAAACTGATTAGAAAGGCTGGCTCTGTTATAAGAGTCAAACTGACACACTGGAGGTTGTGGTAGGACAAGGACCCTGTGGAAAATCCTGCCATTTTTGGACAATGTTTCTCACTCTCCGCATGCCACTTTGGCTGAACTGAGGAGCACTTTTATTAATAGACTAAGACAACAGCGCTGTTCCCAAGAGTGCTATATGAGGTAATTCTTACCCTTGGCCATTAGGCTCGATAGAGTCAACCTATAGCTGGGGAAGTGATGACCCCTCCTGTTAGACTGTTTGAGGTAACTTATTTTTTATATTCTATTTCTATATTCTATTTCTCTTCTAATATTTCTATATTCTATTTCTCTTCTAATATTTATATTTGTGCACTTGTAATGCTACTGTGACACTGTAATTTTCTTTGGGATAAATAAAGTATCTTTCTATCTATCTATCTAAATATAAGACAAAGGAAATTCAAATGCTAGAAACAGTTGTTGGTACCTGGGGTGTATGACGATTGTCCATCTTTGCTTATGCTCTCCCGGTGAGTTGAACGTGAAATAACTTCATCCATTTCCTGTTCTGAAACCTGTATTGAACAACAGGACAGAAGAAATAGTATCTTACCAACTATCTATTTCACCACTGCATTACAAATAACGTTCAAAAATCCCCATGGGTTTAAGACACTTCTGTTACAATGTGAGATTAACTAGCATGTACAAAACTTTCATTTTGTATCATAGAAAAAATTTGTAGTGTTCTGTTTCCATTTGGAACTTCACACACTGGTAGGATCCACTAGTTTTTTAAATGCCTGAATTTAAACTGCATGGCAAATAATTACAATTTAACCACATAGATCTCTTGGGTGGTCTGACTGAACAGAAAAATACACAATCACTTCACGTCAAAATGACCAAAATATCAAGTTAAATATCCTCTGCTACACATCAACCATTTAAGTAGCAATTTGGTATCAATTTGAGTGTCAGTATTATTTAAAAATTGTGAGATTATATTGAGTTGTTAGTGTTTAGAAAGTTCTAGATGCTTTTAACGGAAGAAGCACAAAGATTAACAGGCGGAGGCAGCATCAGATAGAATGCTGGTCTTCACTGTCACCACATGGAATACAGAGGAATTTCTGGTCTCTTATTCATGGCAGGATATACCTGTTTTAAAGTCATAGAATACTACAGCACAGAAATAGGCCCTTCAGCCCATCTAGTCCATGCCAAACTATTAGTCTGTCTTGTCCCATTGACCTGCACCCGGAACACAGCCCTCCATACCCTCCCATCCACGTCATTATCCCAACTTCCCTTAAGTATTGAAATCAATCCACATCCACCACTTATACTGGCAATACATTGCACACTCTCACCATCCTCTGAATTAAAAAGTTCCCCCTCAATTTTCTTTAAACATTTCACCTTTAACCTATGACATCCAGTTCTAGTCTCACTCAGCCTCAGTGGAAAAAGCCTGCTTGTATTTACCCTATCTCTACCCCACATAATTTTTTACTCCTCTATCAGATCTCCCGTCATTCTCCTACGCTCCAAGGAATAAAGTCCAAACCTATTGAACCTTTTCTTATAACTCAGGTCCTCAAGGACTGGCACATTGTTGTAAAATTTACCACAAAACATTAGAAGCTAACAACAGTTATTAGCAGCAACCAGTCCAAAAGGAATAGAGTCAGTCCAAGTTTGAGGAATATAATCCTCGCAAAGAAATATGAAGTTGAAAAAAAATGGGGAAAGGCTGGATAACAGGCGAAAAAAAATTAGAGTTTATATTGTTATTACAGGGTATTGATCCAGAATATGAGTGTTCTAAACATTTCAGAAACAACTAGAAGCTTTTTGTTAAACTAGCACAAAAAGAATGCAACACCCAACTGGTACAAGCTTTCAGGTACATTTAAACCTCCTCCTTTATAAAAGGGTGGATCAGAATTAATTCCTTGATATTTCTGCAAAATAAAAACATTCTAGTTCAGAATCTCTCAATATTATTTCATTATGCATTCAATACCCACACCTAACTGCCTGACATCTTCTCAAAATAATGTAGTCCTTGTAGACAGGCTGTACTCAGACCTTCCAGGATTTTGGCCTCAGAGTACTGAAATGTTATGTTTATCTAGTTATGTTATATGGCTCAGAATGTTGGACAATATCCAGTAACACGAGGAAACGTAGCAGCAGAGATGTGGTTTTTGAGGAGGATGCAAAGAATATCATGGACAAAACGAATATCTAATGAGGATGTCATGAACAGAGCAAATACAAAAAGAAATAATATATGAGATCATGAAAAGGCAACATAACTTCATTGGACATGTGATTAGGAAAGAGGAATTAGAATGCACGGTGATTATGGGAAAGACTGAAGGGAAGAAAGCAAGAGGAAGGCAAAGTCAAATGATGATGGAGACAGCAGCCAGAGAACTGGAAATGAATACCAATGAGTTGATCCACTTGACCCGAAACAGGAGTGTGTGGGCCATGGCAGTCAAAGTTCAAACTGGACACGGCACCTGATGATGATGATGATGATGATAAGGACAGATGGGCAACATATTTCCAGGATGGTACATGACTTGAGGGAAGCTCGGAAGTGGTGCTGTTTCAATGTGCTGGTTACCCTGATACCTGGATGGTAGAGGTGACATTTACAGGAGTGCTAATGGAGAAACCTGAAAAGGTATTTGTGGGACTCAGGAAGAATGTCTTCTAATTTCCTTCGGAACAAACAAAAAATTTCCATCATTGGAATAAAAACTGCTGAAAATGGTTGCAGCAAGGACACTAAACCTTGACAAGTTGCAGATATGTCATCTGGATATTAAGAGAATACTAGAATTAAATAAGCAAACCACAAAATGGTATCTAGTACAGTAACACTAACACAGTTCTGCTACCCTATTAGTGTGACAGAGTTGGTCTACCTGAAGAAGCCCCACAGCAACTTGGTGGGAGATATACACCAAGCTACAGGCGAGTGCTATCCAACTCTCAAAGTATCAGAATCAGAATCAGGTTTAGTATCATCAGTGTATGTCGTGAAATTTGTTAACTTCACAGCAACAGTTCAATGCAATACATGATAATAGAGAGGAAAAGAAAACTGAATTAAAGTATATACATTACGGTAAGTTAAATTAAATAAGTAGTGCAAAAAAAAGGAAATTTAAAAAATTATTGAGGTAGTCAGACATCTCACCTCTCCCAGAAGTTCCGGGAGTCTCCCACATATTAATAGTGGCTCCCTGATGCCCGCAAATTATATACAATATCCCAGAAATCAATTTTTATGAGAGCGCGAGAGCAAGAGAGAGAGAGCAAGTGAGAGCGAGAGAGAAAGCAAGGGAGAGTGAGAGAGAAAACAAGAGAGCAAGAGAGAGCACCAGAGCGAGACCGTGAGAATAACCACGAGAGAGGGAGAACGCTAGAGTGACAGAGAGAGAAAGAGGGTGAGAACGACAGAGAGAGAGAGAGAGAGAGAGAGAGAGAGAGCGAGAGCGCCATGGCAGAGTGTTCCAAAAAAAGAAAATATAAAATGTACGTCACCCCAGAATACCCTAAAGTGTACCCCTGCCTAATAGGGGTCAAAAATAATGACAGTGTTGCTCCCTGCACTGTTTGCAACAGTGACTTTTCTATTGCCCATGGTGGGTTAAGACTGTAAAAGACATGTTGAGGTGAGTTTAACAGGTGTCGTTCATTCATTAGCATAGCTAACGTTATTTAAACTAGCTGGATGGCTGCTAAGGAGCTACTCTATTGCAGACATCCCACCTCTCTTGGAAGTTCCGGGAGTCTCCTGCAAATTGATGGTGCTACCTCCCTGAAATGAGTTTTTGCAGGGTGGGATGTCTGGGTAGTGTTCATGGGATCAATGTCCATTCAGAAATTGGATGGCACAGGGGAAGAAGTCGTTCCTGAATCATTGAGTGGGTGCTTTCAGGCTTCTGTACCTCCTTCCTGATTGTAACAATGAGAAGAGGACATGCCCTGGACAGTGGAGGTCCTTAATGATGGACATTGCCTTTCTGAGGCACCACTCCTTGAAGACGACCTGGATACTATTCAGACTAGAGTCCACGATGGAGTTGACTAAGTTTACAGCTCTCTGAAGCCTACTTCGATCCAGTGGAGAAGCCCCACACCCGCCCCATACCAGACGGTGATGCAGCCTGTTAGAATGCTCGCCACGGTACACCTGTAGAAATTCGCGAGTGTTTTTGGTGACATATCAAATCTCCTCAAACTGCTTTATATGCACGGCATTTTTCATGTAATCTCTTTATAACATTCTGTGTTCTGATTTCCAGTCTGGACTCTATGCTAAACCAAACTTACACAAGGAACTTTGTGCAGAACCAGCTGTAAACCTGCATTCATCGAGATTCACAAACAGTCTTTATGTCAAGCTGTGAAAACTGAACATTATACTATTTCACGCACCTGCATAAACCTCACTTAATGAAGTGTGAAAACATGACTAATTATTCAGTGCTTAAGCCACCCATTATTCTTTGTGAAACAAACAGTTACATGCTTATTTCCCCCTAATGGTTTGTTGGTGGGGGGAGGGGCAGTTATATTTTAAAGTTTGGAAGAGCAGAGTTGGTGTCCTTGGACTCCGTCATTAATATAGTTTTTCATGCTGGGAGAACGTTTCCCTTTTACAATCAGGGATACGTTTAAAAATCAGATTTTAAATACATTACTGTCTCGTTTTAGTTATTTCCTTTTCAGTCAGGCTCTTTGGATTCTACATAACAAAGACTGCCAGAAATTACGCAAGGCTAGGTGTATTTAGGAGCTCCTGCCACTGTTGTCAAGATTAACTCAAAATCCTATGTTTCATTCTCAGGAATTAAAACGTTGACTGCTTTGCTTTTATTAAAAAAAATGACAGTGGAAGCCCATTTATCAATATTCTTTCCAGCCTTAATGGAGTGATTCATCAATGAAAGACACTTGTTCCTCTGGTGAGAGTATCTGAAACATGCTGAAAAACATTGTTATTCAGGTGACAAATGACACTGGCTCATCGCCATAGCAGCACAATTTCTGAATTGTTTTAAAGAAGACAGCGTCCTACTAAAATTGGATATCATCCTGTTTTTGTCCATTGAAGAATTTGTTATGTAGCATGGAGGCATCTCTATTCAGTCCATTAATATCAAATTAATTACCTCTTTTAAAAGAAATTGGAACTGTTTCATCTCTCCAATAAAGAACATCTATTCTCAAACAGGAACAGTTCAAGTTCAGATTCAACTTTATCACATTTACCTCAGTGAAATTCACCCATTATCTGCCACCTTGTACTTCTTTCTCCCCTGCCTCTTAATCTGAATTTCCCCTCTCTTTCCAGTCCTGAAGAAGGGTCTCAGCTCGAAACATTGACTGCTAACTCTTTTCCATAGATGCTGCCTGACCTGCTGAATTCCTCCAGCATTTTGTGTGTGTTTCTTTGGATCTCCAGCACCTGCAGATTTTCTCCTGTCAGTGAAATGTATTCTTTGCAGTGACAACCAACACACCCAAGGACGTGCTAGGGGCAGCCCACAAGTGTCGCTACACACTCCAGTGCCAACATAACGTGCCAGAAATGCCCAGCAGAACAACACAAGCAGCAGCAACAACAACAGAACAAAACAGCCACAAGACAAGCTCCTTTCCAACCCACGTCCTCACTCACACTGACGAGCCTCCAACCACAAGGTAGGCCATCTCCAGCCTCTGGTGCTTGGCCTAGGACTCTCAGACTCGCTGATATTGGGGCTTCTGCCTCTGGATTCACACTGGACACTGACCTTCAGCTTTGCTTTCTGGACTTCACTGACCTCTGGGTATTGACCCTATGGCTCACTGTTCAGGGGTTTGACCTTTGGCCTCAATCCCAGGATTTACCAAATCCAAGATTTGACTTCAGATCTTGACTGACCTGACTGTTATCATGGACTTTGGACCACAGAAGGCCTTGGGCCTTGACTTCTGAACTTGCATGGATGTCTGATTCAGTTGATCTGGAGAGGGGAGGGCACTGACCCATTTGACTCTTGCCTGTACAGACTTCCAACCAGGGACTCTCAGCCTTGGGATTGCTGGTCTCCTCTGTGTCTGCGGCCCGATCTCCAGGATTGATGAGCTTTGACTGCAGAACATTCCAACCTAACCTCTGAACAAAGACTCTACCACTGACTCTTTATTCTTGCTCACCCCTGTCCCTAAACCCTAACCTGACCCCTAACTGCTAGCACTGTTCCTAAAACCATTGCTACAAACCTAAAAAGAAAGAACTGAGTCTGAGCATCATATTGATGGACATCGCAGCTTGGTGCCATCTTGACCTGAACACCGGCTCTTGTCCCTAATCTCCAACTGTCCCTCAGCGCTGGTTCGAGTCGCTGTCATCGGAGGGGCTGCTGGTTAAAGTTGATGCCGTCGGAGGATGCTCTCAGAGATGTTACTGAAATTCTGAGATTTATGGATTAGACTGTAGCACAAACTAACTGTAGTTCATATTGGCCTTTTTCAGTTCTATGTTTCTTTTGTGTTCTTGCCCATTCTTTCCTGTTATGGATTGGCAGACTAGGAGTTTGGGTGACTGTTAGTTTCTGTGGAGGGAGGGGTTGGGGGTGTTGGGGTTGGCAAGTTTTTGTTTCTTTTTCTTTTCATGTGGGGGGGGGAATTGATGCCTTCCTTTCAACTGCTTAAATGGTTTTCTGTATTCTCTGGCTATCTGGAGAAGAGAAGTTTCAGAGTTGTATTCTACATACATACTTTGATAATAAAATGAACTTTTGACCTTTGAAACCTATCCCTAAACCCTAATCCAACTCCTAACTCCCAGCACTATCTCCAAAACCATTGTGACAAACCTATAACATAACCAGGCCTGGGCCACAACATTGATGGGCACCACTAATGGGATGTATATAACAGCTTCCACTTAGTTAACTGTAACACCACAATATAAGGTGCTGTTAATGTTATGGTGCAAATAACCTGACACACAAAATGCTGGAGGAACTCAGCAGATCAAGGCAGCATCTACGGAGGGAAATCAACAGACAAATTTTCAAGCCAAGACTCTTCATCAGGACAAGCCCAAAAAGTCACATGTTTAATTCTCTGACCAGCTGAGTTTCTTCAGCATTTTGTGTGAATTCCAGCATGTGCAAAATATATTGTCTCTGTTGTGCAAACAGTCTCAATTGAATGAACAGATTTACTCATGTTGCACTCCTAATGCAAGCACAATTGCTGTATAATCAAACACAACATACAAGATAAGTGTGTGGATAGTGATAGATAGTGTTTCAATGGTGGCGGGGTGGAGATACCAAATGAGGTGTAAGGTGCTCCTTCTGTCTGCTAGCCTGCAGGTCACCCTTGGGCAAGGTGTAGCACCTCCTTAGCCGCCCGATCAGGGTCACGTGAAACCATGGGAGCAGGTGGTGTACATCACATCCTGCTTATGCGACCACTGACGCCAGGCAAACGACCTTTGAAGAGTATTGATAATGGCTGGGGTCACCAGTCTTGTAAAGACACTGCCCTGAAGAAAGCAATGGTAATCCACTTTTGTAGAAAAATTTGACAAGAACAAGCATGGTCAAAAGACCGTGATCGGCCACATCATACGACACAGCTCATAATGATGATAAGTGTTTTAGTCAAACGATTCTTACTCAGGGAATGAAACAGTGTGAAAAAATAAACATTTTTTATAAGTTTTTTTGGCTGAACTGCTGAGATTCAGAAAGCCAAAGCAAAAATGATACAAGCTTGCTCCTGTGTCTCTGTCAAGTATTTCTGGCAGAGTGTTGAAAGCAGGTAGCCGTTGTCAATTTGTACTCAGAAGGGAGGATCTGGAAAAACAGCACTGTTTAAATAACGCAAACACGAGGAATTCTGCAGATGCTGGAAATTCAAGCAACTTTGATGTGTGTTGCACTGTTTAAATAATTTCACAATTATTGTGTCTTCAAACCTTTGACCTTAGCAGTATAAAATTGAACAACGTTTTATTTTTTAGTTGTGGCATCTATTACTGTTTATCTAGCAACTTTTATGAGGTCAAATAAATTATTCATAAATATTACATCTATATGAAAGAATGGTTATTTGAAACACTTGAATGAAGAACAAACAACATGCATATATTACTTGGCTAAACATTATATTACAGATGTCTTTATGCTACACTGGAAACTATTTCTCAGAAGAACTTTTTGCACATTTTGAGTTAAATTACAATCTTCTATGAAATGGATAAGTAATATTAGGCTTACTGATTATTTACACAACATCTTTTGGGAATTATATATTCTAAGAAACTGTTTATAAAACTTAATTCTTGGATGGCTAATGGAAAGACCTAAATTTAAATCCTGAGGTAATATAAGATTTATTGGCCATTATGAGTGAAATAGCCCTCCGTGCATGTCCGGGTAAACTGCCAAAAATCTTCCACATCTAATACTTCTGAGGTAATAGAATGGCCCTGCACCAAACTGTAATATACTCATTTCAGGACTTTCTGCATAATCACACGGAAGTTTTGGAGTAATTATATACTATCAAGAATACTTATTTTATGATATGCACCATAAAAATAATGAAAATAATAAATTGAAGAACATTTCCAATAAATAAATCTTAAGATTCCCATAAATTATCTGATCAATAATTGATCTGTGAATCTCTGAACTGGAAAAATGGAAGCTCAGTTAATATTGTTCCCTCTGCTTTCTAGCTATTAATGTTTATAAATGAATGTGGATGAGAAAATGACATGGCTATGACTGTGTTGCAATGTTATGGTGTGAACAGCCCCAAATTAATGTCCAGATTGACTATGAAAAGCATACTGTTGTTTTCCTACACTACAGCAAAGCATACACTTCAAAACATAACTACTTGTCTGTAAAACTCTTGTGATACCCCGCATATCATTTTTCTTTTCCCTGTAGCCCCAATGTATCACGTCATGAATGTTCATGTGCGATGAACTGATCTGGACTCAAAATACAGTGGGGAGCCACAAATGCCAACAGCATCACTACGCAAGAAATAGGAAAAATCAGCAGCATCTCCTTTCCACTGATCACCAGAAGATTACTGTTGATTTAATGAAAGTATCCTGAGTTATTGATCATGGCACTGTAAACTCCCTCAGCCTCAGTGAAAGGTGCTGGATGTGCCGTATTTGAATGCCCAATTATGAGATTCTGATTGGTCTTGCACGAATTTTTAGTTTAGGATTCAGATATCATGTAACTGTAAAATAAATGTGTCATGGAACCTAACTTCCAACAGGAGTTAGCATTCTCATGAGCAAACCTAAAATACAGAAGAAAAATCAAGACTCAGTAATGTGAAAATGTTAAAGGTTTGAATTTGATTAAATTTGGATGTTAAAACTACATGGTTAATACATTTTGCAGCATATTTTATTCACTCTGATGAAAAGCTTCATCTTTCTTCATATACCATATGGCTCCTTTTTTTAAATTTGCAGTGCAAAAGAAAGTTGCAATGATGAAACCTAATGACATTCATGTGTGAAGTGTATTTGCAACTGTATATACCATATAAATTTGTTTCACATTGCACTCTAATGCAATCAGTGTCACATGACATATTGTCAAGAATTTATTAGCACTTTTCATAAGGAAAGCTTAACACCTAAATTTTAGTTATCTTGAGGGGCAATGATTAGAAATAGAAAAAAAATTAGGCCATTCAACCTCTCAGTTGTTGTCCATTCTTCAACTAATTTATGACTGATCAAATCTACAACTTCACTTTTTTCTGTATGGCCCATATCTCTTAACTGGAAAATAAATAGTTTCTATTTTCTGTCATGGAAGTTCTAACATCTTAGCTTCCATGGATTTTTGGATGGGAGTTACAAATTCCTTTGTATAAACATAATTTTGATTTCTGTTCCTTAATGACCTACCCATATTTTGAATTGCCAGTGAGATATCAACTGTCTACTGCAAACCTTTGCCTTTCAGGTCCCACCGTCAACTTTGTCTCTAACTTCTACCCTATCCTTAACCTCACTTGGTCCATCTCTGATACCTCCCTTCTCTTTCTCAATCTGTCTGCCTCCATCTCTTTAGACAAACTGTCAACCAGCATCTTTTATAAATCTACTGATCCCACTGTTATCTCCCTTGACCACTGATGATGTCCTCATTTGCGTCTCATCCATTTCCCGTACATCTGTGCTCACCCCATCTTCCCTCCACCTTAACAGTGATAGAGTCCCTCTTGTCTTTACCTATCACCCTTTGAGCTTCCACATCCAACACATTATCCTTCGTAACTCCCTCCCCCACCCACTTTCCACAGAGATTGCTCTCTCCGTGTCTCCCTTGTGCATTCGTCCTTTCCCCACTAGTCTCCCTCCCGGTACTTAACCTTGCAAGTGACAGAAATGCTACACTTGCCCATACACCTTCTCCCTCACCTCCACTCAAGGCTCCAGGCAGTCTTTCCAGGTGAGGCAACACTTCACCTGCGAATCTGCTGGGGTCGTCTATTGTGTCTGGTGCTCCCAATACGGCCTCCTCAACATTGGTGAGACCTTTCATAAACTGGAGGACCATTTTGTCAAGCACCTCTGCACCATCTACACAAGTGGAACTTCCTGGTGGCCAAAGATTTTAATTCCGATTCCTATTTCTGTTCCAACGTGTCAGTCCATGGCCTCCTCTGTGCCAAGATGAGGCCACCCTTAGGGCTGAGGAGCAACACCTTATATTCCGTCTGGGTTGCCTCCAACCTGATAGCATGAACATTGATTTCTCCTCCTGGTAAATAAATTTCCTCTCGTGCCCTTCCTCTATTCCCCACCCTAATCTTTTACTTACTCTCATCTACCTATTACTTCCCCCTGGGTCCCCTCCTCCATCGCTTTCTCCTTTGGTCCACTTTCCTCTCCTATCAAATTCCTTCTTCTCTGGCCCCTGACCTTTCCCACTCACTTGGCTTCACTTATCACCTTCCAGCTAGCCTGCTTCCTCTCCTCCAACTTTTTTACTCTGACATCTTTCCCCTTCCTTCTCAGTCCTGAAGAAGGGTCTTGGCCTGAAATGTCAACTATCTATTCACTTCCATAGATGCTGCCTGACCAGCTGAGTTCCTCCAGCATTTTGTGTGTGCTGCTCCATATTTTAGACTATGTTCCCTTATTATAGCTTCCCACATCAGAGGATTTTAAAAAAATATTTAACCCTGTAAATATTTGACTGACTTATCAGATCCCTACTCTATCTCCTATCTTTAAGGGAATATAAACCAGTATGTTCTTAAAACATACTTGGAGTATGCAGGCCTCTCCTTCACATGTTCCACCAGTCTGTTGTCACCAGTACAATCTTCTATGCGGTGGTGTGCTGGGGCAATGGCATCAACACGGGTGATGTCAACAGGCTTGATAAACTGATTAGAAAGGCTGGCTCTGTAATAGGAGTCAGACTGGACAGACTGGAGGCTTTGGCAGAACAAAGGACCCTGCAGAGAGTCCTGGCAATTCTGGACAATGTTTCTCATCCTCTGCATGCCACCTTGGCTGAACAGAGGAGCACTTTTAGTAATAGACTAAGACAGCTGCGCTGCTTCAAAGAGCTCTACATGAGGTCATTCTTGCCCCTAGCCATTAGGCTCTATAATGAGTCAACCTATAGCTGGGGAAGTGAAGACCCTCTCCTGTTAAACTGTCTCAAGTAACTTTTTATTCTTTCTTACTTCTCTTCCAATATTTGTATATCTATGCACTTGTTATGACACTGTTATGACACTGTAATTTCCTTTCAGACCAATAAAATATCAATGTAGCAATTTTTAAGACCGTAAGACATAGGAGCAGAATTAGGCCATTGGCCCATCGAATCTGTTCTGCCATTCAATCGTGGCTGATCCTTTTTTTAAAAATCTCTTCATTCCCGGTTCCCGGCCTTCTCCCGTAACCTTTGATGCCATGTCCAATCAAGAACCTATTAATCTCTGCCTTAAATACACCCAATGACCTGGCCTCCACAGCTGCCTGTGGTAACAAATTCCACAAATTCACCACCCTTTGACTAAAGATATTTTTAAGTTCCAGTAGCTTCCTATATTCTTGCACTGATTTGTGATTGCCATTTCTCACTCATGTTCCTTCCAGGTGAGGAACCAAAGCAGATCCATAGCATAGGATAGCAGTTAAAAAGATGAAATTATCTTATAGAAGTCAGCTACACTATTGGTTTCTGATTCTTCTTCTCCATTTAATTAGAATTACAAACAAGAAACTAGTTGGTGCAAAGTCAACGATGTCTCCACAACTAGTGATCAGATCTGCAAAAGATCCTGCTTAAATTAAGACTCCTCTGATCTTTCCACAAACTTTTACTAGGTGTCTTCCTGCTCAGGATAACTGAGATTAAGTACTAAATGGATTGGTATTAACATCTCTGATTAATTTTTGACTGCTTCAAATGTTTAAAAGAGTACAGGTAGAATAAAGCAGCCCCAATGAAATAACAAACAACAGGGATTCTGCAGATGCTGGAAATTCAAGCAACACACATCAAAGTTGGTGGTGAACGCAGCAGGCCAGGCAGCATCTCTAGGAAGAGGTACAGTCGACGTTTCAGGCCGAGACCCTTCGTCAGTCCTCTTCCTAGAGATGCTGCCTGGCCTGCTGCATTCACCAGCAACTTTGATGTGTGTTGCCCCAATGAAATAACGACAGCTTTTATAGTTTTGAGAGCACTGAAAAACAATGCACAGTTGCAGCACTGAACAATATTCCAGCTGGATATTCAATTGTAGAATGTAAAAAACCTACAGTGGTAGTTTATCCAGGCTGGAAACTCTCAAGCTTGTGCAGTGGAAAAAATGATTAGTAATACTTCATAAAGAAGAGGACATGGTAATAGGTGAAGCTTCTGCTGAGAAGTATTTAAAACAATTCTTAGAAAACATAAATCTTGGCATGGAGGTAGTGGAAAGTTTTTCTTTAGCCATTTGCTTCAGTATCCTCGTCTGACTTAGAGCTATAATTAACACGGAAATAACAGGGAGTTTCACGCAAAGCAAGCTAGAGACAATTAACAGTTACATGCGCTGCTATTAACCATGTGTTCCATCACTCAGTCAAAGAAGACAACACTATGGCAAAATTGGGCCAGTGGGCAAGTTAAACTATTCCATCAGAAAGTAATCTAGATCTTGACACAAGAGATTCTGCAGATGCTGGAAATCTTAAGCAACACACACAAAATGCTGGAGGAACTCAGCAGGTCAGGCAGTATGAACAGTCAATGTTTTGGGTCAAGTCTCTTCACCATCTGGATGGTGAGGATATGGAGGGCTATGGTCCTGGTGCAGGTTGATGGAAGAGGGCAGCTTAAATGGTTCAGTGCAGACTTGATGGGCTGAAGGGCCTATTTGTGCGCCGTTCTTTTCTATGGCTCTATCGCCTTACTGTGCTCAATATCAACTAAGAAGAGCCTGAAGCTGGAGTCTTAATTGACAGCAAATGGATATCAACAGTATTTTAACAAAGATTTAATTTGGGGAACCTGCTATGTCTTCCTGCCAGGACGAAGCAGATCTGAAGAACTGTGGTACATGAGATAAGGTTAACATTTCAAGTTCTGATGCAAGGACATCAACCTGGAACATTAACTCTGTTTTTCTTTTCCACTGATGCTGCTTGAATCACTGGTCCATCTCCAACTTCTTTTATTTTATTAATATTTCAAATTGATGCTCTTTCACTGGAAATGAAGAAAGTTCATTGAACTGAGGCATTAATTCTTCATCTCTCCACAAATACTGCTTGACCTGCTGCATTTTCTATTTCAATGGTTCAAATAGTTGAATTTAATATTAAAGGACGTATGCAATATACAGTCTGAAATTCTTACTCTTCGTAGACGTCTGTGAAACATGAAACCCCATAGAATGAATGATAGGAACATCAGAACCTCAAAGCCCCACCTCCCCCTGACATCGTGTAAGCACCAGTAGCACTGACCCTCCCCTCCCTCACATGCGCCAACAGAAGCATTGACCACCCCCCCCAACATGCACAACATGCAAGCAATAGCAAAAGCCCCCCAAAGAGACCTTGATCCAAAGTCCATCAAAAACCACAGTCCATAACCCAGTACTTTGGTATCTCAAACAGGATCTTTAAAAAAATCACAAACAAGAGAAAATCTGCAGATGCTGGAAATCCACGCACACGCACAAAATGCTGGAGGAACTCAGCAAGACAGGTAGCATCTATTGTTTTTATGTGTGATTTCCAGTATTTCACTTTTGAGCATGAAAAGGTTCAGAGGGTTGGGGGGGTGGTGGTTAAGTTTTTTCACTTTCATAGGGTCATATAGAAGTACGGCACAGAACAGATCCTTCAGCCCATCTCGTCTATGCTAAGCCATTTAAACTGCCTACATCCTTTGTATGTAGGAATGCTCTTCTAAACACAATACGGGAAAACCTAGCCTGTCCTTGTTCAGGATTCATCTTCTGTTCCTTCCTGAAAGACCCTATTGAAGCCCACCATACCAACAGCTGAATGTTTGCCTTGGATCATGATGATCAAAGGGAAGAGGGAATAGCTCCCCGCCGACCCCTAGTCCTACCAACAGTGCCTATAAAAAGTACTCACCCCCCTTGGAAGTTTTCATGTTGGTTTTACAACATTGAATCACCGTGGAATTAATTTGGCTTTTTTGACACTGATCAACAGAAAAAGACTCATTCATGTCAAACCGAAAGCAGATCTCTACAAAGTGATCTAAATGAATGACAAATATAAAACACAAAATAATTGGTTACATAAATATTCACCCTCTTCATGTCAGTATTTAGTAGATGCACCTTTGGTAGCAATTACAGCCTTGAGTCTGTGTGGATAGGTCTCTATCAGCTTTGCACATCTGGACACTGCAATTTTTCCCCATTCTTCTTTACAAAACGGCTCAATCTTTGTCAGATTGCATGAGGATTGTGAGTGAACAGTCCTTTTCAAGTCCAGACACAAATTTTTAATTGGATTGTGGTCTGAACTCTGATTTGGCCACTCCAGGACAACTTTGTTATTCCTGTACAGCTTTCGATTTGTGCTTGGGGTCATTGTCTTGCTAGAAAACAAATCTTCTCCCTAGTCGCAATTCTCCTGCAAACTGCATCAGGTTTTCCTCCAGGAACTCCCTGCATTTTGCTGCATTCATTTTACCCTCTACCTTCACAAGCCTTCCGGGGTCTGCTGCAATGAAACATTGCTACAGTGTGATGCTTCACGGTAGGGATGGTGTGTTTGTGGTCATGTGTATAAGCCTAACATAGCGTTTAGCCTAATGGCTAAAAAGCTCAATTTTAGTTTCATCAAACCATAGAAGCTTCTTCCATCTGACTTCAGAGTCTCCCATATGCCTTCTGGCAAACTCTAGCTGAGATTTCATGTAAGAATTTTTAACAGTGTCTTCCCCTTTGCCACTCCCCCATAAAGCTGCCTCTGGTGAAGCACCCAGCCTACAGTTGTACGCACAGTCTCTACCATCTCAACCAATGAAGCTTGTGACTCCTCCAGAATCATTATAGGTGTCTTGGTCGCCTCCCTTACAAGTCCCCTTCTTGCATGGTCACTCAGTTTTTGAGGATGGCATGCTCTAGGCAGATTTACAGCTGTGCCATATTCTTTCTGTTCCTTGATGATTGACTTAACTGTACTCCAAGGGATATTCAGTGACTTGGAAGTTTTCTTGTATTCACCTCCTGACTTGTGCTTTTCCATAACCTTTTCACAAAGTTACTTGGAATGTTCTTTTGTGTTCATAGTGTAGTTTTTGGCAAGATACCGACTCACCAGCAGTTGAACCTTCCAGATACAGGTGTAGTTTTACTACCAGCAATTGAAACGCCTTGACTGCACACAAGTCTCTAAAAACAAATCTCCATTTATCTAATTATGTGACTTCTAAAACTAATGGCTGCACAGTGACAATTTGGTGTGTCATATTAAAAGGGGTGAATACCTATGCAATCAATTATTTTGTATTTTATATTTGTAATTAATTTAGATCACTTTGTAGAGATCTGTTTTCACCTTGACATAAAATAGTCTTTTTCTGTTGATCAGTGTCAAAAAAAAACCAATTTGAATCCACTGTGATTCAATGTTGTAAAACAATAAAACATGATAACTTCCCAGGGGGTGAATACTTTTTTATCGGCACTGTATAGGATAAAATTGTCTCATTCCTATAGCCTGTTCATAGACAAATTGAGATTTTACTAATAGGAAACTCTAGCAGTAAAAAATAGACAGAATATCTGTTTCAGTCTATTGGTTCAACTTAGTAGTGGTCTATTGATAGGGAGTAGGGATCTGGAATAATTTTAATATCATTCAGTAAAATTACATTTTAACAAGGGGATATTTGTGGAAAGTCTTTATCACTAGATTTTGAGATACATGACTTGTGTAATTTGACCATAAGTATGCCGCATGGAGCTGGCTTGAGAGGAACATGACACTTCTGGACATATACTGTAACTTCCTCTGGTCTTCATGGCTGGCCACCTGTACTCCTGTACACCTCCCTGTTAATGCAAATATCTAATCAACCAATCATGAGGCAGCACTCAGAATAAAAGCACACAGACATGGTCAAGAGGTTCAGTTGTTGTTCAGACCAAACATCAGAATGGGGAAGAATATGACCTAAGTGAGTTTGACTGTGAAGGATTGTTGGTGCCAGACTGGGTGGACTGAGTATCTCAGAAACTACTGATCTTGTGCATTCGGAGTTTACAGAGAATGGTGCAAATAAAAAACAGATGACATCCAGTGAGTGGCATTTCTGTGGGGCAAGATGCCTTGTTAATGAGAGAGGTTGAAGGACAATGGCCAGACTGATATAAGCAGACAGCAAGGTGACAGTAACTCAGATAACTTTGTATTACAACAGTGGTGTGCAGAAAAGCACCTCTGAAAGCACAACACATCAAACCTTGAAGTGGATGGGCTACAGCAGCAGAATATCACAAACATACAATTAGTGGCCACTTTATTAGGTACAGGAGGTACCAAATAGAGTGGCCACTGAGTGTACATGACCCTTTACTTTTTCCCTTCTCAGTTCATGTGAGAAAAAAGGCCTGTGGATGAGTATCTTCTAGTGGTGTGATAGGACTTCTACAACCAATCACCTCTGATAATTTCAGTTCAGGAAATAGGGTTTATTTGAATAGACCTACCTAATTGTATTACATGTCTTACCTTTGGGTTTGGATGACGGCTAATGATAAGGCTGATAGGACCTGGACCACACTCACTTAGAATCGCATACGCTTCACTTAGAGCAGCATGTCGCAGACTCACAGAGTCCACCTCTAAAATTTGATCCCCTCGGCTGCAATGAAAGGCAGAGAAAATTCATTAAATTTTGCCATTTTCAGCCTCCAGAGACATCAACAAAGTGATAGTGTTCCACTCTGAATTATATAGCTGCACTCATTCATAAGAAAGTAAAAGAGTCCTTTCTTTCTAAATTAGATAGTCAGTAAAATGATAACAAGGCACAATTCATTTAAGAAGTTTCATCCTGTGCGATTTTTCTCAAGGCTGACATTTCATGAAGAAGACAGCAATCAAATGAAATCTGAAACCATTTGCACTTGACTGTGCTTCTTTCTGGTGCTTTATACAACAAATAAAACACGTGGGCTTTATTACGTGCTCATTCTGACAGCTAAGCTCAAATAAAAAAAAGATAGGTTCTGAAACTGGTACGCTCCAAAATAGTTACGCTCCAGAGATCATGTGAACAGTCGGCAGAAAGTTCACCATTCTACACTCGCTTTAGATTTTAGCAGAAATTTTCTGACTGAAATTCTCTATTTTTAAGAAAGGAAGCATTTTCATTAAAATTAGCCAACGTCAGTGGGGTGGATTGTGGTTGTAATCCCTACATTCTCAACCCACTACACAATCCCTGCAGGTACATTGATATTTTGCAGCCCTCCAGATCTAATGAAGCTTCAAGCCTGCTGATCTAATGCTGTGACTGGCCCACAAAATGAAATGAGAATGGGCTTCCAGTGGCTGAAATCTGCCTATGGACAACCCTGACTGCCTTTGAAGGCCTGTTTAACTGCTTTTAAATGTCTCTAATAATTTGAAACATTTAAAGTAGTTAAAATAAATTTATCTAAAACTTTAAATTAATGTTAAAATTAATTTGCACATTTAACTGATGAAATTAATTCAAACATGAATATTAATTAACAAATAAATACATCCAACTATCTTTTCCATCCAGAAAAGCAACCCCAAGCAAGTCGATGAGGTTATATAACCAACTCAACAGACACTATTCCATTCCGAATACTAGATGTTGATCATTTATTATTTAAAATTACAGTTAGATGGTTTAAAGCATGGGTGAACCACCGCTTTTGACTGCTTAAAGTGATTTTTAAAAAAATTTATGGGCTACCCATACTCTCTGCTGACCTATACATGAGTCTGAGCATACCAGATGCAGATCTCTGGAGGGCTAAAAGATTATGACAGTGAACTAAGCCGTCAAAATTATTGAAGTATTATGATATGATCCTCCACGAGGACCCCAACCTTGTCATAGGTTCCAGAGGCTTGCCTGCTTCGGTGACCTGGGGAGCTATGTTGGCTGGAGTCAAGGCTTTGTGCTTTGGCTCTTGGCGGGGTCACCCATGCCAAACAGATCAAAGGGTAGAGGCCAGACTAATAGTAATCCATTGGTCCTGCAGATTCAGGGATTCAACTCAGGGCTAATAACCCTGCCTGGTAAAATAAAACTGTTACAAAAACAGCACTGAGGAATCCTTTTATATCTGAGTGCAATGGTATTCTTGAGAGTGTACCTGGGACTTGCATGACTGACCATAGTGAATATCAAGGGAAAGCTACTGACATGATGAAGGAAGCCCTGAACACCACCAGAGATGGAGGACCTTCATTGCTGCTCTAAATGTGAGCGGTGTAATGGGTAGTATGATATGATGACCTCAGTTCACAATACTCTTAACTATATCGTAAATAAATGAGTTAAGTTGAAAGAAGTAAAAAACTGAAAAATAAATCAGTTACCTTTGCCCCTTACAGCTATTCCTCTCCATTCAAATGGATAATGATATGATTTGGTTAGATTCCCAATATTAGTGCTGTAAGTTCTTTTGAGTTGCTTCAATTTTGGAAACACAAAAGAGACTGCAGGCGCTGGTAATCCAGATCAACACACACAAAGTGCTGGAGGAACTCAGTGGGTCAGGCAGCATTTATGTTGGGAAATGTTCATTTCGCTCCATAGATTCAGCCTGACCCACTGTGTTCCTTGATCACTTTGTGTGTGTTGTTTCAATTTTGCACTTTGTTGTTGGAATCAGTGAAGAGTTCAATATCAGAATATACTTGGGTAAGCTCCACCAAACAGCTACAAATAAGCTTGGGATTTCCACGTATGCATGTACAAACTTGCAAATCCAAAACTTTATGTTACCCCGATGGCAAATATTTACAATCCTGTGCAGAAATTCTGCCATTTCTCCACAAATCCAGCTTGTTCCTTAACATTGCTTTTAGAGAGAAAAAAGATGAAGATCGAAATGTTTCAGAAAATTAGAGAAATCTACTATTTCATGCTTGGGATTGCTGTGAGAATTGGTTATATAATTTTATGAGTTTTGATTATCTTGTTCATAGCATACAGCAACAACAGTGGGAAAATGGTTCTTCAACGACATTGAGTATTCTGAATCACAGAAGTAAGTTAATCTAAAGGCTTAAAATCAAGGTAGGCTCTGTAGTATGACAGTATACTTTGGATAACTAGGACTGCACTACCCTCAAGCCCAGACATAACAGAACCAGTATTTTTAATAGTAATTGTCATGGCTGGTGCTGCAGTTGATGGTTCAGTACCATCAATACAGTTTGTTTGTGGGGGTTGGCTGGCAACAGCACTGCGATCATGAATGGCAGTAGTGAATGCAAATCTTTCTCTTTTTTTTTTACTTTTCAGTGAACCTAGTTGAATCCAATGAACATCAAACATAAAACTGGCCTTTTCACCCATGACATTATATCGCCCTTTTAACCTAGTGTAAGGTCAATCTAACTTTCCTTCGCACACAGGCCTCCATTTTACTGCCACCCACGTGCCTAAGAGTCTCTTAGATATTCCTAACGTATTTGCCTCTACCAATAACCCTGGCAGCATATTCCACGTACTTATTAAAATCCTTACTTCTGACACCAAAACCCACTACACTTTTCTCCAATCTCTTTAAAATTATGCCCACTAGTGTTAGCTATTTCTGCCTTGGTAAAAAGGTGCTGGCTGTCCAGTCTATCTATGTTCATTATCTTAAACACCTCCATCAAGCCACCTCTCACCCTCCTTCACTTCAAAGAAAAAATCCTTAGCTTGCTCAATCTTCTCAGCCCAGTTCTGCATCCTATCAATGTCCCAGTTAACCTACAACTTTCTACACTAACTACAACACTACTCACCTTAGAGTCCTCATCCAAGTCATTTATAAAAATCACAAAGAGTGAAGGTCATGGTTTATGAGTAACTGATGGTGAAACCTGCCTTCCTTTTTGCAACAGCATAAATGTGGAGAGGAACTGATATTTTTCTTAGGTCTAGGAGAATCATTGATGAACTGAGTTTGGCTGTAGCTGAAGCTAAGTGGAAGCTCTGTGAGATCACTGAATCAATTGCAGAGTCACATCATCTGATCTTCGTGGCCAAAGTGCAATATAATTATTTTCCACAGTATCAGATATGGAAGGGGAAAGTAATAACACTTCTTGTTCTGAATGGAAAATTGGAAAGGTGATTTAGAGGAACACATAAGGATCAACCATTATTAGCTGTTGTGGAAAAAATTGCCCAGTACGAGGCACCACCTTCAAAGTGCAGAGAACAATGTGTTTCTGAAACTTATTGATGTTTGATTTGACCTACTTCTCCTTAGAACCATAGAACAAGGATTTCAGGACATTTGTAGAAGGGATTACTTTTCAGTTATATACTGGACATCCTACAGCTTTTTAGAACATATTTTCACCATCAATGACAAACCTCAATCTGCTATCCAGTTTGGCTACTGATCCTGGGGCGAGGCTGTGAATATAGATTCCTGGTGTACTATTCTCTAAGGTAAGGCAACAGGCTCCAATCCCCAACCCAACTCCAGGCTCTGAAATAAAACAGTACACAGGTAGCAGGTAACTCACAGTACATTCAGTCTACAACAGATTATCTACAAAATATCATAAACATAATTTTAATGGTAAACGCATGAGATTCTAGATGTTGGAAATCCAGAAGAGCAAACACAGGCCAGGCAGCGTCTATGGAGGATACTAAACAGTCGCCATTTTGGGTCAAGACGCTTCATCAGATTGTTCCATAATTTTAATGGTGTTCAGCAAGGAGGAAGCTCATAGATGGGGAGACTATGGAGAAACTGTATTTCCTGACTATATTTTTGAGAATAGGGTAGTGTCTCAACATGCCCAGGTAAACAAAGTAATAAATATGTTCCCAATGACTGGGATCCAGGTTTGTCATCTTTTGCACACCGGTTGAGCACCCAGTTCATGTGGTCTTTCATTGATCCTGTTATGGTTATTATTCTATCTTGGATTTATTGAGTAGGCCCATAAGAAAATGAATCTCAGATTGTATATGGTGACATATAAGTACTTTGATAATAAATTTACTTTAAACTTTGAACTGTGGATAAGAAAATATTTCCCTGCAATTTTGTTTGGAGTGGATTGCAGATTATTTCCATATCTTTCTAGGGTTTATGGAAAAGTTGAAAGGATTGAGGGTAAATAAAGACTTGATTGGATAAGGTTGAATAAAAGTCCTGATGAAGGGTCTCAGCCTGAAACATAGACTGTTTACTCTTTTCCTTACATGCTGCCTGATCTGCTGAGTTCCTCCAGCATCTTGTGTCTGTTGCTTGGATTTCCAGAGTCTGTAGATTTTCTTGTGATTTTGCCATTTTGGTGTTCACTTTATGTGTATTAGGTTACTATTTCTTTAACTGCAGAGGAACAAGTCTCGATTAATAGCCAGTTAATTATTATGAATTTAGTTTAGAAACTATCATTTCTCTTAGAAAGTAGAAGTTGTAAATTCTTTTAGGAATAAATCAGTTATAAATGATCAAATAATTCCAAATGTATATCAGAATATCCATTACTTTCAATAATATTTACAACATAAATTTCATGAATTTTAGGAACAAAATGATGAACTGCCTGTTGATTCTCCCAACTCGTAAAGTACGTAGAGGTACTCAAGTAGTACCATGGCAAGGAAGGTACGACAGCACTTCAACTTTCTTATACGTTTCACAGATTCAGCATTTTATCTAAAACTTTGACAAACTTCTATAGATGCTGAGTGCCAAGTATCCTGTTGGATGCATCACAGCCTGGTATGGAAACACCAATGCACGTGAATGGAAAAGCCGACAAAAAGAAGTGGATTCAGCCTAGTCAATCGCAGGAAAAGCCCTCCCCTCAATTGAACACATCTATAAGATCACTGTCGCAGGAAAGTAGCATCCATCATCCGGGACCCTTACCATCCAGGCCAAGCTCTCTTCTCACTGCTGCCCTCAGGAAAGAGGTGAAGGAGCCTTAGGTCCCATACCATCTTCTTCAGGAATGGTTGCTACTCTTCACGCATCAGACTCCTGAACCAACTTCACTCAACTTAACACTGAACTGATTCCGCAACTGGTGGACTCACTTTCAAGGACTCTACAGCTCATGTTTTCAATATTATTTTTTGCTTATTATTAGTAGTATTATTATTACTTTTTGAATTTGCACTATGTGTGTATGTGTCTTCTTTTGCATATTGGCTGTTTGTCTGTCTGTGTGTGTTATTTTTCATTGACTATTGTATTTCTTTATATCCACTGTGAATGCCTGCAGAACATGCATCTCAGGGTGGTATATGGTGACATATACATATTTTGATAGGAAGTTTACTTTGAACTTTAAATTTCTAACACTCTCCCTCATATCTATCATATAAATAGAACAACAGAAATATTCTCCATGTACTTAGGAGAAGGCATATGGATGGTAGGGGTATGGAGGGCTATGATGCCGGTGCAGGTCGATGGGAGTAGGCAGTTTAAATAGTTAGGCACGGACTAGATTCACTAATGCTGTTCTTTTCTATGATTCTATGATTCTATTTAATAATGCAAATTTGTATATGGTCAATTACAATGCTGCATTGGTGATGCTTCAAGTTTTACAATCATTACAAATTGTGTGCAGGTTATATTATACTCAACACCTTGGTAAGTTTCATGAAAAACTGCATAAGCTCTGCCAGCTGTGGGAAGGCTACTTTTTCTAATTCAGTCTCCCTGTGCACACCTTCCATCATAGCAGTACCTTTCACGAATTCTGGAATCTACTTATTGTGACATCCTGCCCATTCATTGTAATGAATGGAAAACAGGGAAGAAGCAGTCCAAACAAAATGCTGGAGGAACTCAGCAGGCCAGGCAACATCTAGGAAAAGAAAACAGTCGATATTTTGGACTGAAACCTTTTGGAGCAGTGGTCAGGTGGCAGTCTAGGTGCTTGAATTCCTGGTATTCTGTCCTGGCAAATGACACTCAAAGTTAAGAGATGCATTTGCAGAGGTACTGTAACCCTTCAAAATATGTATCCTTTAGATAAACAGTCAAAATGTAATTGGCAACTGGTTGTATTGAATGTAATTTGTTGGTGTTGCAATAAAAAATTAGTAATAAAAAACATGTATACTTTAGATATTTGTTGACATTAGCTTCTGAATAAACCTTTATTCTGTCCCATACGTTCTGCTGCAGAGTGGAGACAACATTTTCTCAGTGTAGGAAGGGTGCCCTACCTTCCAGAAAAAAGATGGTTAACCAAAATTAGTGGGGGCACGTGCCACTGTATTTATCTCTGCCCTGAGAACGGTTCATGAACCCATTAACAATATCTCACCATTCCACTTTCACACAATTTATCTATTTATCTTTTTATTGGAATATAGCTTTTTAATATCTTGCACAGTACTACTAACATAAAAACAACACATTTCACAATGTAAAAACGAGGAATTCTGCAGATGCTGGAAATTCAAGCAACACACATCAAAGTTGCTGGTGAACGCAGCAGGCCAGGCAGCATCTCTAGGAAGAAGTACAGTCAATGTTTTGGGCCCAAAATGTCGAATGTACCTCTTCCTATAGATTCTGCCTGGCCTGCTAATTTCACAATGTACAGCAGTAATAATAAACCTGATTTGGATTCTTTTGCCTCTTCCTTCTTTGGCCAATCTTTTGAGTTTATGGGGCTGATATAGTTTTAGCTGTTTTGCTGGTCCACTGTGCAGCAGCATTACCTTTCTTCAATGTCACCTCCATTATGATTCGATCCTTTGGTCCTGGCCCCTTGCGAGAATAATCCCCCTCTTCTGAGCCTGGTATTGGAGTTCCACCACTGGTATTGGAATTGGGAGAGCTGGAGCGGCTCATTAGCGTGGGAGTGGGACACGGTGTAAGGCTCGGGCTACGCAACCTGGTACGAACAGTTAGTGTCACAACTCCTTTTCTCAGTTGCTGTTAAGAATAAAACAATACACTTTCATCAATGCACTATGGAAAGCATCTTGTCTGAATGTATAATGGTTTGATATGGTAACTGCTCTGCATGTGATTGCAATATACTGCAGAGGCTATGGATAAAGCACATTACCAGAAGCAGCCTCTCCTCCAAGGACTGTCTCTAGATTTCTCGCTGCCTCAATAAAGCATCCAGCATAATCAAAGACTCCTCCCACTCTGAACACTCTCTCTTCTCCCCTCTTGCATCAGGCAGAAGATACAAAAGCTGGTAAATATGTACTAGCAGGCTCAAATACAACTTCTATCCCACTATATTCAGATTCTTAAGCAGACTTCTTATAATATAAGTTGGACTTCTGGCCTCGTAATCTACCTTGTTATGATCTTGCACTTTGTCACAAACCTGCAATGCACATTTTTGGTAGCATTTACACCGGGGATTCCCAACCGTTAACCGAGGGGTCTGTGGACCCAGGTTGAGAACCCCTGGTTTACACCATAGTCTGCATTGCTACTGTTTTACCTTTCCTTTTACCTCAATACACTGTGTAATGATTTGATCTGATGGAACACCATGCAAGACAAGCTTTTGACTGTACCTTGGTACATGATGAATGACTCAATAAGCTGTCAAAATTTAAAGGTAAATGTTTTAAGGCCACCTGTTTTTTTTTTATTCCAATTGGTTAGTTCTGATATGTAAGCATTTGTTTTTAAATGATCTTCTACGTGGTGGTGTGCTGGGGCAATGGCATCAACATCGGTGATGCCAACAGGCTGTATGAACTGATTAGAAAGGCTGGCTCTGTTATAGGAGTCAAACTGGACACACTGGAGGCTCTGGTAAAATAAAGAATCCTACGGAAAATTCTGGCAATTTTGGACAATGTTTCTCACCCTCTGCATGCTACCTTGGCTGAACTGAGGAGCACTTTTAGTAATAGACCAAGGCTACGTCCACACTACACTGGATAATTTTGAAAACGCCGGTTTTGTGTAAAAACGATAGGCGTCCACACCAGGCATTTTTGAAGATACCTCTGTCCACATTAAAATGGGTACTTGGGTGAATCTCCTCCTACTGGGCATGCGCGGGACAGATCTACAGAAAACAAGCGAAGAGGAAACGGTACACTTGGTGCTCGCTTGTCCAGTTACAGACTAGAAAAACTTAAAAGGAAATTGCCAAATGGCGGACAGCTGTTGGCTCTCACGCAGGAGGAATTAAAACTAAAAGAACAAATACTGGAGCGTATGGAGGCAACCGAAAGGGAGTTCATGGACAGTTGACCCGGCTTACGACGAACATTGAAAAACTGACTAATTCTGTTGCAGAGGGATTTGCAATGATGAGGAATATGATGGCTCCCCCCCTGCCCCAGTACTTTTCACCGCCACATTACCAGCCTCACAGCCACTACAATAGCTACACATATGGACACACAGACCCCCGGGTGGCCCCACCAACATCTTCCCCACTCCCACAGAGGGGTCACCCTGGAAACATTTCCTACAGCCACAGTCTCTTCACCAATGAAAGGGATGACAGGGTTTTTAAAACCTCTGGTTACCCCGTACACACTACAACGCCCAACTGGTGTTCTCAACATTCCGGAGAGCGTTTTAGAAAAGCTCTGTTTTCGGGGGAGGAAAACGCCATTTCAGTGTGGATGGAGGGTCAAAACAAAGAGAAAAAGCTTTGGTTATGGTATTATCCAGTCTAGTGTGGACGTAGCCTAAGACAACTGCACTGCTCCAAAGAGCGCTATATGAGATCATTCTTACCCTTGGCCATTAGGCTCTGTAGTGAGTTGATAATGAGCTGGGAAAGTGATGACCCCCTCCTGATAGACTGCTTGTGGTATCTTATTTTTTATTCTTTCTGCTTCTCTTCTAATATTCATATCTGTGCACTTGTAATGCTACTGTGACGTTGTAATTTCCCTTGGGATCAATAAGGTATCTATCTATAAGTCATAATAGAGATTTATAACATTATATTGTTTTACATCATGTGCGCTTGGACATGAATAAGTATATTTTCAAATGTGGATGAAAAGCAAATACAGTGGATCCCGGTTAATTGAACTGTCGGTTAATCGGGGAAGCCACTTATTTGGGACAACTACTAAAGAACAAAACTAATCGAGAAAATAGTCGGGATTCCCTTAGTTTACTTGGGACACTATAATGCTCAAATGGGACAGGAAGCTGTAGCTGAACAGTTTATAACTAGCATCAGTCGCATGCACTTGTGTGACTAGTCTCTAACCATGGTTAGCGTGAACAGTTTTTAAATATTGTCAATTGTGTGTGTTTGTGTTCCAAAATGAGTGATTTTTATCACTGGTACAGTACTGTGTAAAAGTCTTAGGCACTCTAGCTTTATATCTGTGCCTAAGACTTTTGCACTGTACTGTAGTTGGCCAGAAATAAGCAGTAAGACAAACCAGAACTGTTTTGTTCACTGCTGCTTCAAGCATTCAGGCTTGGAGATGCCAGAAATGGCCGTGAGTGAAAATGGAATGATTTCACTACTTCAACAAGTCAGAAGCTACAAAAAAATTGAATCTATCAACAATCATCCAGGGCATCAAAGGGTATGGGGTGAAAGCAGGGGAGTGGGGATGACTGGAAGAATTGGCTCAGCCTATGATTGAATGATGGAACAGACTCAATGGGCTGAATGGCCTACTTCTGCTCCTATACCTTATGGTCTTATGTTACAGTACAATAAAAATGAAGTTTGGAGATGGAATTGTCAAAGGCATTGTATGAAAGCAGTCCATTATTTAACTAGGTGTCTGAGCTAATTTTGTTAATTTCCAGTCAATCAAAAGAACATGGCAGCGTACAGTGGATGAATTCCTCTATTGATAACTATCAGGAACATATACACTGTTTTATAGTACTGTAGCAAAATTTGTAGTATTCTTCTTTGTGTGGGTAGTGGGTGGTGGCTCCATATGTCACTACTACAGGGCGTAACGACCCTGCCTTACATGAGTCCCGGGCTCAGCTGGCTCCGGCTGACAGTATCCGGTATGGGCCCCTATCCAGGGTTACGGATCCCACTGCCTTGTGGGTAGCATCGGGAGAAGAGAAGGCTAAGGAGTAAACCCTACACAAATCCGGAGTGAAGCCCCTAAGGCGGTTGGATGACGTATCACGTCACCTCCCGGCAGCTCCTGCAGCCAAGCTGATGCCAAATGTACTGCTTCGCATTCCTTTGGACCACATCCGCGAGGCCAAGAGGGGGATCTTGATGTCTGGGCAGCCCAGGATTGCCATATTCATCGCCCAGCTCTGCATCCCGAGGGGCGCATCCATTGTCTACTTAGACAGACGGAGCTATTAACATTAACATTATTCTTATTTGTTCTCTGTTTCATTTAAATACATAATTTGTTACTCAGTGGTAGCTTGTCTCTTTTATACCTTTTTAGCTATATCTGTGAAACTTCCGCTCATGGGGCAGCCGCTTAGTGGGACAAAAATGCACTGGAATTAATTGGAATCCACTGTATTCATAAAAACAATAAGACTAACAGTCTTGGAATTAGAAGTTGGACAATATAAATATTTACTTCTATTTTACAACATTCTGGATTTCTGTTTGTAAAATGAAATTGTCCTGTTAATCTATATTTTCCCTTTAGGCTAATCAATCCAGCTTGGTCTCACCTAAGGGTTTTATATTATACTGTTATCTTACCTTAAAGGTCTGTATGGCTTGCTGATGAGTTAGTCCCAGGAGAGATTCCCCATTAACCTCTAGAATTTCATCTCCTGTTGAATACAACACAGATCTATCAATTATTAAATTATTTTACCCTTTTATATTAGCACAGAGAAAAAATGAGGTATGAAGGTAAACTAGCTAAGAATTTAAAGGAGGATAGTAAAAGCTTCTTTAGGTATGTGAAAAGGAAAAAAATAGTTAAGACCAAAATTGGGCCCTTGAATACAGAAGCGGGAGAATTTATTATGGGGAACAAGGAAATGGCAGACGAGTTGAACAGGTACTTTGGATCTGTCTTCACTAGGGAAGACACAAACAATCTAACAGATGTTATAGTGGCCAATGGACCTAGAGTAATGGATGAATTGAAGGAAATTTATATTAGACAGGAAATGGTGTTGGATAGACTGTTGGGTCTGAAGGCTGATAAGTCCCCGGGACCTGATGGTCTGCATCCCAGGGTACTTAAGGAGGTGGCTTTAGAAATTGTGGACGCATTGGTAATCATTTTCCAATGTTCTATAGATTCAGGAGCAGTTCCTGTGGATTGGAGGGTGGCTAATGTTGTCCCTCTCTTCAAGAAGGGAGGAAGAGAGAAAACAGGGAATTATAGACTGGTTAGCCTGACGTCGGTGGTGGGAAAGATGCTGGAGTCAATTATAAAAGATGAAATTACCACACATCTGGATAGCAGTAACAGGATCGGTCCGAGTCAGCATGGATTTATGAAGGGGAAATCGTGCTTGACTAATCTTCTGGAATTTTTTGAGGATGTAACTATGAAAATGGACAAAGAAGAGCCAGTGGATGTAGTGTACCTGGACTTTCAGAAAGCCTTTGATAAAGTCCCACATAGGAGATTAGTGGGCAAAATTAGGGCACATGGTATTGGGGGCAGAGTACTGACATGGATTGAAAATTGGCTGGCTGACAGAAAACAAAGAGTAGCGATTAACGTGTCCCTTCGGAATGGCAGGCGGTGACCAGTGGGGTGCCGCAGGGTTCAGTGCTGGGACCGCAGCTGTTTACAATATATATTAATGATTTAGATGAGGGAATTAAAAGTAACATTAGCAAATTTGCCAATGACACAAAGCTGGGAGGCAGTGTGAAATGTGAGGAGGATGTTATGAGAATGCAGGGTGACTTGGACAGGTTGGGTGAGTGGGCAGATGCATGGCAGATGCAGTTTAATGTGGATAAATGTGAGGTTATCCACCTTGGTGGTAAGAACGGGAAGGCAGATTATTATCTAAATGGAGTCAAGTTAGGAAAAGGGGAAGCACAACGAGATTTAGGTGTTCTTGTACATCAGTCACTGAAAGCAAGTATGCAAGTACAGCAGGCAGTGAAGAAAGCTAATGGCATGCTGGCATTCATAACAAGGGGAATTGAGTATGAGAGCAAAGAGGTCCTTCTGCAGCTGTACAGGGCCCTGGTGATACCACACTTGGAGTACTGTGTGCAGTTTTGGTCTCCAAATCTGAGGAAGGACATTCTTGCTATTGAGGGAGTGCAGCGTAGGTTCACAAGGTTAATTCCCGGGATGGAGGGACTGTCATATGTCGAAAGATTGGAGCGACTGGGCTTGAATACTCTGGAATTTAGAAGGCTGTGAGGGGATCTTATTGAAACATATAAGATTATTAAGGGATTGGACACGCTGCAGGCAGGAAGCATGTTCCCGCTGATGGGTGAGTCCAGAACCAGAGGCCACAGTTTAAGAATAAGGGGTAGGCCATTTAGAACGGGAGTTGAGGAAAAACTTTTTCACCCAGAGAGTGGTGGATATATGGAATGCTTTGCCCCAGAAGGCTGTGGAGGCCATGTCTCTGGATGTTTTCAAGAAAGAGATGGATAGAGCTCTTAAAGATAGCGGAATCAAAGGTTATGGGGATAAGGCAGGAACTGGATACTGATTGTGGATGATCAGCCATGATCACAGTGAATGGCGGTGCTGGCTCGAAGGGCTGAATGGCCTACTCCTGCACCTATTGTCTTCATTCCCTAAGGTCTAGTAAAGTCCTTCCCTGACAGAATTCCCCACAAACTGCTTCAAAAACTTTGTGGCATCATTTTACAAATCCTTCCCCATCCAAGTCCCTTATGCTGAGCTAATTCTAGTCAATATTTGGCAAGTTAAAATCCCATACTACTACAGTCAAGAATCTGCAGATTTACTCTTGTTTGTTATTTGACTAATACAACCTTATGGCTTTTTAGTCCTTCTGCATCTGCTTACAAATCTGTTCTTCTAACTCTAGCTGCCTGTTGGGATCAGTCCTACTGATTGCCACTTTCACATCTCTTAGTTTTACCCATGAAGCCTCGTAGGCTGATCTCTCTCCAGGATATCCACCGTGAACACTGCCACAATGTTCTGCCTGCTCAGCAGTGCAACACTCCCTAACATAGCTCCGGGCGTTCCGGTGGTCAGAGCTCAATTCAGGCACCTCTACTGCATCAATAAATAAAATAAAATTTAAAAATCATACCTGAAATATCTACAGCCTGGAACATTGAGCTGCCAGCCATGCCCTTCCCTCTGTCACATTTCTGTGATTGCAACAATATCCTGTGAGCTGATAAATGTTCTCAGCTCATTTGTCCTACCTGTTATGCTCCTTGCATTAAAGGAAATAATTTTCCCGAGTTCTCCTCACCTTTCCAATTCCTGATTTGCAGTTATTTCTGGGATGTTACTTGTATCCTCTTTAGTGAAAATTGATGCAAAATACCTAGTTAATTCATCCGCTACCTCATGTTTTCCATAATTAATTCCCTAAACTTACTGTAATTTCTATTGGGCCAAAGCTCACTTTAAATGCTACCTAAACTCTTATCATTTGCTTTTATATTGGCTAAGTACTGTAATTCTGTTCTATTTCTTATTGGTATTTTTGTCTGTCTTTGCTGTTTTATTTTGGAAAAGGTTATGATGAAATATTAGTCCTTATTACTGCAAGTGGGTTAGACCAAACAGAATTTGTTAGGTACGTCCAGGAAGGATTTCTGATCCAATATGTAGTCAGCTGACTAGAGAAGAGGCTATATTGGACCTAGTGCTAGTCAATGAACCTGGTCAGGTGACAGATCTTACAGTGGGGGAGCATTTTGAAGACAGTACCATAATTCCCTGACCTTTAGCATAGCCTTGGACAAGGATAGGAGCAGACAGTATCAGAAAGTATTTAATTGGGTGAAGATTAGTTATGATGCTATGAGGCAGGAACTTGGGAGCGTAAACTGGGAACAGATGTTCTCAGGGAAATGTAAAACAGAGGTGTGGAAGTTTTTTAAGGGGCACTTGCTGGGATTTTTGGATAGGCATGTTCCATTGAGGCAGGTTAAAGATGGTAGGGTGGAGGAACCCTGCAATGATTGACCAGAGAGGTGGAACACTTAGTCAAGGGGAAGAAGGAAGCATACTTAAGGTTTAGGAAGCAAAGATCAGACAGGCCACTTAAGATTTATAAGGTAGCCAGGAAGGAGTTTAGTATAGAAGAGCTAGAAGGGGACATGAGATGGTCTTTGTGAGTAGGATTATGGAAAACCCCAAGGCGTTTAGTCATACTTGAAGAACAGGAGGATGATTAGAATGAGGATAGAACTGAACCATGGTTTGGAGTTGGAGTAGATATGGGAGGTCCTTTATGAATACTTTGCTTTAGTATTTATCTATGAGGGGGACCTTGACAAATGTGAGGTCAGCATAGAATATGCTAATCTTCTGGAACATGTCAAGTTTAAGTAAGAGGATATGTTGGAACTTCTGAAAAACATTAGGATAAGTAAGTCCCTGGGACTGGAGGTGATATATCCTAGACCATAGTAGGAGCATTGTGCTCATTTCTGGTTGCCTCGTTACAGGAAGGACGTGGAAGCTTTAGAGAGAGTGCAGAGGAAATTTACCGGGATGCTGCCTGGATTAGGGGACGTGTCTTCTGAGGAAAGGTTTAGCCAGCTAGGGTTTTTTTCCTTTGCAGTGAAGGAGAATGAGAATAGAGTTCAAAGAAGTGTAGAAGATGACAAGAGGCATTGACAGAGTGCACAGCCTTTTTTCCCAGGAAGGAAATGGCTAACACAGGAGGACCTACTTTTAAAGTGTCTGGAGGAAAGTACAAGGGGATCTCAGAGGAAGTTTTTTTTTACACAGAGAGTGGTGGGTGAGTGAAAACTACTGCAGAAGGTGGTGGTGGAGGCAGATACATTAGGGTTCATTTAAAATGACCCTTAGATCGGCACTGGATGAAAGAAAAATGAGGGGCTATGTGGGAGGGAAGGATTAGATTGATCTTGGAATAAATTAAAAGGTTGTTGCAATCTCTTGGGACAAAGGGCCTCTACTGTTCTACGTTCTATGAACTGGAACTCATTTTTTGTTTTTGGCATTATATTTCACTCTGATTGAATTGGATCAGCTGCTGAGTAGATGCAGCATCTATACATCCATGGAAGGAGATGTATAATATTCCCAAAGGAGTTAATTGGCATTATGATGTGCAATATGTCTCATCATTGCCAGGAAAATGAATTGTTTCTTTTTATGCTAATTAATAACAAGTTCTTCATAGTGAAACTTTCACCATCTGTTTCAAATCTCTTGGGCTTGAATCATTAATTTATTGAATCAATAAAAGAGCTGATGGAATGAACTACACCTTTGGGGATGTTAAGCTGCAATGTTTTAAGCAAAAGCAGTTATCTGGAACCTATTACTGTCACTGCTCCAACTGACTGGTTAATTATTCAAGGAAAGAGCTGAGAAATGTGGTTTATGTAATAAAACTACATAAATAATAAAACTAAGTTGAAAAAGTAAATTAACTTTAAGAGTGAAAATAGCTCTGTTGTCTCTATTATTCCCTTCCGTTATACAGTACTACAGAAAAATCCAATCTAGTACATGCTGCAAGATATTTAACCTTCCTGATCATTCAATATTGAAATGTATTGTCCTGGGCAAAAGCTTTGCCATTGCCAGATATCAAAACCAGCTTTACATGTGACCTCTTTCCTAAGTAAATTTTTTATCTGAAACATTTAAGACATTTTCATGGTGATACTTCCATATTTTCATAGATACTTCCATAGCTTCCATATATCTGAGGTTGGGAAAGTGTTCTCAAATGTTTTCAGTACAAATAGAAATGTAATTGTTAAAATGACAAACAATCTGTTTCATTAAAAATAAAAAGTACTGTTTACTATATACAGATCTGGCTCAACACCCAGGGCAAATGCAGAGGGCTAAGCTCTTAAATAAAGAGGTCATGAAACTTGACGTATATTTTGGTCACAATATCAACCTATGAAGATATGGTTTCATGCTGCATACTGTGTTTTTTAAAACCTGAACTTTTCCCCAATAGCTACTGACATGCTTCTTGTAAGCTTCTTACAAAGACTGACAACTACAATTGAGAGGGCTACCACTATAGTACTGGTCTGAGATATGGATCATTTTTGGAAAAGTTCTTGCAAACATTATTAGATTAAATGCTGACTAAACAGAAAAATCTTCAGTTAAAATCTTGCAAGCCTTTTCCTGAACTTAGTGCAGATAGTTATAATGAACTTTTCATTTTTTTAAACTTATTCTTGGAAATCTAAATAAACTTCTTCAACATGCATCATTCTTAACCTACCAAGTATTTATTATCAACCTGCCTTCTCTGAGTTAGGGATTGGTTGATGAGATTCCAGAGTAAAGAGCTACCAATCACACTTGTAGTGACAATTCTTCTGGTTCACATAAAACAGACATCAGACACATTTCATCCAATGGCAAATGAATTGGAAATATAGTAGTAAGATCAATTGAAGATAGTAATTTGTTGGCATTTAAAATCAATGATGAATAGCCTTTGTAATATGCCTCTTGGACTTTCAATTAACATAAGTTTCAAAGAGTCAGATTTCAGACCTTCCTTCAATCTTCCGTCAGCAGCAGCTGCTCCATTTGGAAAAATAGTTTTAACAAATATTCCCATCCGTCCTCGGGCAGAGTCCTGACCACCAACTATGCTGAAACCAAGACCCTGGAAAATATAGTTAACAAGAAATAATTAAGCCATTTGCCTTCTTCACGACTTGTTGGGCCTTCTTTCATTTAGTCTCTCTTCATTCAGATGATAATCCACCTTTTGATTCTTCTAGCCAAAGAGCATGACCTCATACTTCCTCACATTAAATTCCCTTTGCCAGGAGTTCACCCAATTAATCAAGCTACAGTGTATCCAGTTGAGAATTGCAAAGTCTTTGTCACAAGATGCCCTTCCACCAATGGCCTTTCTCAAGGAATCACAGCTTACAGAAAGCATGGCAGGCTTCTTTATATCAGTCCTTGCTCACGTTCGTTCCCATCAGCAGGACAGATTCACCAAAGCTGGAATCACAGTCAGCAAGGGGGTCTACAAGTCAATTTTAAGTTTCTCTGAATATCACAAACATTTCCTAATAGCAACAGTTCTGACAACTGATGAGGCTGGGAATAGACCTTACAAGCTGTCAAAGCACTTCACTGAGAGTAACCAGCCATTTCTGCTGAGACAGACCCACATTATGCATCACCATGACAACGTGCTGTGAGCCTGGTTACCAATAGAAGACTGCACCCACAGTTACAGCGCAATGTACTCCCAAGGCAGGTAGTGAGTGATCTAGTGGTAGCAGAAGATCTGTCCCTAATATGTCTCTGTAGACACGTGGTGCAATTACAAGAACACATTATAATAGAAACTATTAAACGTTTAGTGAAGTGTACAGGTAAGACATGTGACGCACTGTGTAATCCCTGTTCTAGCCTGAATTGGGCCAAATTTTGCCTCAATTACAAAGTTCAAAATAAGTTTATTATCAAAATACATATGTGTCACCACATACAACCCTGAGTTCATTTTCTTACAGGCGTACTCAATAAACCCATAATAGAATAATAACCATTATAGAATCAATGAAAGACTGCATCAACTTGGGTGCTGAACATGTGTGCAAAAGACAACAGACTGTGCAAATATGAAAAGAAAGAAATAATAAATAATCTGAGTCTTTTAAGAGATTCTTAGATAGGTACATGGAGCTTAGTAAAATAGAGGGCTATGCAGTAGGGAAATTTTAGGCAGTTTCTAGAGTAGATTATGTGGTCGGCACAGTATTGTGGTCCAAAGGACTTGTAATGTGCTTTAGATTTCTATGTTTCTATGTTAAATAAATAAGCAATAAATATCAAGAACATAAGAAGAAGAGTTATTGAAAGTAAGCTCATATGTTGAGGGAACATTTCAATGATAGGGCAAGTGAAGTTGAGTGAAGTTATCCCCTTTGGTTCAAGAGCCTGATGGTTGAGGGGTGATAACTGTTCCTGAACCTGGTAGTGTGAGACCTGAGGCTCCTGTACCTTCTGCTGATGGCAGTAGCGGAGAAGAGAGCATGACCTGCGTGGTGGGGGACCCTGTGGATGGATGCTGGAACAACGCTCCATGTAGATGTGCTCAGTGGTGGAGAGGGCTCTACCCCGATGGACTAGGCGATATCCACTACTTTTTGTCGGGTTTTCCATTGAAGGGCATTGGTCTTTCCATACCAGGCTCTGGTACATACTGTAGTACATCAACCCAGCCTGTCTCATTGGGCATGGAGACTAGAATCATCCCAAATCATCCCAATTTACGTGGACCTCTGGCCATTCATACATGCTTTACATCAAAGATTACTACCTTTTCTAGAATATAAAACACTCTTATGAGGTAAGAAATAAGGTAGATGAAAGACAATCCAACTGCAAGGATAAAAGTAATGGGGGTAACTAGAGTAACCTTTGATTGAGTAGATGCTTACCTTCCCTTGTCCTTTCATTAGAACGATGTTGGAGATGATTGAAGGTTGGGCCAGTCGCCACGGCGATTCCACTTGAACTGTACTCAAGGAACGCGCTGACTTTTTTACGATTTGATACTCCTATAAATGATATAAAAAGAACAAGGTTGCATGCTGTGACTCAAGCTTGGAACACAATTGAGATTTCGGGAAACTCACTCAAACAAGACAGTGAACAGAAAATTAAACCGTTGTATTCTCAACTGAGGAATGGCCCAGGAGAGTAAAATTTGAGTAAAATCATTGTGCCATCACAATGTTTCATACAAAGGCTGCATGCATCAGTAACTTTAGCAACCAGATTAACATGAAAGTAAATATAAAAATGAAATCTCGGGTTTCACATCAGCTCAGAGAAAGCACATCCCTCTAATTATTTCAGAGCAGGATGACATTTACAAACAAAAGTCATGTTTATGGCTTAGCAAACATTTTATAGTGTTCTGTGATTCAGTTTTCAATTTTGCATGAAATATCTCTCTTGGGTGCAAACTTATTAAAAGAATAAAGATTAAGGCTTAGTTTATCACAGTGAAATGTATCGTTTGCACCAATGACTAACACGGTCCGATTATGTGCAGGAGGCAATCTGCAAGTGTTGCCACACTTCTGGCGCTAACACATACGCCCACAATTTACTAACCCTAACCCATACCTCTTTGGAATGTGGGAGGAAAACAGAGCACCCAGAGGAAACCCACGCAGTCACGGGGAGAACGTAGAACCTCCTTACAGGCAGCGGTGGGAATTGAACTCTGATTGCTATAATCGCATTGCACTAACTGCTGCGTTACTTGTCTAATGTTGAAATGCAACACAGTGAGGAACTGAGCATTCACCTGTCTGGTTCCCGCTGCATCAAGCTGCTGCGGAAGGGAGTGTTTCCGCCCTCCTCGTGGTGGCTTTTCTGACATTTCACTACTCGTTTCACCATTTTCCACAATCAGCTCATCATCTTCTCCTACAGATTCCAAGCGGCTCCCTCCACCTGTCGAAGATATGACAGTGACAATGAGAAAGCTACGAGGAACGTATCTCAGGGATTTGAGTTTCATGGTGTTTTGCAAATTAAATTACGGATATTTGTCGTGGAATTTCATGCCTGAGCTCCCTGACTGCATGAGAGTGAGTTTAATGAAAAATTTAAAATCTCAGCTTGCACACCGTCACAGAGAATCAAGAATGAGACTCCTTCAGCAAAATTTTTTACCATCTGATTCCAAAGGCCCAAATACCTCTGTGCACATATCTTCACTGCACAGAGTTCAAGAAGGTGGCTCACCACTGTTACCTTAAGACAATGAGAGATAAGGATTTGCTTTATTTGTCACACATACATCAGAACATACAGTGAAATGCGTTGTTTAAGTCAAATTAAAGCAGCCCCTAAGCGTTGCTATGCTTCCGGCATCATCATAGCACGCCGACGACTTTCTAATTCTAACCATGGAATTTGGAGGAAACCAGGGCACCCAGAGGGAACCCTCGCAGTCATGGGGAGAACATACAAACTCATTACTAACAATGGTGGGAATTGAATCCTGATTTTACAGCTAGCACCGTTAGTGTAACACTACCGTTTCAAGTTGACCTTACTTTGAACAACTCCATAAGGTATATGATTTTCTTTATTAGAAGTTGTAAAAACAGCAATGAAACTGTTAAACTATTGCAACTTCACAGTTTACTATTTCAGGTAATGACATAGCTGGCCTGACACTGAATATTAAGGTAGACGATCTCCTATGTTGTGATGTCCTGGAACCTCCATGGGAAGCTAAAGAAATTTGGCAAGTTTACTGAAGTACCACAGAAAGCAGTCTATTTGGATACATGATGGATTGGGATAGCAACTGGGCTGCATGTGTCTGTAAGAAACTGTGGACAGCTGTGGACACATCACGGAAAATAGTCTCCTCTCCATGGACTGTTTCTATATTTCTCCCTGCCTCAGTAAAGCAGCCAACATAATCAAAGACCCCCACTCACCCTAGGCATTCTCTCTTCTCCCATCTCCTACTGGGTAGAAAATACAAAAGCCTGAAAGCATGTACCACCAGGCTCAAGGACTGCTGTTACAGGACTATTAAATAGTTCTTTCGCACAATAAGATTAGATTTTTGACCTCACAATCTACCTTGTATGACCTTGCATCTTATTATTTACCTGCACTGCACTTTCCCTGTAACTGATTCTGCATTATTATTGTCTCACCTTATTTTACCTCAGCTGGTGGCGCAGTGAGATCAGCACCGGGCTCGAGAATGGAGGTTCCCGAGTTTGATCCAGTGACAGACCGCCCCCATGCGCGCTCTCCATCCGCGCCGGGTTGATGTCGAGCTCGCAACTCGGCCTCATAAAATAATACTGCGAAATGTCTGTGCGAGGAGTGGCGTCCCACACAGCCTTTTGAACTGCGCCTTGTAAGGTACGAAAATGCCCGACGCTGGCCTCTCAGGTCTGAGTCGACATCATCATCATATTTTACCTCAATGCACATTGCAATGATTTGCAAGACAGGCTTTCCACTGTATCTCAGTACATTTGATAATAAATCAATTCCAATTCTTGTCTGACACTTTTGTGGTATCACTTATCAACAGATACTTGAATGCTGCTTTGGCCTTGCAAGGTGCAGAGTGGTACCGCTTTATTAGTTGAGGAGTTGTGAATGGAAATAAACCTGGGTGCAATCAACTGAGAACAATCCTGCTCCCAACCTTCTTATGGAAAGTAGATCATTGAAGGTGTTTTGACACAGAACATTATCCTGAGGCCCATTGAGTCTGCTCCACCATTTCACCATGACTGGTTGAATTTTCCACTCAGCCCCAATCTCCTGTCTTCTCCCCGTATCCTTTCATCTCCTGACCAATCAAGAATCCGTAAACCTCTGCCTTAAATATACATAAAGACTTGGCCTCCACAGCTGCCTGAATTACACAAATTCTGTGAAAGAATTCCACAGATTCATCACTCTTTGGCTAAAGAAATACCTCATCTCCATTTTAAAATGACACCTTTCTCTTCTGAGGCTGTGTCCTCTGGTCTTAAGACTCTCCCACCATAGGAGACATCCAATCCACATCCACTCTATGAAGGCTTTTCACCATTCAACAGTTCTCAATGAGGCCACCCCTCATTTTTCTGAATTCTAGTGAATACAGGCCCAGAGCCATCAAATGCTCTTCATATGACAAGTCGTTCAATCCTGGAATCGTTTTCGTGAATCTCCTTTGAATCCTCTCCTGTTTCAGAGCATCCTTTCTAAGATAACGGGCCCAAACCAACTCACAATACTCCAAGTGAGGCCTCACCAGTGCTTAATAAGGTTTCAACATTACATCCTTGTTTTTATAACATTGCATTTGCTTCCTTCACCACAGACTCAACCTGCAAATTAACCTTTAGGGAATCCTGCACAAGGATTCCCAGGTCCCTTTGCACCTCAGCTTTTTATATTTTCTCTCCATTTAGAAAATAATCAACCCTTTCATTTCTTCTATCAAAGTTGCTGGTGAACGCAGCAGGCCAGGCAGCATCAAATCTCTTACTAGCTCTTCCTTCAGTTAGTCCTGACGAAGGGTCTCGGCCTGAAACGTAGCCTGTACCTCTTCCTAGAGATGCTGCCTGGCCTGCTGCGTTCACCAGCAACTTTGATGTGTGTTGCTTGAATTTCCAGCATCTGCAGAATTCCTGTTGTATAGGTGGAGGTCTGGTAGTTTTGAGGAAGCAGAGAGGTAGGACTTAGACAGATTACGAGATGGGACAAAGAAATGGCAGATGGAATACAGTGTCAGGAGGTTTATGGTCATGCTCTTTGATAGAAGAAGTGAAAGGGTTGATTATTTTCTAAATGGAGAGAAAATGGGAGACAATGGCCTGGTGCTCCTTAGTGGGGTCAGGATCGAGGGGTAAATAAGCACCCCCCTTTATCGGCGGGTTTAATAATAAGGTTAGGATTAGTGCGGAAGGAGTGGAGAGCAGAGCGTTCCGAAGGAGTGAGGTTGGAATGGGAACAAGGTGCGGTGAAGTCGAGACGGTTGATGTCCCATTGTCTCCCACACCATCACCGACTTTATCCGCTCAGGAGATCTCCCATCCACTGCTACCAACCTTATAGTTCCCACACCTCGCACTTCCTGTTTCTACCTCCTACCCTAGTCCTGACGAAGGGTCTCAGCCTGAAACGTCGACTGTACCTCTTCCTAGAGATGCTGCCTGGCCTGCTGCGTTCACCAGCAACTTTGATGTGTGTTGCTTGACCCCCATCTATCTTCATATCGTCTGCAAACTTTGTAACAAAGCCACCAATTCCTTCATCCAAATCATTGACAAACAATGTAAAAAGGATCACTCCCAGCACACGCCCCTGTGGAATTCCACTAGTCACCATTAGTCAGTTAGAAAAGGCTCCCTTTATTCTCTCTCCTTATCTCCTGCCAATCTGCCACTGCTTTGTCAATGCTGGAACCTTTCAATCCAGTTACCTTTACATTTTATCCACAGTCACCTTCCTTTCCCCAGAAATTCTGTTTTTTTTAAAAAAAATTATGAGAAATATATAAACTAAAATCAGACAGTCAACAGGAGATTGACAAGTAATTATAGTACCTACCTTGTGATCGACTTCTGAATTTCATTATACTACCTCCTGGTATTGGACTTCGGCAGCATGGTAGAGATGCTTCACGTTCTTCTCCTTTTGCAGTTTCTGAAACCTGCAATCAAGCCAAATAATAAAGTAATTTCTAACAATCCCAAACAAAATCTGGTCCCTCCTTAGCATCATCTAGATCAGGGGTTCCCAACCTCTTTTATGCCACGAACCAATACCACTAAGCAAGGGGTTCATATACGCTAGGCTGGGAACTCCTGATCTCGAATAAAGTAAAACAAAATGACAAAAATTACACTGTTAAGTTTTTAAAGAGCCACTCAAAGTCCAACCCTACATCACAGTTGTGAAAAGTGGAAACGGACAAAGCACTGGTAAAGCTGTATAGGCTAATCTCCTGTCCAGTGGATTACAGAACACTGATGAACTCCAACCATACCATCAACTGGGGGAGCTCATCAATGGCCTATGACCTCCCCCCCCCCCTTCCGGGAGTGAAGGACCCAAGAGGAAGTTGTTTCCAAAAATGGACTCCTATTAAAATAGTGTAAAGTAAAGCTTATTTTACACCTATCAGTTTGTGGTTGGAATGATAGAAGGCTTCTTTCCTGATGGATTATTCTACTTTATGGCATCGATGTGAAGGCAATACATAAATTCACATTACTGCACTCTGAATGGAATGTCGGTCCATGGTGCCCTCTACTGCCACCTCGAGTCAACTCTCAGGTTGGAGGACCAGCAGCTCATATTCCATTTAGGTTGTCTCCAACCTGACAGCATGCTCATTGATTTCTTTCCCCCTTCTCCTTCTTTCCTTTTCTATTCCCCATTCTGGTTCGCCTCTTACCACTTCTCCTTTCCACACCTGCGCATCAGCTCCCTCTGGTGCCCCTCCTCTTACCCTTTCGCCCATGGTCCACCCTCCTTTCCTGTCACATTCCTTCTTTTACTGCCCTTGCTTTTTCCACCTACCACCTCTCAGTTTTTCACTTCAATTACCCTCCCCCCTACACCCACCTATCTCCTCCCTCACCTGGCTTTGCCTATCACCTTCCAGTTTGTACTCTTTGTCCTCCCCTCACCTTCGTGTTCTAGCTTCTTCCCCTTCCCTTCAGGCTGATGAAGTGTCTTGGCCCAGGACATCGCCTCTTTATTCCTCTCCATAGATGCTGCCTGACCTGATGAGCTCCTCCAGCATTTTATGAGTGTTACTTTAAATGACGAAAGACCTATTTTTTAAGACTGAAGATGTTTGCTGTTGGTATGTCAGCTGTAAAAGAGCTGCAGCTGGACTCTTCCAAGATCAATGATCTTCATGCTTTATAATGATTTATTGATGGAGTGTTTATTGTTTAACTGAAAATCAAACTGCAAAAAAAAAATGCTTACAAAAGCTTCTCCTTGAAATACTCTGTGAGTCCTTTCCTGGTTAACTTGGATCATATTGGGCTTGTACTGGTTGCCCTCAAATTTCGCTGGTTTGTTTACAGGAAATTGGCACATTAGATAATGACCCATTGGATAATGTGGATAACAGGAATTCTGCAGATGCTGGAAATTCAAGCAACACACATCAAAGTTGCTGGTGAACGCAGCAGGCCAGGCAGCATCTCTAGGAAGAGGTACAGTCGACGTTTCAGGCCGAGACCCTTCGTCAGGACTAACTGATGGAAGAGTTAGTAAGAGATCTCTTACTAACTCTTCCTTCAGTTAGTCCTGTCGAAGGGTCTCGGCCTGAAACGTCAACTGTACCTCTTCCTAGAGATGCTGCCTGGGATAATGTGAATCATACAATTCATCCAGATTTACTGAAAATGTGAGGTAACAAATATATTGTAGAACAACATTTCTGTAATGCATTGTGTATATATTGTAGAATGTATAAAAAGCTTAATCAAGCAGCCAAATTTTACTGACTGTGAGTTATTTTCTCCTTTTAAGACACAATTGTCACCTTTACTGCATCCCGTTTATCCTCAAGTATTTATATAGATTTTATTCATTTGCCTGACAACTTAAAAATAAAGTGCAATGGTTTTATGCATTGTGACAAAGTGTCATGTTAAAAATAAAGTAAAATTATTAAATAGACAATTACATCCAGTTGAATATGACCTATGATTGCCATCTTTGGTGAAGGATCTTAAAGCTTCTATTTAACAATATGTAATGTTTATTATGATGTAAGAAATGAGATGGTTGTTTTATTTAGCACTACAAACATTGAAATTACAAAGATGATAAAAAATTGTAGGAACACAATGACATTCTCTTCATATGTAATGATATCTGTATGTAATAAATATTTTGCATTTAAAATAGTACATCAAAAGTATTTCAATGTACTAAATATAATATTAACAGCACAGGCCCAACATCACACATATAACAGGCATGATGGGCCTTCTGCTACCTCATAAATACTTATAGATCACAGCTGTTAGATATCTATCTTCTGCCCCCATTATGCTTCCAATTAAGTATCTCTGTTCACAATTTCTTCCTGAATCCCAGGGATTTCCTATGAATAAAGATTATTCTACCATTTATTAAATTGTATTAGCCACTTACTCAATTGCTTCCACAACGGTACCGCAGCATTAAAGCCAAGACCACACACAATTGTACTTCTGTGTTATATTGACTATCCTGTTGTAGATACTATTTATTATAAATTACTATAAATTGCTCATTGCACATTTAGATGGAGACGTAACATAAAGATCTTTATTCCTCATTTATATGAAGGATGTAAGTAATAGTCAATTCAATTCCTCCTTCAATTCAATTCAGTAGATTTGTCATGTACAATCTGCTTTTTGTAGTTCATGCTGGTTTGTATTCTGTGAATTTATAATTGCATAACCCCATATCATCTGCTTCAGAAACAGTGCCAGAAAGCCAACAGAGCTAGACTGACCCAGTGGCAACTAAAGTGATGAAGAACGTGGCCAGACTTTCATAGACATGAAATACTACACAATGTAATTTTCTTCACATGACAAGAACATTCCTTATCCCGCAGTGTTTGGCACCTGATAGAGGTAGTTATACAAGTAAAACAAAGCGCAACTATTAATCATTTCAGGTAGCAGACAAATGCACTGCACTATTATGTTTGCAATTAAAGCTAATATATCAGTAAATTTTGTTTTATAATTTTTTTCTAATTACACATTCTAGTCTGCACTAGAAGGAAGTCAATTACATTGAGTTTGTCTGAAGGATGTCCGTGCTCCTCAATGCATAATCAATGGTCTGATTAGCACCTTGGTAACTATAGCAATGAGACATCAAAACAATAAGAAAACATAGGTGGGGCAACAACTAGAGATCATGGGTTAAGGGTGGAAGGTGAAAAGTATAAGGGGAACATGAGGGGAAACTTCTTCAAGAAGAGTGGAGTGAGCTGCCAGCACAAGTGGTGCACGTGAGCTTGACTTCGCCATTTAAGAGAAGGTCCATGGATGATAGGGGTATGGAAGGCTATGGTCCTGGTGCAAGTCGGTGAGAGTAGGAGTTTAAATATTTGGCATGGATTAGATGGGCCCAAGGATCTGTTTCTGTGCTGTACTTTTCTATTACTCAGTGACTTAAGAAATACAGGCAACTTGTAAGACTTGGTCAGTCTGCATATATACATGCATTAAAGAAACATTCTCCAGAAAGGCAATAATTATTAAATAAAAACAGAAAATGCTGAAAAAATTCAGCAGGTCAGGCAGCGTCTGTAGAAAGAGAAAACTGTTTACATTTCAGATTTGGGTGCCCTCATCAGAACAGAGAAAGAGGGTAACAAGTTAGCAAAGGCAATAGAGAATGTGGGAGGGGGGAATGGGTGGAGCAAAGGGAATTTCTCTGATAGGGTGAAAAAGATTAGAGACAGTTAAAGTCAGGTTAAGGTCCTTTGTCTCTGTAACCCATTCAATTTTGTGAGATTTATGCAACAGTCTTTGTTTCAGTCATACATTGGGCCACTACCCCCAAGTGAATCCGTGAAATTCAGTGCCACAGACAGCAGTGGAGGCTAAGTCATTGGGTATATTTAAAGCGGAGGTCAATATGTCCTTGTTTAGTCAGGGCATCAAAGGTTACAGGGAGAAGCAGAAGAATGAGGTTGAGAGGGATAATAAATCAGCCATGGTGATATGGCAGAGCAGACTCGATCGATTGAATGGCCTAATTCTGCTCCTGATCAACACTTTGTCCGTACATAAAAAAATGCATAGCCACTACCTTCTTCATTCATATAGAACTCGAAAGTCTTTTCATTTTACAGCCAATTCCAATTCTGTCCTCACCTTCATGTGGTCCAACTCTGACTCTTCCCTTTCTGGACCTTGCATATTTCTATCAGGCTAGCCACTAGCATTCACCCCACGATGACGGATTTCCACAGCTACTGTGAGAACACTTTCTCCCACCCTACATCCTTTAGGGATTCCATCCCACTGTACTATTTCCTCCGTATCTATCACGTTTGCTACAATGATGAGTTACTGCACAAAGGTGCCTCTGAAATGATTTTCGTTGTTAACCTTGGCTTTCTCTCTACACAGTTGGACAGAACCCCTGGTTGGATCTCACCTGTTTCCTCACCCCTTCACCTCCTAAACAGAGCAGATACATTTTTTCCCAGGTCCTTACCACCTACCCCAGCAACCTGAGCATTCAATGCCTTGTCCTTTAAAAATTCTGCCAATCCACAGCAGAGCAGTTGCTTCACAGCACCAGAGACATAATTTCAATGCTGATCTCATATCCTTTGTGTTGAGTTTGCACATTTTCTCTGTAGCCACATTGGTTTCTCCCTAGCTGTGCCAGTTTTCTCCCACATCCCAAAGGCACATCTATTAATGTTAAAATGTCACAGTAAATTTTCCCTGGTTTAAAGTTCAAAGTAAAAAAAATTATTATCAAAGTACATGTACATTTTTATGGGCATACTCAATAAAATCATAGAATAATAGCCATAACAGAATCAATGAAAGACCGTACCAACTTGGGCATTCAACCAGTTTGCAAAAGGCATCTCATTATATGCAGGTGAGATGATATTATTGTAGAATTAGCGTAAGTTTGTTGGTGAGTATCAACCAAAGGTCTACAGATGATACCACAGTTTGGGCCGTTTCTCGAACAACAAAGAATTACACTTTCTCTGTAATTGTAATTCTTTATTTTGTTCAGTGATAGGTGAGTGAAAAACACCCCAGAGTCCTGATCAGGAAGGAAAACTGTTGTTGGCTTATGATTCCAATATTAATTCACTTGCACATTTGTTCAAAGTTGTGCCCCAATTCACAGGCAATGTAATTTTCATTGCAAAGTGAAATGGTAGCATTTATGAAGTGAAAGATAGTACACTGGTACAGGCACATCACAAACTTACAATCATCTAAGATTTTGCAAGAATATTAATCATAGTAAGTTTCAAATGCCACATCTCTCCAAATTATCTCTTTTTTTTCAGAACAAGCCAAAGGAGCTTACAATAGAGCAAATAGAGGCATGGTCGTGTAGAATTCAAATTTAATTGTCATTCAACCAGATATGAAAACCCATGAATACAGCCAAACAAAACAGGATTACTCTGGGGCCAAGGTGCAAATCACAGTACACAGCACAATTCACATATAGTACATATAAGATAGCAAACATATATAAATCAATAAAATACATTCACACAAAAAGTAGTCCAAGACCCTGAGCCCTGAACATTGCAGCAGTTATCAGCTGAACACAGTTGAAGCAGCTTGTCTTCTGCCATGCGAATACTGTGGGAGAAGTACCGACTCCAACTTGGATATTGCATCACACCACATCTGATGAACCACACCAACTCTGACGCCTCTCCCCAGGGTGGCTGTAAACAGGCGACACCATGGCTTGAGGCCTTGTTCCCGCTACCACCGAGGCCATGAAGCTCCCCCACTGTCCGCCAATAAATAACACAAGTTTCATCCATTATTTTTGTCAGGATGTTAGTGAAATAGAGGCATGAGGGTGGAAATTCATACACTAACAAAAAAAGAGAAATTGCTAGCAGGTAAGAGTGAATTGCAGAAAATGAGTCGATGATGGGTCGATGAGTTGAAAATGAGTCAGCGATCTATCATCATAAGACTAAAATTATGGAGGACAAGAAGAACTTCTCCACTTAGTGTTCAGGTTGAAAAAAAGTTATGCCGTTCTAACAATCAAATTTATTAGAAAACTACTGGCCAAGTTTTGATGAAAGGTCTTTGCCTTGATAACAGTAACTCTGCTTCTCTCTCCACAGGTGCCACCTGACCTATCTAGTATTGCAGCACTTTTGCAGCACGATAGTTTCCAGGCTCTGCAGTTTTTTAAAAAAGGTTTATCAATGAATAATATACTTATTAAGCTGACGAATAGAATAATAACCTTGAAGGTTGAGAGTATTTTAGTACTTGCGCCAAATGACAAAGAAATTAATAAATAGAAGGAAGATAGAATGAATCTACCAGCAATGGACTGAAAAATAGATTCTGTAGGCACGCAGAACGAAGTAAGAGATTAATGAAATTATAGTAAGAGATTAATGAAATTATAGTCAGGAAGAACAATGCCACTTAGAAATTTTTCTGGATTATATCTCCCTATGTGAGATCAGTTACAGATTATGAATGATTCTATATTAAGCACAAATCAGCAAATCTAATTTAAAAGGCCATTGTTGTGTATTTGCATTGTAAAGTGCTCCTCAGATCCAGACAAACTTGAATAAGTTTTCATTTTAACAAACCTAGTTTAAACTGTACAACAACTTTATTAAAATATCAAACAGCTGTATTTCACATGAATTCATGAACAGATTCTCCTTCCACTTTCTTATGGCACTTCAGACAAATGTATTAAGTAGAACACCATATACTTTGTTATGTCAACACTCACAGTTTCTTGACCATGGTTTACATGGCAGTCAGATGTGGCATCACTGCTTTCTGGTTTTACATTTTCTTTATTTTCCATAGGGGAGGGAGAATTATCAGCCATCGCAAAATTCGTGACTAGATCAGGTAAACTTGTAGAGGGATACTTCTGGAAATGGATCTCAGATTCATCCTGTAAAAGAGGAAGAAGAAAGGGAAATGGAAAATTTTGAAAGAATGGATTTTGATTCTGCTGAGACTTGCACACTGTACAATAGAGGATCTGCTAGAATCCTATATTCTGAGCAGTTCTTCTTTACTTCCCTGAATAAATAATCTCCAAAGCATCATTTTCAGCCTTGAGAGTAATAAATGAAGCCAATAGCTCCTCTATACATTCTTCAGCATCTGTTCAAATGAAGTTTCAATCCTGTGTAAGGTGTTCTCCAACTATTACCCCAGCACCAATCTAGTGACAAGTCATGCATAATAAATGCTACACTTCAAACAAGGAAATGTCAGCAACTCCAGTGGGATTTGAGGAATTACAAAGACTTTCTGATCCCTGACACTTGGGCTTTTACATTTCTGCTTCTGCAGTACACAGATCCAACGAGGTTGACTGTGTGCCTTCAGTCTAATATATGAATGAAATTTAACACAAGGCAACAGTGAAGGCTACTTGCCAAAAAGAAGTATACTGTAGATGGAAATTACAGTTCTCCTGGCCCCATCAAAATTTTTGAAGTTACCCCTGCTGAATTCATGATCTGGATCAAGAGGGGAATGATAAAGTAACTACAACCCGTTCTTTCTAGAAAATCATAGTGGTAGGTGGATGAAGGGGCCTTGATTTTCACATCTAAAAATCCTCACTACAGTCAGCCCTCCTTATCCGCAGGTTCCGCATATGCGGACTCAACCAACCGCAGATCAGGAAAACCTGGAAGTTCTCTCTCCAGCACTCGTTGTTTGAGAATGTACAGACTTTTTTTTCCTGTTATTATTCCCAAAACAATACAGTATAACAACTATTAACATAGCATGTACATTGTAATAGGCACTATATGTAATCTAGAGATGATTTAAACTACAGGCAGTCTTTAGGTCGGATTTGTATGTAAGTCAGAACAGGTACATCCGGTATTATTTAGCGTCAGTTAGTCAAACTTTTGTCTTAGTATATAGTATATATTTTACCTTTCTATGCATATAAAACATTTAAGGAACATATAGAACATAGAACATTGAATAGTACAGCACAGTGCAGGCCCTTCGGCCCACATTGTTGTGCTGACACTTAAACCCTGCCTCCCATATAACCCCCCACCTTAAATTCCTCCATATACCTGTCCAGTAGTCTCTTAAATTTCACTAGTGCATCTGCCTCCACCATTGACTCAGGCAGTGTATTCTATGCACCAACCACTCTCTGAGTAAAAAACCTTCCTCTAATATCCCGCTTGAACTTCCCAGCCCTTACCTTAAAGCCATGTCCCCTTGTATTCAGCAGTGGTGCCCTGGGGAAGAGGTGCTGGCTATCCACTCTATCTATTCCTCTTAATATCTTGTATACCTCTATCATGTCTCCTTTCATCCTCCTTCTCTCTAAAGAGTAAAGCCCTAGCTCCCTTAATCTCTGATCATAATGCATACTCTCTAAACCAGGCAGTATCCTGGTAAATCTCCTCTGTACCCTTTCCAATGCTTCCACATCCTTCCAATAGTGAGGCGACCAGAACTGGACCCAATACTCCAAGTGTGGCCTAACCAGAGTTTTATAGAGCTGCATCATTACCTCACGACTCTTAAACTCTATCCCTCGACTTATGAAAGCTAACACACCATAAGCTTTCTTAACTACCCTATCTACCTGTGAGGCAGCTTTCAGGGATCTGTGGACATGTACCCCGAGATTCCTCTGCTCCTCCACACTACCAAGTATCCTGCCATTTACTCTGCCTTGGAGTTTGTCCTTCCAAAGTGTACCACTTCACACTTCTCCGGGTTGAACTCCATCTGCCACTTCTCAGCCCACTTCTGCAACCTATCAATGTCTCTCTGCAATCTTCAACAATTCTCTACACTATCTACAACACCACCAACCTCTGTGTCATCTGCAAACTTGCCAACCTACCCTTCTACCCCCATATCCAGGTCGTTAATAAAAATCACAAAAAGTAGAGGTCCCAGAACCGATCCTTGTGGGACACCACTAGTCACATCCCTCCAATCCGAATGTACTCCCTCCACTACGGCCCTCTGCTTCCTGCAGGCAAGCCAGTTCTGAATCCACCTGGCCAAACTTCCCTGGATCCCATGCCTTCTGACTTTCTGAATAAGCCTACTGTGTGGAACCTTGTTAAATGCCTTACTAAAATCCACATAGATCACATCCACTGCGCTACCCTCATCTATATGCCTGGTCACCTCCTCAAAGAACTCTATCAGGCTTGTTAGACACGATCTGCCCTTCACAAAGCCATGCTGACTGTCCCTGATCAGACCATGATTCTCTAAATGCCCATAGATCCTATCTCTAAGAATCTTTTCCGACAGCTTTCCCACCACAGGTGTAAGGCTCACTAGTCTATAATTACCCGGACTATCCCTACTACCTTTTTTGAACAAGGGGACAATATTTGCCTCCCTCCAATCCTCCAGTACCATTCCCGTGGACAACGAGGACATAAAGATCCTAGCCAGAATCTCAGCAATCTCTTCCCTCACCTCGTGGAGCAGCCTGGGGAATATTCCGTCAGGCCCCGGGGACTTACCCGTCCTAATGTATTTTAACAACTCCAACACCTCCTCTCCTTAATATCAACATGCTCCAGAACGTCAACCTCACTCATATTATCCTCACCGTCATCAAGTTCCCTCTTATTGGTGAATACCTAAGAGAATTATTCATTCAGGACCTTGCTCACTTCCACAGCCTCCAGGCACATCTTCCCACCTTTATCTCTAATCGGTCCTACCTTCACTCCTGTCATCCTTTTGTTCTTCACATAATTGAAGAATGCCTTGGGATTTTCCTTTACCCTACTCGCCAAGGCCTTCTCATGCCCCCTTCTTGCTCTCCTCAGCCCCTTCTTAAGCTCCTTTCTTGCTACCCTATATTCGTCAATAGACCCATCTGATCCTTGCTTCCTAAACGTCATGTATGCTGCCTTCTTCCACCTGACTAGGTTTTCCACCTCACTTGTCACCAGTATGTATTTCAATAATTAAACCACTGCGTTGCTTAGTAATAATTCTAGCTTTCATCGGGGCAAGGTGTTTACATGCTGCATTATTCTCACTTTATCACTTTTTAAAAATTGTCCCGATCGTTGACTGACTGTAGCCTAACACTTTTCCAATGACCGATGGCATTCACCTTTTTCCAATCGCTTTATTATTTCCACTTTATTTTCAATCGTGATCGTTTTCCATCAACAGAACAGAAACACTACGGATTCAGCAGCAGTCGCAGGTGGCGGGTCCTGAACTCCCCTGGGTCCTAAAGTCCACCTGCACTGAGACAGGTTAAATAAGGGAGTTGAGACTCTGCATTTTTTGGTATCTGCGAGGGGGTGGGGTTCTCGGAACCAAACCCCATGGAGAAGGAGGGTCGACTGTATTTGAAGTGGGGCCCTGGACAGCTGACTGTAAACCCCGTGATCGTGGTAGTCCACAGCGATGGTGTATAAATCTGTTGACTTCTATTTGTGGCTGTCACTGCCAATCTAATAATATTTTAATTAATTCTTTTCCACTACTGTAACTTTATTGACAGCAGTTCTGACCATTCTTCCTTTGTTTTTTTCTAAATTCTAATCATTTTAGTGCTTCCCTATGACTTTGAAATCAATGCTTTCCACCTCCTCTTCCCTCACTATTTGGAAATCAGGTTTTACCTCACATTTCCTCCTCGGTCCTTTTACATTCAATATCACAAATACGTAACACCTCAATACCGTTTCAATCTCTTTCTTCTATAATCTACGATTTTGATCTACACATGGGTGAAAGGTAACTAGAGGGGCTATGTGTGAGGGAAGGGATAGGGTGACTTTGCAGCAGGTTAAAGGATTGGCACAAGAGCATGAGTCAAAATGCTTGTACTGTGCTGTATGACTCTGTGATCTATGCTCTAACTTTCAACAACAAAAGCAATTTACCTTTGCTACTCTATTTTCCCATCCTAGTATTTCCTAATATCTGGATATAAAGCTTTAAAAAGATCATATTCCTTACTATAATTATAAGACAAGGGTTAAAATACGAGCTGAGGCTGACATCAAGAAGAAGGTGGTCACCATTTAAGACAATGAATGCAAAACTGGCTGAAAATATTTAATTACTTAATTGCTTAGGGTCTACCCCTTATAAGACCATAAGGTATAGGAGCAGAATTAGGCCATTTGACCCATCGAGTCTGCCCCGCCATTTGGTCATGGCTGATCCAATTTTCCTCTTAGCCCCAATTTCCTGCCTTCTCCCCGTATCCTATCATGCCCTGACCAATCAAGAATCTATTAACCTCGGCCTTAAGCATACAGAAAGACTCGGCCTCCACAGCTGCCTATGGCCATGGATTCCATAGATTCACAATTATCTCTCATTATCTCTTAATAAGTTACAGCAAGAGATTAGCTTGACTCCTCGTTCAATTTAAAGTGTTTTTATTTTCACACTTCTGTAAAGGGAGCTATCGTAGTGCTCAGGGGAGTAGAATTTAGAAGGAATTAGGGGCTTCATTATATTGACTCTTCTGTAAGGAATCGCTATATTTAGGCATAACATGGAAGAAACCTTTCCAAGATCCCTGACCAGGAATAGAAACTGATCAATTTTCTAATCATTTAAATCTATCTACGTCCCAGTACGCTGCTGGCAGTTAGTGAAGCAATGAAGGTCCTCCATCTCTGACAGTGTTCAGGGCTTCCTTCACCATGTCAGTAGCTCAGTTATCACTACTGTCAGTCATTCAAGTTCTGGGTGGAGACTCAGGAACACCGTCGCACTCAGATGTAGAAGGTTTCTTCATTACTGCTTCTATAACAGCTTTGTATTACCAGTTAGGGTTGTTAGCTCTGAGCAAACCGCTGAAACTGGAGGACTGGTGGACCACTCTTGGTCTGGCCTCTACTCTTTGACCTGTTTGGCATGGGTGATCCTGCCAAGAGCTAAAGCATTAACCCCAACCCCAGTCAACAGCAGTCATTGAAGCATGCAAGCCTCCAAACCCTATGACAAGGTTGTGATCCTCTTGGTAGAATTATTAAAACGGATGGACACAAAATGCAGATCTACAATCCTACTGCACCTTCTGAAGGTTCTTTAAATGTTTCTCTTCCTCCTGACCTGTATTTCCAGTATTTTCTGTTTTTATCTTGCTGGATGTTGACCTAACCCAACCCAGGGAACACTTCAATCCTAAAAATTCTACCAGAGTACTTTAAACAGTAAGAAAGGAGGAGAAAACCGGGAAAAAATCTATCCCGGGTGAAACACTTACCCTGCTGGCAACAATGAGCTGTACCAGTCCTGCTGCCGACCGAAGTAGAGCTACTGCCTCTTGGTGTGAGAGTCCAACCAGGGACTGTCCGTTAATCATCAGCAGCTCATCACCAGATTTCAGCCTTCCATCCCTGGTAGGAGAAATAAGAAAGGGTAAAGCTTTTAAGCATCAGTGAAACAAAAGAGCTGACCATTATGTTCAGAAACCTGCTGGAGTACATGACCCTGAGGTAGAGCTGGCTGACATTTGCAAGTCCCTAGGTATAAACATCTCTAATAGCTTGTCCTGATCCAACCATGTAAATGTTTTGAACTTGAAAGTTCACTAGCACCTCTATTTTGTAAGGAGGCTGAGGAAATTTGGCATGTCTCCATTGACCCTCACCAATTTTTACAGTTGCACTACAGAATACATCCTATCAGGATGTGCCATGTCTCGGTCTGGCAACTGTTCTGCCCAAGACCACAAGAAATTGCAGAGAGTTGTGGACATATTTCAGTCATAACAAAAACCAGTCCACCCCCTCCATTGACTCTGTTTACATTTCCTGCTGCCTTGGGAATGCAGCCATCAAAATCAAAGATCCCTTCTACCCTGATCGTTCTCTCTCCTTTCTCCTTCCACATTCACAAAAGCAGAAGGGAAAGAAATCAAAACAGGCTCCTCCAATGCAGCAATTGAAATGGGTTAAAACAAAATACTAAGAAGATTTATGATGATGTCAGGTACAGAAAATTAAAATCTAGGAAGCATTCAATCTGGGAAGGGAGTGACAGGAAACAGACAAAATAGGACAATTGTGAAATGAGAAAGATTAAAGAGATTGGAGAAACTGGACAAAGGGACAAGTTATAGCTGTGAAATGCGGGTTGGAGCAGTTGCTGAGACCTGAAGCCTAAAGAACAATGCTAGAAATGCCCAGCTGAAAGGGCAGCGTCCATGGAGTGAAAAGCTGTGTTAATATTAGAGTTACCTAGTTACCAAGTCAATGATCCATTTGGTAGAGAAACAGGTCTTCCAGCTCACTATGTCCATGCTGTCAATTAAATATCTGTCAATTGCTCGTCGAAATGCTCTAACCCTAACCCTGCCTCCCGGTTCTAGAATTCAATCATGCTCTGGGGGAAGAAAGTGATCGGAGGAAAGTATGGGGGGGATGTCAGAAGTAGTTTTTTTCTACAGAGAGAGAGGTGGATGAGTAGAATACCTGCCATGGATAAGACAGAGGCAGATACATTAGGGGTATTCAAGAGATTCTTCGATAGGCACATGGATGATAGAAAAATGGAGTACTATGGGGGAGGGAATGGTTAGATTGATCTTTGAGTAGGTTAAAATGTCAGCATAACATCATGAGTCGAAGGGCATGTACTGTGCTGTATTATTCTATGTTCTATGTTCTTAAATATAATTTTATTCAAGTTCCTTCATTTGCTGAGGCATAATGATGTAACTGCATTGTGGAACACCACAGGTCATAAACCTCCAATCATAGTAACACCCCTCACCACTATCTATCTTCTACGGCCATGCCCATTTTAATCAATTCTATCAAGTCTCTATAGATACCATGTGTCTTAATCTTCTGGATCAGCCCATTATGGTGGACCTTGCTAAAATTTTTACGCAAGTCCATTCATCACACTGCTCTCATCAATCATCATCATCTCCTCAGAGAACTCAATCACATTTGTAAGGCACGATCTGCTCCACATAAAGCAATGCTGACAATTCCTAATAAATGCATACTTTTCCAGACATGAGTAGATCTTATCTCTAAGAACCTTCTCCAATAATTGCCCTACACTGATGTAGGGCTCACTTGCTATAACTTCCTAGTTTGTCTCTACTACCCTTCTTAACAGGACGATAACATGGGTTATTTTCCAGCCTTCTGTGACTCCAGGGGATTCAAGGATCTCTGTCAAAGCCCCAAAAATGTTCTCTCTTACTACTCTCCAAACCTGGGATAGATCCCATTAGTATGCACATTAAATGTTCTTCGGGAGCCCCAAAACCTCCTCTTTGATATCAGTGTGCCCCAGAATATTAGCAGAACCACTCCATGATCTCACCAACCTCCATATTCTTCTCCTTGGTGAATACCAATGCAAAGTACCTTGCCTGCTTCCTCTGACTGCATAAATTCCCTCCTTTCTCCTTGAGTAGTACTTCCTTCTCCCTAGTTACCTTTCTGATTTTACTGTATGTACAAGATGCCTTGGGATTCTCTTTAATTCTATTTGACAAAGACATTTTGTATCCCTTTTTAGTCCTCTTGATTCCCTGTTTAATTTCTCCCCTACTTCCTCTATTTACTTCAAAAAGGGCAAGTCTGATTTCAGCTTCTGAAACTTTTCTGGGCCTAACACATGTTTCCTTTTTGACTACATTTGCAATTTGTTGGACCAAAGTTCCCAAACCTTGTCCTCCTTGCCCTTCTTCCTCACAGGAACAAGCTGTTCCTGAATTCAGACCAATGGCCTTTAAACGACTCCCACATGTCAGACGTGGACTTATCCAGTAACAGCCACTTTCCCAAAGCACAATTTAGCACTTTCCTTAATTATCCCGTCCTATCTTTATCCACAATAATCTGAAAACTTTTGATCACTGTTTTGTGGATTTTTTTTTTTCCCTGGATCAGTGCAGGTTTAACCAAGTAACGGGAAATTTGAGCCTAAAAAAACCCTATAAGTTAAACTTGCTTTGTCAATCATAATTTTCATGTTGCTGTTTGTTTAAAAGCCAAGAATGGTTCAAGAATTTCACAAAGGTCAATGGAAGCTTGTTAATTGATTTCCTGTTTGATTTAGCGAGTAGTTTGGCTCTCACGGATTACATTTACTTACTGCAGGTCAATGACTAATCTCAGTGCCAGCAGCCGAGGAAAACAAAATATGATCAAATAACTGTTCTCTGCAAACCTCATGGGGAAAGATTGTGACAAAAGTTTCAGTCTTATCTAACTTTCAGTTTTGTTGTCATATGCACAATGGTCTCCTGAGGGAACTGGCTGAGGTGCAATTTTTTAGATGGACTTGGCGCTATTTAAAATCTTGTGGGACAACACTCAGCTTTCAAATAACATAACTAAAAGAGAAAAGGGTTAACATTTAACTAGGGTGTGCCTGCTCTTTTGGCTACTGGTCAAAAGTGTGTGGGCAGCTTGCACACGCAGTTTTGCCAATGCCATTTGGTGAAGGCCTTGTCAAGTGCATACTACATATCTGCAGGAAGTATGCAAAGTAGGTAGGGCATGACACCATTACAGAGCAATTGCTAATTGGACATTAGTAGCTTGGAGCTCAAAACCCTAGTAAGTGTAATCTCCCAAATAAATACAGCTAAGCACTTTCTGACCTGCACGAAGGACTCGTCCATCAGTGCATTCTAAAGTTATCAGAGATACTTCACGACCCCTATAGGCAGTTGCAACTTAACCCTATTCCATTAAAGAACCAAACACTTTAGACTTTGTTTCTGCCCAGAAGTGTTTGTGCTCTCTGGAATAGGTTCAAGTTTCAAAAGACTACAGTAAGTAGGTGCTGAAAGACATTTTGTTGATGTCAAGGCTTCTGCAAAAGCCATTGACTCTTGGCTGCTATGGATTAATAGGCACTTCTTTGGATTAAAGTCTGGGCAAAGGGTATACTGTAAGAAAGATAATGGAAGAGGGAGGAGAAAGAAGGGATTGTATCAGAAGGTCTTAACTGCAACAATTGCTTAATTGTACCAGCAAACACTGGGACACAGAAGTGTTTGTACATTCATTCCAAATTAAAATGTGAAAAGCAAAGTTTTGAATGTCCTTAAGTTTATGGTGATAGAATTTTGGAGGCCAGCTGTGAGTGTGCTTGTTTCATTAGGTCTCAAAGCCATGGTTGAAGGTTTCAGCAACAGGTGAGATAAGGCAGGGTTGGAATCAAACAATGTAGTAGAGTTTCAAATTGTCAGACCTGGTGGTGGAGCAGATATACAGTCATTGATGCAAAGAGAAGTGCAGCAGAGAAACAGGCCCTTTGGCCCATCTAGTCCATGTTGAAATCATTTAAACTGCCTACACCCAACGAACTGCATTGGTCCATAACCTTCTATAATCCCCACTATCTGTGTAACTACCCAAACTTTTCTTAAACGTTGAAATTAAGCTCGCATGGACAACTTGTGCTAGCAGCTCATTGCACACTCTGAAGTCACTCTCAGTGAAGAAGTTTCCCCTCATGTTCCCTTTAAACTTTTCACCTTTCCCCCTTAACCCATGACCTCTGGTTGTAGTCCCATCCGATCTCAGTGGGAAAAACATTTACTCTATCTATACCCCTCATCATTTTGTATATCTCTATCAAATCTCCTCTCAGTATTATCATTCTAAAGAGTACAGCCCTAACCTATTCAATCTTTCCTTATAACCCAGGTTCTCCAGACTCGGCAACATCCTTGTAAATTTTCTCTGTACTCTTTCAACCTTATTTACATCTTTCCTGTAGGTAGGTGACCAAAACTGCACACAATACTCCAGGTTAGGCCTCACCACTGTCGTCACTGTCTTATACAACTTCAGCATAACATAACAACTCCTGTACTCAAGATTTGATTTATGAAGGCCAATGTGCCAAAAGCTTCCTTTACAATCCTGTCTACCTGTAATACACTTTCAATGAATTATGCCCCTGTATTCCCAGATCCTTTTGTTCTACCACATTCCTCAGTGCACTACTATTTACTGTGAAAGACCTACCCTGGCTGGTCCTACTGAAGTGCAAAACCTCACACTTGTCCGCATTAAATTCCATCTGCAATTTTTCACCCCACTTTTCAAGCTGCTGCAGATCACTCTGCAAGACATGATAGCCTTCCTCACTGTCCACTACACCCCCAATCTTGATATCATCTGCAAATCTGTTGACCCAGTTAACCACATTATCATCCAGATCATTGATACAGACGACAAACAACAAAGGACTCAGCACCGATCCAATGTCTAATCCAATTTACTACCTTATCCTGAATGCCAAGTGACTGAACCTTTTTGACCAGCCTCCCATGTGGGACCTTGTCAAATGCCTTGCAAGAGTCCACGTAGACAACATCCACTGCCTTGCCTTCATCCACCTTCCTGGTAACTTCCTCGAAAAACAATAAGATTGATTAGACATGAACATGCACAAAGCTATGATAACTATCCTTAATCAGTCCATGTCTATCCAAATACTCATATATCTGGTCCCTTAGAATACCTTCCAATGACTTTCCCCTAACTGATGTCAGACTCATCTGCCTATAATTTCCATGTTTCTGTTTACTAAACAGTGGAACAACATTGGCTATCCTTCGATCCTCTGGTACCTCTCCTGTCGCTAAGGATGTTTCAAATATCTCTGCTCAGACCCTGGAAATTTCTGCACCTGTCTCCCATAGGGCCCATGGGAACACCTTAACAGGCCCTGGGGATTAATCTACCCTGATTTACCTCAGGATAGCAAACACTTCCTCCTCCGAATCTGTACAGAGTCCATGAAGTTGATGTTGCTTTGCCTTATCTCTACAGACTCTGTATCCATCTCCTGAGTAAGTACAGATGCAAAGAATGCATTTACGATCTCCCCCATCTGTTTTGGCTCCACATATAGATCTTCCAGAGGACCAATTTTGTCCCTAGCACTCCTTTTGCTCTTAACATACCTGTAGAATCCCCTAGGGTTCACCTTCACCTTGTCTGCTAGAACAACTTTGTCCCTTCTTTTAGACTTGCTTAAGAGTTCTTTTGCATTTAGTATATTCCATTAGCATCTCATTTGATTCTACCTGCCCGTGCCTGCTATATACCTCCTTTTTCTCTTAACTAGGGCCTCAATATCTCTTGATAACCAGGGCTCCCTACACTTGTCTTCTTTTCATTTTATTCTGACAGGTACATCCAAGCTTTGTAATCACAATATTTTATTTTTGAAGGCTTCCCACTTATCAATTGCTCCTTGGCCAGAAAACAGCCTGTCCCAATCCACCCTTGTCTTATCATTTCTGATACTGTCAAAACTGACCTTTCTCCAATTTAGAATCTCCACCCGCAGAACAATCCTATCGTTTCACCTCCTCTCAAACCTCTGACGTCCAGATTGGTTGCTGGTCAAAGCTCTATTACGCTGCTGTGACCTGCTGCTCCCTTTTTCTACTCGGGCAGTGGACCTAAGTGAAATAACCTCCTCTCAAATTTCCAAAGCTCACCTTTTGGTTAAATATAATATTAAAGCTGTCAGTATCATATATTTGGCAGAAAGACCTGTCATTGTTTAGAGAAACAGATTTTGTTGTAGAGATCAAAACAAAGCTTCATTCTGAGTACCTAGACAACTTAGTCACAACTGGTGATGAGGCAGAACTGGGCTCCATTGATGTACCGTACAGGCAGAAACTGACTCTATCTTCTCAGCTGATGCAAATGATGGGTGACATATCAATGGAAAACAGCAGGTGCAGATCAGTGCATGAACAAATCCTTGCAGCACACCAATACAATAGTGTGGATAAACAAGTTAAGTTTGTTGACTCTTCAATCGTAATTGGGAGTTTATGGCCTGTTCCATGTCACAATCTTAAGGGACATCCATGCTTCATTCAGGATATATTCACAAAAAACATCCCCACTATAATTTAACAGCTGCTCAAGCCACCTCCCTTTGAAGTTGAATTCAATTTTTGCTAGCCACCCATAACATCGGCCACTATTGATAAGTTCAGTCAATGTTGATAGCACTGGTTGAATACTATAATCAATGCTTCAAATGAAGCATCAGTAATGCCTTTGTTCCAACGAATGAACAATATGCATTATGAATACAGCATCCACTTCCTTGATTATTGCAAACTATTAGATCTTTAGCAAAAACTGCCAGCTATGTTTTCTCTATTACCATAATCCTAACATTTTTGTCGTTCTTGATTTATTCAAGTACTTTTGACTTAATTGTTTAGTCTGCCCTGAGGAGATGAAAGGTACTATATAAATTCAAGGCCCTCTATTAGTATTACATATTCTAATTACCTGTGAAACAAAATCTCATCAAAATTACATCACAATACCAAAGCTGTGATAGGATGTATGACCGCTCTTTTTTGAACTGCACGTACATATTTCTAAGCAGTCAAAAAAGTAACTCAAGAAAATGGCAGCAGCATCGTTACCATTCTGTGCCATGTTGTACGACATGAACAATCATGGTCTTCCATCTGTATGACCATGATTGTTCTTGGCAAATTTTCCTCCAGAGTAGTTTGCCATTGCCTTCCCCTGGGCAGTGCCTTTACAAGATGGGTGACCCAGCCATTATCAGTACTCTTCATAGATCATTTGCCTAGCATCAGTGGTCACATAGCCAGGAGTTGTGATACACACCAGCTGCTCATACGACCATCCAGCACCAGTTCCCATGGCTTCGCGTGACTCTGACTGGGGGATAAGCAGGTACTACGCCTTGCTCAAGGGTGACCTGCAGGCTCGTGCAGGGAAGGAGCACCTGACACCTCCTTTGACAGAGATGTATCGCCACCCCACCCCAATGTTATGGCAGCATAACACTGTCAAATGCTTTTGATTACCTTTGTGCTGCTCCTCCTTCTTCAACAGATGTAATGATGATGCCATAGGGAGAACGTTTGGATCCCCGCCCCCCTGTGATCTGAATGCCAAGTCCATCCGAACCTTTAACCATGTGCATTTTCCAGATCTGGCAGCCTTCCCGCTGGAGGGGAGGAAAGAATTTGATAAGTATTATTCCACTGTACGTAAGTATTTATGGCAATGCTTCTTTAAAAAAAAGTATATTATTCACTTTATTCATTTTGGTATCGATCTGATTCATACGTTGCCAGTCCAGGCCTTTTTGTCCCTGTCCCTGTGAGTCATACAATTAACATATAACCCAAAGTGCTGAACAAGTGAATTAAACTACAGTGCAACACCCCACAGAGCAGAACAAGTTCTTCAAGAGTATGGTGGTCATCTGGAACAAATTGTGACGGAAGAGATTGGAGGACAATACAACGTTTAAAAGGTGTTTGGACAGGTACTTAGATAGGAATGATTTAGAGGGATATGGGCCTAATGCAAGGAAATGGTGAAATATAAACAGACATCATGATCAGCGCGGCAAGGTGGGCCAAAATGGCCATTTTCCTTGCTCTATGATCCCAAAAGTCCCTTGATACCTTCTCTTTTCATGAATGCTACCCAAATCTTCCACGAAAGGAATTAGTTAACTACAAGCCTATACCAAACCTTTCCTTCCTGGGCAAGATTTTTGAGAAAGTCACTTTCCTCAACAATTTTCTGAATGAGAGCAACATGCTAGAAAGTTTCACACATAAAAGTTGCTGGTGCAGGTGCGTCGCTTGAAATTCCAGCATTTCCTCATGTTTGCGTCTAGAAAGTTTCAGTCAGGTTTTAGAGCAAATCATAGCACAGAGGTGGCCCTTACCAAAGCTGTCAGCTCAGCACTAATGCCAACAGAATCTCAGTTCTAATTCTTCTAGATCTGAACACTGTCTGCAAAAAAAAAAATTGACCACAATATTTACCTGGATTGCCTTGAGAAATGGGTTGGCCTCTGTGGTACTGCCCCTAATTCCTTTCGCTCATATACCTTGAAGATAACTTTTTGTCTGTCTTGGAGAGCAGTTTTCTAAGAGATACAATGTACCTTTTGGAGTTGCTCAGGGAAGCTGTCTTGGTTCCCCACTCTTCTCTTTATAGACATCATTAGAGAGTATCAACTTGATTTCCACAGTTAAGCAGATGACACACAATTGTCTATCTCGACTGAGCCAAATGCTTATTTATTTATTTAGAGGTATAGCGTGGAATAGGCCCTTCCGGCTCTTCAAGCCACAACACCTGGCAACCCCCAACAACCCCAATTTAACCTTAACCTAAACATGGGAAAATTTACAATGACCAATTGGCGGGAGGAGAGACAGCAACATGCCTGCGCGTGCGCAGCCCTCTGGTGAAAAATGATATCGTATCTGTTAAATAGGGGCCGTGGACAATTCTGATTCGATGGAGAATGGACGTGAAAGCACAGAGGAACAACTGGAGAAATTTCTGAAACGCTCGTCCACCACTGTCGTTACTGTGTGGTCGGGAATCTTTCGGAGGGTAGGCCTCAAAATCCCCGGCTTTGCCTGCTGTTGGCGACCGAGGTTGAGGTTGAATCATTGGGACAGAGATGGCGCTCAGTACTCGGTGTCAGACAGCTGATCAGAGCTCGAAGTTTTCGGATGACTCAGAGTCGGACTGTGGTCGGCATGGCAGGGAGAGATTTTCTTCCTTCTCCCGTCTACGTGAGATGTGGGACATTTGAGAGACTTTGAACTTTACCGTGCTCATGGACTTCTTCATCAAGTTATGGTATTGTTGCACTGTTGTAACTATATGTTATAATTATGTGGTTTTGTCAGTTTTTTCAGTCTTGGTCTGTCCTGTGTTTTGTGATACCACACAGGAGGAAACATTGTATCGTTTCTTAATGCATACATTACTAAATGACAATAAACAAGGACTACGTGTCTTCATAATCTAACCTACCCACTACATCTTTGGAAACCAGAGGACCCGGAGAAGACCCACACATTCCACAAGGAAGACATACAGACCCCTTACAAGAGGACACTTGAATTCAACTCCGAATTCCGATGCCCCAAGCTGTAATAGCGTCGCACTAAGTGCTACGTTACCATGGCATCCAATCTTCTCTGGCTTCTGGCATGGCTGCAGTAAATAAATGGACAAACAATAGTTTCCTAAAGCTAAATGAAGATAGAACAGGAATACCCTTGGCTGGCCCCAATACGAAAAGAGATCAAATCCTTGATAAACTTCTGAACTTTGCCAAATCGGAAGTAAGATGTTTCGGTGTTGTCCATGATTCAGGCTTGAATTTTAAATCCCTCATAAAGAAATGAACAGGGCAGCATTTCTACACTTAAGAAATATTGGTAAGTTATGTCTGTATCTGTCATGTAATGATGCTGAAAAACTGAATCACATCTTTATATCGAGTAGACTAGATTACTGCAATGCACTTTTTACTGGCTTTCCAAAGCAAACTACCGACAAACCTCAACTCATTCAGAACACCACTGCTAGACTTTTAGCTAAATCTAGAATGAGGAATCACTCACATCCTAGCTACTCAGCAATGGCTTCCTGTATCTTTTAGAATTGATTTTAAAGTTATCTTACTTGTTTTTAAATCTCCCAATGGTCTGGGACTGGAGTACATCATAGAATCACTTCTGTTTTACAATCCTGCTTGAGTCTTCGGTCTTCTTCTACAGGTCTCATAGATTTAAATAACCTCCCTCAAAAATAATTGGCAGATCAGCTTTTCTGAACCACTCTCATAAACCGTGGAACTTAATACCTAAAACTATAAGGAATGCATACACAGTTGACAGTTTTAAATGCCAGCTCAAAATGTATTTACTTAACCTTGCTTTTAACTAATATCATTATGTCTTTTATTGTCATGTTTATTTTTATTTTACTTTGATGTTTGCAGACAGCCTGGGAATTGAACCTCGATCTTACAGCTGGCACTGTGATAGTGTTACGCTACTGTGCCTCCTGATGACATCACAATTTCATGGCATCATGAGAGGATCTGAATTAATTTTATCTGGATTCTTAATGCAAGTCCATCAAATGAACTGCTGTGCAATAATGTGATGATTTCCTTGTTATTATCTGCATGCCATTGTGTTAATGAGTGAAAAAGGGAGATTCAGTACGAGCAGGTGGCACGGTGGAGTAGCAGTTAGCTTAACGCTTTACCGCGCCAGTAACCCAAGTCCTATTTTGCCTGTGTAAGGAGTTTGTACGTTCTCCCTGCAACTGCATGGGTTTCTTTCGGGTGTTCTAGTTTCCTCCCACATTCCAAAGACATATGGGTTAGGGTCAGTAAATTGCAGGCATGCACGGGATCTCATTGAAACCTACCAACTGTTGAAAGGACGAGATAGGTTGGATGTGGAAAGGGTGTTTCCTACAGTGGTGGTATCCAGAACTAGAGGGCACAGCCTCAAAATTGAGGGGCTACCTTTTAGAACAGAGATAAGGAGGAATTTTTTTAGCCAGAGAGTAGTGAATCTGTGGAATGCTCTGCCACAGACTGCGGTGGAGGCCAAGCCCCTGGGTATATTTAATGCAGAAGCTGATCATTTCCTGATTGGTCAGGGCATCAAGGGATATAGCGAGAAGGCAGGTGTATGGGGTTGAGTGGGTTCTATTTTATATATATATGGTGCTGGAAGCATGCAGTACTGTTGGGCTGCACCAGCATATCTTTGGTGTTGTTTGTTGATGCAAATGATAGATTAGATTAGATTATTAGATTATGAGGACACGCAGTCCTCTTTTATTGTCATTTAGTAATGCATGCATTAAGAAATGATACAATGTTCCTCAAGAATGATATCACAGAAACACAAGACAAACCAAGACTGAAAAACCGACAAAAACCACATAATTATAACATTTAGTTACAACAGTGCAAAGCAATACTGTAATTTGATAAAGAACAGACCATGGGCATGGTAAAAAAAAAGTCTCAAAGTCTCTCGAAGGTCCCATCGTCTCACGCAGATAGTAGAAGGAAGAAAAACTCTCCCTGCCATGAGCTTCCAGTGCTGCAAACTTGCCGATACAGCATCCTGGAAGCACCTGACCACAGCCGACTCTTGAGTCCGTCCGAAAACTTCGAGCCTCCGACCAGCCCTCCGACACCGAGCACCATCTCTGCCGAGTGCTTCGACCCCAGCAACAGGCAATAGCCAAAGCCGAGGATTTGGGGCCTTCCCCTCCGGAGATTCTCGATCACACAGTAGCAGCAGCAGTGAAGCGGGCATTTCAGACGTTTCTCCAGATGTTCCTCCGTGCTTCTCACGTCTGTCTCCATCAAATCAGGATTGTGCACGGCATCCTACTTACAAATACGATATCATTTCGGATCAGCCGTGCGCGCTGCATCACGTCGCCATCTTCTCTTCCCCTTGGATTTTACTGCATGTGACAAATAAAGCTAATCTTCAATCCACAGGAAACTCATTAATATTGTTGGTGATTCAGAGGTAGAAAAGTTGAAAGCCATGCTTGCTTCCAATGCCCCATATGCATATATAAGTTGCAACTGACTACCGGGGTTGTTGCAGCAGCAAATCACATAGCTATAAAATTACCTCTGATAAGTTGGAGTGTCTGGAGAAAGTTGTCCTTCCTAATTGCCAGGATTGTAGCACAATGGCAGATGCAGACAGTCCAGATCAGATTTCAGATAATCTCGTTCACTGGTAGTTTTTCATTTTGCAATTGTTAAAACAAGTAATAGTATATTTGAGATGTTTTGAAAGGAAACCCTGTCAGTCATCAGCCTGAAGTTCAACAGAGATAGAAAGATGACAGTCAGATAATTTTGTGGATTCCGCTTCTCTTTAGGGATGATAGTTCCTTTTGCAATAAGATTTTGCAATAAGATTTTGCAATGGATGTGCAAAAGTTAACAGGAGTGTTTCCTCCTCCAAGAGTAAAGAACAGGAATTTAGTGAGTCAGGAAATTTGTCAGAGGGTCATTTTACTGAACAATTTGGGTAAATTTTATTGTGAAGATTTTTTAACTTTAACATGAAACTTCATTTACAGTACTAGTCAGCAATAAAAAAGTTGCTTGCCCGACTCTCAGAAAATCAGGTAGTCAACTAGAATCGATAGTTTGACAATTACTATCAGCTGAATATAAGCACGGGTTCTGCAGAGAGTAGAACTTTATTTCAGTGCATCTTCTACCAAATTTAAAGAACCTGTCAGGGGTAAGTTTTTTACACAGAGAGTGATGAGTGTGTGGAATGGGCTGCTGGCGACAGTGGTGGAGGCAGATACGATAGGGTCTTTTAAGAGACTCCTGGATAGGTACAAGGAGCTTAGAAAAAGAGAGAGCTTTGGGTAACCCTAGGTAATTTCTAAGGTAGGGACATGTTCGGTACAGCTTTGCGGGCCAAATGGCCTGTATTGTGCTGTAGGTTTTCTATGTTTCTAACTGGAATTTGGTAAAGCAGGAAGAACACAAGGAAACAGAAGCAGGAATAGGCCCATTAAGCTTCTCAAGCATACCGTGCCATTCAATATGATGATGGCTGATACATGCTAGCCCCAATTCCCTGGCTATGTCAGTTCTCCATAATCCCTCAATTCCTCAAACTTCCAAATAGTTACTATTCTCCCACTTAAATATATCTGATGATCTGGCCTCCACCAGCTTCTGGGTCAGAAAATTCCAGAGATTCACTGCCCTTTGAGATAAGAAATTTCCACACAGTGTTAAAAAACTGACTTTGTATTTTGTCTCAGTGACCCCTTGTTCATGACTCTTCTATTGGTGAAAACAACTAAATACCTATCCTGTCAAGCCCTCTTAGAATTTTACATGTTTGAATATGTTCACCCCTCATTCTCCTACACTCCAAGGAAATTGAAGCCCAAACTGTCTAGCCTCCCCTGAAGAATCAACTATCTCATTCCATGAATTAGCCCAGAGAATCTCCTTTAGGTTGCCTTTTTTATTATTATGTGCAATCGTGAACAATCGCCAGATCAGAAATGCTGATCAAGTCAACTATTTCCCAAAGAGAACTCTGATAGGGCAATCAGATGGTTCACTGCTGCTCAGTGATAACAGGCACAAGGGTCGCTAGCCCCTGTACCCCAGAAACACACCTGAGCTGTGCGGCGGAGGTATGTGCTATGCAGGACCTGATCTGAAAGCATCATGTTGACTCATAACAGATCGTGTTCATGGAGGAACAGCTTAGTCAAGGATGGGGTGATCAGCACAGATGGACAAATTATACCTCCACTATCCCCATGCCTCCATTGCTACAAAGTAACCAAACCGATAAATGATATTACAGGTGTGGTCTCTCCAACACCCTGTGCAACTGTAACAATATCTTTCTGTTCTTAGTCTCTAACCCCTTTGCGAAAAATGCCATCATGCCCTTTGTTTTTGTAACTACTTATTAGGCATGACTGCTAACTTTGTGTGATTCATGCACTGAAACAACTGCATTCAGTGGCCACTTTATTAGATACACCTGTTCGTTATTGCAAATATCTAATCAGCCAATTATAGGGCAGTGACTCCATGCATAAAGCATGCAGACATGGTCAAGAGGTTCAGCAGTTGTTCAGAAAGTGATCATCGTGACTTTGACTGTAGAATGATTGTTGGGGTGGTTTGAGCATCTCAGAAACCGCTGATCTCCTGGGATTTTCACGCGCACAGTCACTAGAGCAGGGGTCAGAAACCTTTTTGCCTCTGTGAGCCGGATCGCGTATTAATGAGTGGACGGTGGGCCAGATAAATGCCATAAAAAACTTGAAATATGGGAATTATCCATTAAAATACATCCAGTTATGTTTTGCCTCAAATTAATGAATAACACATGCTAGAAAATCACTTGTGCTTAACCAAGGATGCCAATTAGTAATGAAAGAACTCAGTTTAGTTGCAATTTATTTCAATCAAGGCATCTTTTGACTCTATTAAAAGGACACAATGAATCTTTAAACATAAAATCTATGAACATGATGCATTGAATGGTGGTAAATTAAGTATAATAAAAAAGAAAATTTTAATGCAAACGGTCAATAAATCAATGTGAAACTTGATGCTGTTTGTTGTTTGAAAGCTTCTCAATATTGGGTGTCAGACTTGTTGATGCCAAGAGCAAGACATTATCCAGGTGGGCATCAGTCAATCTTGTTCTCAAATGGTTCTTGGTGTGCTTCATTTTTGAAAATAATTGCTCACACAGCTAAGTGCTACCAAACAATGATGCCATCTTTTTTGCATGGTCCACGAAGTTAGGATACTTCCCACTTGGATGATTATATTTTCTGTAGAAGTTAAGCACTGACACATCTTCAGAATGAAATTTCGATCTCAATGTGTCATCACCCTGCATCTCAATCAATTCCATTTGAAAAATTTCTGATGCAGTGTCCACTTCCACATCAAATGGAGTAGCAAACAGCTTGAACTCATTTGCATGCAAGTGAAAATCAGCAAAAAGAGATGAAAACTCTTTTCTTAATTCTTGGACCATAAAGATTTCTTTTCAGGACAAACAATATCCACCACTGCCAGTAAATATTCTTTGACAAACTCTCCATCTGTAAAAGGCTTCATCTTTTCGGCAACACGATTTGAGACTTCTTAGCTGGCACGGGTATTTCCTTCATTTTCACTGATTTTCTTGGTAAAAAATTGACGTCTGTTTACTGAAACTAGCCTTCATTCGCTCAACTTCATCTTTCCTTGCTTGCCCAGTAAACTTGTTAAAATTTCCATTATGGCATTTGTCACCTTCTTCACAGCAATATTTTCTAGGCAAATGAGACAAACTGGTTTCCCAGCTTGCTCGATGAAGAAGTAATCTAATGTCCAGGTGTCTCAAAAATTTCGGCACTCAGTGTCTACCTCCCTGCGTTTTGCCTTCATTGCCATTGGAATTTTTTTTTCTATTTTATTTCAAAACGCGAGTTATTCAACAAGTATCGTAGCACATGTAAATATCTGGATATTTAGCATGGATTTTTTGTTAAAACACAGTGACACTGTTTCTGTTTACAAATTTGAACGACCCCATCTGAAAACCTGCGCGTAAACGGAGAGTATCTAATACATATTAATAAGGTAGTCTGCCTTCCCGTCATTTGTATATACCAGTGTTTGGTTTGGAACAAAACGGAACCTGGGGCCAGAATAACAAGACGCCATGCAAGTCCATCAGTGTGGTCACGTGAAACACTCAGAATAAGGAAAAATCGCTCGTGGGCCGGATAAGCATGGTGTCCTAATATTTGCTCGTGGGCCAGTCAAAATACCTTCGCGGGCCGGATGTGGCCCGTGGGCCATAGGTTGCCTAACCCCAGCTCTAGAGTTTACAGAGAATGGTACAAAAAGCAAAAAAAAATCAGTGAGTGGCAGCTCTCTGAGTGAAAACGCCCTGTTAATGAGAGGTCAGAGGACAATGGCCAGACTGGTTCAAGCTGAGAGGAAGGTGACAGTAACTCAAATAACTACAGTGGTGTGCAGAAGAGTGTTTCTGAATGCACAACACTTCAAACCTTGAAATGGACGTGCTACAGCAGCAGAACACATTTAATATACACTCAGTGGCCACTTCATAATGTATGGGAGGTACCTAATAAAGTGGCCACTGAGCATAGATTCCCCTGAACTTCACTCACTTTCAGTCTCACTTCATTTAGGTAATAATCTGGCTTTTTATTCCTCTAACCGATTCAGATCTATTTATAACATGTACAACAAAAGATACAGTGAAATGCACCATTTGCCTCCTTCAAAGAGCGTGGCTTCACATTCCCCCGCGTTAAGATCCATTTGCCATATTTTCACTCAGTCAATCTATCTGCATCCTGCTGCAGAATCACAATGTCCTCAGAAGAGAGGAGTTGCTTGGTACACTGAAAATATGCAAGATTTGTATAAAGGAGAGTTAACAAAGTGAGCACTAGGGAATTAATAATTGAAAACAAGGAACAAGGAAACAAGGAGCAAGGAACAAGGAACAAGAAAACAAGGAAATAACGGGAATTACGTTATTTCAGATTTCACAATACAGGATATATCTCAGATATTGTAAATAAGAGTTGGACGGAAGAAATGATCTCAGGAAAATTACAATTACCTGAGCAAATTGTTCGAGATACTGGGTTTTAAGTATTGGGTCTTTGGAGGAATTCATCCAAATCAAACAGCTGATGTGCAAAATTCCCTAAATTCTAGGAATGTTCTATTAGACTGGAAAATAGAAAATGCAAAAAAGTAGAGAGACAGGAAACCAAAGGCCAGTTGGCTTAACATCTGTCTTGGGGAGAAAAGAAGCAAGTAAGGAAATTGCAGAGGCTCCAATACAATTTTGCAATGCTGTTTGGTATTTTAAATATTCTTTTAAAAATATTCTGAAGGATGACAGGAATCATCACTTAGAGAGGCAAAGGTTAATCAACAACAGTCAGCAAGGATTTGTTAAGGAGAGGTTATGTCATACATATGAGCACAACTGCATTTTTCAGAATGTACAAGGTATGCTCATTTGTAATGATATTACTGGGACTGGAGACCTGAATAATAGGGAAACAATGAATCAGCTAGGGCTTTTTTTTCCACCCTGGAGTTTGGGAGGATGAGGAGAGATCTGATAGGGGTATACAAAACTTCTAGTTGCCACGGTGGCATGGTGGTTAACCTGAGGCTCTTACAGCAGGAAGTTGGAGTTCGGAGGTCATTTCAGGTGCAGTTTGTAAGGAGTTGGTATGTTCTCCCGGTGACTGCATGAGTTTCCTCTGGGTGCTCTGGTTTCCTCCCACAACTCACAGAGATACTGGTTACAAGGTTAATTGGTCATTGTAACTAGACCTGTGATTAGGCTAGTGTTAAAATAGGTGGGTTGCTGGGTAGCATGGCTTGTTGGGCACGAAGAGCCTGTTCTTTATATTTTAAAAAAAAAGGGTAAAAAAAAAGGTTCTTTAAAAAGAACCTTTATATTTAAAAAAAAACAGATATCTTCCCTGAGGTTGGGCAAGACTAGAACTAGAGGCCATAGCTTAAGGGTGAAAGGTGAAATATTTGGAACAGTTGGAAATTGGTAAGTATGATGTTGTGGGAATAACAGAGACATGGCTTCAAGTGGACAGGGCATGGGAAATGAATATTCAAGGGTAGACGTCCTATCGAAAGGACAGACTGATGGGCAGAGGGGGTGGGGTGGCTCTGTTGGTGAGGAATGATATTCAGTCCCTTGCGAAGGGGGACATAGAATCAGGAGACGTAGAGTCAGTATGGATAGAACTGAGAAATTCTAAGGGTAGAAAGACCCGAATGGGAGTTATCTACAGGCCCCCAAACAGTAGTTTGGATGTAGAGTGTAAGTTGAATCAAGAGTTAAAATTGGCATGTTGCAAAGGTAATGCTACAGTTGTTATGGGGGACTTCAACATGCAGGTAGACTGGAGGAATCAGGTTGGTACTGCACCCCAAGAAAGGGAGTTTGTGGAGTCCCTCCGAGATGGAATCTTAGAACAGCTTGTACTGGAGCCTACCAGAGAGAATGCAATTCTAGATTTAGTGTTGTGCAGTGAACCGGATTTGATCAGGGACCTCGAGGTAAAGGAGCCATTAGAAGGTAGTGACCATAATATGATAAGTTTTAATCTACAATTTGAGAGGGAGAAGGGAAACTCGGAAGTGTCAGTATTACAGTTGAACAAAGGAAACTATGGTGCTATGAGGGAGGAGCTGGCCAAAGTTCAATGGAACAATACCCTAGCAGGGATGACAGTGGAACAGCAATGGCAAGTGTTTCTGGGAATAATGCGAAAGGTGCAGGATCAGTTCGTTCCAAAGAGGAAGAAAGATCCTAAGGGGAGTAAGGGGAGGCCATGGCTGACAAGGGAAGTAATGGACAGCATAAAAATAAAAGAGAAGAAGTATAACATAGCAAAGACGAGTGGGAAGCCGGAGGATTGGGAAACTTTTAAAGAGCAACAGGAGGTAACTAAAAAGGCAATACGCGGAGAAAAAATGAGGTACGAAGGTAAACTAGCCAAGAATATAAAGGAAGATAGTAAAAGCTTCTTTAGGTATGTGAAAAGGAAAAAAATAGTTAAGACCAAAATTGGGCCCTTGAAGACAGAAGCGGGTGAATTTATTACGGGGAACAAGGAAATGGCAGACGAGTTGAACAGGTACTTTGGATCTGTCTTCACTAGGGAAGACACAAACAATCTCCCAGATGTAATAGTGGCCAAAAGACCTAGGGTAATGGATGAATTGAAGGAAATTTATATTAGGCAGGAAATGGTGTTGGATAGGCTGTTGGGTCTGAAGGCTGATAAGTCCTCGGGATCTGATGGTCTGCATCCCAGGGTACTTAAAGAGGTGGCTTTAGAAATCGTGGACGCATTGGTAATCATTTTCATATGTTCTATAGATTCAGCATCAGTTCCTGTGGATTGGAGGGTGGCTAATGTTGTCCCTCTCTTCAAGAAGGGAGGAAGAGAGAAAACAGGGAATTATAGACTGGTTAGCCTGACGTAGGTGGTGGGAAAGATGCTGGAGTCAATTATAAAAAATGAAATTACGACACATCTGGATAGCAGTAACAGGATTGATCCGAGTCAGCATGGATTTATGAAGGGGAAATCGTGCTTAACTAAATCTTCTGGAATTTTTTGAGGATGTAACTATAAAAATGGACACGGGAGAGCCAGTGGATGTAGTGTACCTGGACTTTCAGAAAGCCTTTGATAAAGTCCCACATAGGAGATTAGTGGGCAAAATTAGGGCACATGGTATTGGGGGCAGAGTACTGACATGGATTGAAAATTGGCTGGCCGACAGAAAACAAAGAGTAGTGATTAATGGGTCCCTTTCAGAATGGCAGGCGGTGACCAGTGGGGTGCCGCAGGGTTCAGTGCTGGGACCGCAGCTGTTTACAATATATATTAATGATTTAGATGAGGGAATTAAAAGTAACATTAGCAAATTTGCCAATGACACAAAGCTGGGAGGCAGTGTGAAATGTGAGGAGGATGTTATGAGAATGCAGGGTGACTTGGACAGGTTGGGTGAGTGGGCGGATGCATGGCAGATGCAGTTTAATGTGGATAAATGTGAGGTTATCCACCTTGGTGGTAAGAACGGGAAGGCAGATTATTATCTAAATGGAGTCAAGTTAGGAAAAGGGGAAGCACAACGAGATCTAGGTGTTCTTGTACATCAGTCACTGAAAGCAAGTATGCAAGTACAGCAGGCAGTGAAGAAAGCTAATGGCATGCTGGCATTCATAACAAGGGGAATTGAGTATGAGAGCAAAGAGGTCCTTCTGCAGCTGTACAGGGCCCTGGTGATACCACACTTGGAGTACTGTGTGCAGTTTTGGTCTCCAAATCTGAGGAAGGACATTCTTGCTATTGAGGGAATGCAGCGTAGGTTCACAAGGTTAATTCCCGGGATGGCGGGACTGTCATATGTCGAAAGATTGGAGCAACTGGGCTTGTATACTCTGGAATTTAGAAGGCTGAGAGGGGATCTTATTGATACATATAAGATTATTAAGGGATTGGACACGCTGCACGCAGGAAGCATGTTCCTGCTGATGGGTGAGTCCAGAACCAGAGGCCACAGTTTAAGAATTAGGGGTAGGCCATTTAGAACAGAGTTGAGGAAAAACTTTTTCACCCAGAGAGTGGTGGATATATGGAATGCTCTGCCCCAGAAGGCTGTGGAGGCCATGTCTCTGGATGCTTTCAAAAAAGAGATGGATAGAGCTCTTAAAGATAGTGGAATCAAAGGTTATGGGGATAAGGCAGGAACTGGATACTGATTGTGGATGATCAGCCATGATCACAGTGAATAGCGGTGCTGGCTCGAAGGGCTGAATGACCTACTCCTGAACCTATTGTCTATTGTCTATTTAAGGGGAACCTGAGGTGGACCTCTTCACTCAAGTGGGCAGTGAGAGTATGAAATGAGCTGCTTGCAGAAGTGGTGGATGCTGGTTCGATTGCACCATTTAAGAGAAGTTTGGATATGTACAGGGATGGGAGGGGTATGGAGGGATGTGACTAAGAAGAATAACAGTTTGGCACGGACTAGATGTTTCTGTACAGTAGTGCTCTATGGCACTCGGAGAACAGAAGATTTGAACTTGTATGCATCGATTTTAGTAAGGCATCTGGGAGAGCTCCACACAACAGATTGAACAAGAAAATAAAAGCCAAGGGATCCAAGAGAAAGTGGTGTTGAATTAAAGATCTGGTTCGGAGTCAGAAAGTGAAGGAATTCTAGTGATTGGTAAATTGTTTTTAATTCTGCAGACCTCCAACTTCTGTTATGTTAAAAAGAAGTGGTCTGGATTCACATGAATCACAGTATTCACATAGTGCACACATTGAAGTGATCAATGTAAAAAAATATCCCATACTATTTAATACTATGTACCCACTCCACAAACAATTAACCTGTCATCTGGAAAATGAATTGTTATTTTTTTGCCTTGGGTATATTTGTCACTAATTTGCATTTAAGGTAGCTAGTATTAAATAGGTATTGGAAGGGTACAGTGTGGAATAATTGGCTGACTAAATATTTATGGGGTCATTGTTTATTCACCATGGAATACAAAAGTACATAAAGGGTCACAGACAAACTCACATGTGTTGCTACTGTTAATACTTAAGAAAATGCACAAAAGAGATTGAATAAAGATATTGCAAAAAAAAGACCAAAGAAGGAATAAGTAAATAAATATTCACTTGCTAATCTAAGTCAGTGAAGCACAACTAAAATGACCAAGTAGAATAGGAGATAATTATGAAGAACAATTATCACTTAACGAGTAACACAGATCTTATGTGAAGGATGGGAGATTTTAATATTTTTATGGAGAAAGCATTGAAGGAGACAATGTGAAATGGTGTACTGATAAATAACAAAGTGCAAACTAAATTAGGATTCTTCTAGGTAACCTGTTATCAGCCATGCATAGCACACTCACCCTTAGTGGTATATTGCTGTTTAAGCAAATTGGCTGCTATATTTCCTATGTAACAATGGTGATTAGACTTCAGAACAACTTTAGGATATCCTTAAGTCATAACAGATGCTACATAAATGTTTTTTTTTTGGTAGCTTTTCCTATCGTATCTCTATGTAGTGAGGGGGGCAACATTTGAAGATATTAAATTTCCCTCTTTTAATATTGCTTCCTAGTACAACCAGTGTCCCAAATACAGCACACATTCTTGCACAGTGGGGTGGGGGGGGGGAATGTCCATGGGGATAGTGGTGGGTGGGAGTAGGAAGGGGTCTTTCTAATGGTAAGAAACATGCTGGGAATCTATAATGCACATGGTTGAATACTTTACCATGAGGACAAAATATGAAGAATGCATGGAAATTCATGTCTCTACTTGCCCATTACAGAGGAGAAACTCAGTATTTTATGTCCTATTTATTAAGAGGATGAAAAATGCAAAGCCAATGGACTTTGGAAGTTTGATATACTGACCCACATGTGTCTTGGCTTCCTGCTGAATATTTGAAATAAACCAGTATGCATCAGAATAATTAATAAACATGCAGGGGTCAAGATTAAGGAAGGCATTTTTGTTGGCCCCCAAATCAAGCAGGTCATCAATAACAGGCAATTCGAACAACTTCCATTGGGACTGGAGAAAATTGCATTCAAGAATGTTGTCGGAAATTTTGTTAGCACCTACAGAACACCAAAACAAAGTGCAGCTGTTTGACAAATTGCTTCAAGCATACAAAAACATGAAATGCAATGTGTCACTAAAGATTCTTTTTCTGCATTCCCATTTAGACTTCTTCCCTGCAAATCTTGGCACTATCACTGACGAACATTGTGAAAGGTTTCACCAGGACATTACGGTCATCAGGGTAATTGGAATCCAGCAATGCTGGCTGATTATTGTTCGACACTTAAGCGAGAAGCTTCAGACTTTGAGTACAAATGAAAATCACCAACAAAACATTTTTAGCCTGGTTGAACTATAAAAAAGTGACAGCACTATTATGCAATTAAATACATAATACTCAATAAAATTTAATTTCTTGATTCTCCAAATTCCTATGTGACACAAGTAGTCTGAAATTATATTCATGTTCAGCTTCGAGTCAGAATCAGAATCAGGTTTATTATCACCAGCATGTGATGTGAAATTTGTTAACTTAGCAGCAGCAGTTCAATGCAATACATAATATAGAAGGAACAAAAATAAATAAAATAAAAATAATAATAATGATTGAGTAAGTAAATCAATTAGATTATACGTATATTGAATAGATTTTTTAAAAGTGTAAAAAACAGAAATACTGTAGATTTAAAGAAAGTGAGGTAGTGTCCAAGGGGTCAATGTCCATTTAGGGATCGTATGGCAGAGGAGAAGAAGCTGTTCCTGAATCGCCGAGTGTGTGCCTTCAGGCTTCTGTACCTCCTGCTTGATGGTAACAGTGAGAAAAGGGCATGCCTTGGGTGCTGGAGGTCCTTGATAATGGACACTGCCTTTCTGAGACACCGCTCCTTGAAGATGTTCTGGGTACTTTATAGGCTAGTACCCAAGATGGAGCTGACTAGACTTACAACACTCTGCAGCTTCTTTCGGTCCTGTGCGGTAGCCCCCCCCCCCATACCAGACAGTGATGCAGCCTGTCAGAATGCTCTCCATGGTACAACTATAGAAGTTTTTGAGTGTATTTGTTGACATGCTAAATCTCTTCAAGCTCCTAATGAAGTATAGCCGCTGTCTTGCCTTCTTTATAACTACATCGATATGTTGGGACAAGATTAGATTCTCAGAGATCTTCACACCCAGGAATCTGAAGCTGCTCACTCTCTCCCCTTCTGATCCCTCTATGAGGATTGGTATGTGTTCCTTCATCTTATCCTTCCTGAAGTCCACAATCTGCTCCTTCGTCTTACTAACATTGAGTGCCAGGTTGTTGCTGCGGCACCACTCCACTAGTTGGCATATCTCACTCCTGTACGCCCTCTCGTCACCACCTGAGATTCTACAAACAACGTTTGCATTGTCAGCAAATTTATAGATGCTATTTGAGCTATGCCTAGCCACACAGTCATGTATATACAGAGAGTAGAGCAGTGGGCTAAGCACACACCCCTGAGGTGCACCAGTGTTGATCATCAGCGAGGAGGAGATGTTATCACCAATCCACATAGACTGTGGTCTTCTGGTTAGGAGTTGAGGATCCAATTGCAGAGGGAGGTACACAGGCCCAGGTTCTACAATTTCTCAATCAGGGTCGTGGGAATGATGGTATTAAATGCTGAGCTATAGTCGATGAACAGCATGCTGACATAAGTGTTTGTGTTGTCCAGGTGGTCTAAAGCCGTGTGGAGAGCCATTGAGATTGCGTCTGCCGATGACCTATCGTGGCGAAAGGCAAATTGCAACAGGTCCAGGTTCTTGCTGATGCAGGAGTTCAGTCTAGTCATGACCAACCTCACAATGCATTTCATCACTGTCGATGTGAGTGCTACCGGACGACAGTTGTTAAAGCAGCCCACATTATTCTTCTTAGGCACTGGTATAATTGTTGCCTTTTTAAAGCAAGTGGGAACTTCTGCCCATAGCAATGAGAAGTTGAAAATATCCTTGAATACTCCCGCCAGTTGGTTGGCACAGGTTTTCAGAGCCTTACCAGGTACTCCATCGAGACCTTCCACCTTGCGAGGGTTCACTCTCTTTAAAGACAGCCCAATATCAGCCTCTGAGACAGAGATCACAGGGTCATCAGGTACAACAGGGATCTTCTCAGCTGTTAGTTGTATTCTCCCTTTCAAAGAGTGCATAGAAGGCGTTGAGTTCATCTGGTAGTGAAGCATCGTTGCCATTCATGCTATTGGGTTTCGCTTTGTAGGATGTAATGTCTTGCAGACCCTGCCAGAGTTGCTGTACATCTGATATCACCTCCAACCTCATTTGAAATTGTCTCTTCGCCCTTGAAACAGCCCTCCACAAATCATACCTGGTTTTCTGGTACAGGCCTGGGTTGCCAGACTTGAATGCCACAGATCTAGCCTTCAGCAGATGATGTACCTCCTGGTTCACCCACAGCTTTTGGTTTGGGAATGTACAGAAAGTCTTTGTAGGCACACACTCATCCACACAGGTTTTAATGAAGTCAGTAACAACTGCAGTATATTCATCCAGGTTCGAAGATGAATCCCTGAATACAGTCCAGTCCAAAGCAGTTCCACAGGTGCTCCTGTGCTTCCCTCGTCCAAACTTTCATGGTCCTCACTACTGGTGCTGCAGTCTTCAGTCCCTGCCTTCACTCAGGGAGTAGAACTACAGCCAGGTGATCAGACTTCCCGAAGTGAGGGTGTGGAATAGCACGGTAGGCATTCTTGATGGTGGTGTAGCAACGGTCCAGTGTGTTGTTTCCTCTGGTATTGCAAGTGATCTGTTGATGGTAATTGCTTAGTGATTTTTTCAGACTGGCCTGGTTAAAATCTCCCAAAATGATGGTGAAGGCCTCAGGGTGTGCTGTTTTGTGTAAGTTGATCCCATTGCTCAAATCATCTAAAGCCTTAAGTGGAATGTATACTGCTACCAAAATGACCCCGGAGAACTCCTGTGGTAGGTAAAAAGGATGTTAGATATTCCAGGTCTGGTGAGCAGAATTGGGACAGCACTGATATATTTGTGCAGGAAGAAGAGTTGATCATGAGGCATACTCCTCCACCTCTGCTTTTGAGAGACTCTATAGATCTATCCTGACAGTGTATAGAAAACCTGTCGATCTGAATTGCTGCATCCGGTATGGAAGGGGTTAACCAGGATTCCGTGAAACAAAGGACACACGCAGTCCTAATGTCCCTCTGATTCAGCACCCTGGCTCTGAGATCATTGATCTTATTCACCAGAGACTGCACATTTGCCAGCAAGATAGTTGGTATAGTGAGTTTAAAACCCCGTTTCCTTAAACGCACTTGTAACCCCATTCTGCACCTATGCTTCCTCCAAGGTGTCCTACATGGGCGCTTCTGAACACAATCAGTGTTGTTTCTGCCAGTTTTAAGCAGCGATAGTTCATTTAAATGCATTAAGACATCCTTGTTGACTGCACTGACCTTGGAAGCAGTTGAGCTTTTTAGCTGTATCAGGTTGAAATGGGAATATTTAATCGTATCCATTGGACTATCATAACCAAAAAAAAATTCTGAGGAGCAATCTTTCAAAAAAATTTTCTGTCCTCTTTTATTTTTCCCCTGTGATTTTAGGTAGTCTTGAGTTTTTATTGATAATAAAACACCACTTATTGACTAGAAATACAGAAGTACTTCTGGCTTTGGCATCCAGAGGGCTACTTCCTGCTATTTTCTTTTACCTTTCTTCTTTTCTTGTTACCCTGACTCATGATGTGGTATGAATATAGTAGAGAATGAGAAGGAAGTACTCTGCTAACCATGTTAGTTTGGTATGAGATGATGAAAAGGCAGCAGACATAATAGAACATAGATATTCACCAGCAAGATTTTTGACAAATGTCCTGCACAGTAGTTCAGTCCAGAATCTTAGAGTGTATGGGTTCTAAGACGTTTTGACAGATTTAGCTTTGTGATGGGAGATGGAGAACACTGAGGAGGATTGTCCTCTGCAGGATTGGTGCTGGTACCTTTGTTGTTACATACACTCAGTGGCACTTTATTAGATATATCTGTACATCTGCTCATTAATGCAAATATCTAATCAGCCAATCATGTGGCAGCAACTCGGTGCACAAAAGCGTTCATTGTCAAGAGGTTCAGTTGTTGTTCAGACCAAACATCAGGATGGGAAAGAAATGTGATCTAAGTGACTTTGACTGTGGAATGATTGTTGATGCCAGATAGGGTGGTTTGAGTAACTCAGAAACTGCTGATTTCCTGGGATTTTTACACACTACAGTCTCCAGAGATTTCAGAGAAGGGCATGAAAAAATAAAAAAAAACATCCAGTACACGGCAGTTCTGTGGGTGAAAATGCCTTTTCAATGAGAGAGATCAGAAGAGAATGGCCAGGCTGGTTCGAGCTGACAGGAAGGTGACAGTAACTCAAATAACCATGCGTTACAACAGTGGTGTGCAGAAGAGCATCTCTAAATGCAATACACTCCAAACTTTGAAGTGGATGGGCTACAGCAGCAGAAGACCACAAACATACACTTTATTACAGTAGGTACAGGAGGTAGCAAATAAAGTGGCCACTGACTGTATATAAATGACTTGGATAAGAATGCCAGTGGTGTGCTGTGTACATAGATCTATTGATGCTTCTGGACACATCTTCAGTGATGTTCCTGGAATCATCGGGTGTTTCGGGTCTTTCAACATCATACAACCTCCTCCAGGTGACCCAGCCGGGGCTGATCAGACCCCAGCTTGTTTCCAGATTGCTAGCTACTTATGACTCCATGGCTGCCCTCTTTTGAGCCACAGCCATCTTGAGGCCCTCTCTGCCGCATCGGTGGTACTGCGGATGGCTCGCCTCTTCCTCTCTCCGATGCCCAAAATGCTGAAGGCTCTAACTAAAGAATGGGCTACGAATCCCCTACAACCAACCTCCACTGGGAGACACCTCGCTCTCCATCCAGCCTGCTGACAGTTGCTGACCAGTCCTGCGTACTTGGAGAGCTTCCTTTCAAACGCCTCTTCCAAGCTGTCTTCCCATGGGGCTGTCAGCTCCAGCAGCACCACTTGCTTAGTCGACTCAGACACTAGGACAATGTCTGATCGCAGGGTGGTGGCTGCGATATGGTTGGGGAACTTCAGCTGCCCTTCGAGGTCCACCAACAGCTGCCAGTCCCTTGCAAAGGTCAGAATGCCTGCAGATGTTCTTTTGGCAGGTATTTGCTGCTCCCCAGCTCTGACAAAAGCAATGGTCTGCTTGGAGGGTTGGGACCGCTTCGCCCACTCAATTCCTGCGCTGACAGCTTCAGCGATGGTCTTCAGGACCTGATCATGCCTCCACCTGTACCGTTCCTCACCAAGTGCCCTTGCACAGCCGCTGAGGATGTGCTCCAGGGTTTCTCGCTTGGAGCACAGTGGGCACGCAGACGACTCTGCCTTGCCCCACGTGTGCAGGTTTGATGGGCTTGGAAGCACATCGTACACTGCCTGGATGAGAAATTGGATGCGGTGTGGTTCGGCTTTCCAAAGATCAGCCCAGGTCACTTTCCTCTCAACCGCATTCTCCCATCTTGTCCAAGCTCCCTGTTGCTTCATTCCCACTGCCTTGCAGGCTCTCATCTCCTCCACTACTGCTCTCACCTCCTCCTGAACTAGACGATGCCTTTCCTTCCCTCTGGTGTCCATTTGGGGAGTTGGAAAGGATCCTAGCCCAGCTCGGCCTCGTGTAACCACTCCCACCAGCCTCCTGTGACGCAGCCTCACCTCTGCTTCCTGAACAGCTCCTCTGCCCTTCACTTCCTGCTAGTCCTTACTTGGATCCCTGCTCTAGCCACCTTCGGGTCACTTGAGTCCCTATACTGTAGCACTTCTCTGGCTCTTGTTACCTTGAATTCTTCCTCCAAGGATTTGAAGGGCAGTTGCAGTTTGTTGTGGTGTCCATAGAGTGCAATGCTGCTCAGGCTCTTTGGCAGCCCCAGCCATCTCCTGAGGTGGTTGCTAACCCTCCTCTCTAAGGTTTCGACTGTTGAGATCGGAACTGCATAGACGAGGAGGGGCCACAGGATTCTGGGAAGAATGCCATGCTGATACACCCAGGCTTTAAACTTCCCAGGTAGGCCAGACTTGTCCACAGATTTCAGCCAGCCATCCAACTCAGTGCAGGTTGTCTGAATGAATGTTGTGTCCCTTAAAGAGCTTTCAAAAACCTTGCCTAAGCTCTTGACTGGCTTTTCTGTGATGGTTGGGATGGCTGTGCCTGCGATGCTGAACCGGAACTTATTCTCCACCTTCCCTTTCCTCAGCACCATCGATCTTGATTTGACAGGTTTGAAACGCATCCCGGCCCACTCCACCAGCTTTTTGAGCCCTTGCAGAATCCACCGGCAGCCTGGCACTGATTCTGTGGTGACTGTGAGGTCGTCCATGAATGCCCTGATAGGTGGTTGCCGTTGAGCGGAATTCATTCTGGGCCCTCTGCACTCTGGTTCAGCAGACTTAGTGAGCATGTTCATGGCTAGGGAGAACAGTGTCACTGAGATAGTGCACCCTGTGATGATGCCGATCTCCACCTTGTGCCAGGCTGATGTAATTGCTCCTGAAGAGACCCTCATCCTGAAGTTGCTGTAATAATCAGCGATAAGGTCTCTGATTCTGCTGAGGACGTGATATTCGATCAGTGTGAGCTGCACCAGGTTGTGCGGAATGGAGCCATATGCGTTTGCCAGGTTGAGCCACAACACTGACAGGTTGCCCTTGTTCTCTCTGGCCTCCCTGATGAGCTGTGTCACCACACCGATGTGCTCCAGACAGCCCGGCATCCCTGAAATGCCACCCTTCTGGACTGATGCATCTATATAGGTGTTCTTTGCTAGGTAGGTGCACAACCGGTTAGAAACGGCACTGAAGAAGATCTTCACCTCGACACACAGCAGGATGATGATGCGAAACTGATCTATCTGGGTGGCATTTTCCTCCTTCGGGATCCACATCCCTCCAGCCACTCTCCACTGTTCTGGGATCTTTCCCCTTCTCCAGAAGATTCTCAGGATCTTCCACAGACGCAGCAGGAATTTGGGGCAGCTTTTGTACACTTCGTACGAGGTGTTGCTTGGTCCTGGAGCCGAGCTTGCCCTCGCTTTGTGGACGACCTCTCTGACTTCCTTTAGTTGCAGCTCTGACATGTCCGGTTCAGGTGGGTCTATTAGGATGTCACACTCTCCCAACTCCTGCTCTCTTTCAGGATCATTATATATTTCTTCAGATGTTGGTCTATATCTTCCTGTGAACAGGCCAGTTTCCCAGTGCGCTTCTCCCCCAGCAACTCCTTGGTGAACTTGAAGGGGTTGGCGATAAAGGCAGCATGTTTTCGGACCCTTTCACGACGCTGCCTCCGATGCCACTCTGCCCGGCGGAGGATCCTGATCTTCTTTCGTAGTGTGCACATCAGCTGGGCCAAGCCAATCCGCTCCTCTTTTCCTGCCTCCTTGTATTGGGACTTCAGCGCTTTCATCTCCTGCCTGATGTTGTGGATCCTCAATGCTCTTTGGTTCTTCGAGTAAGATGTTTTGGAGCCTTCCTTATCCTCTTCTCCGAACCGTTCAGCTGCGATACTGACAATAATTGTTGTCATGGCTTGCAGCTTCCTATCAACCCCTCCCTTCGCCGTTGCCTCCAGAATTTGGTTAACATCTTCATCAAACTGCTTCCACAGTGAAGTCATGTCAGCTGCAGGCCATTTGATCCGCCTCCTGTTAGACTTCATGTTAGAGGGATTAGTTTGCAACACTTGGAGGCTCCGGGCACTATGGGGTGACTCCGGGCCTGGCCCCTCCTTCGTCTCACCAGGTTGGACACCTGCGCGTTGTGCTGCTCCTGCTCCTGCCAAACACTTCATCCTCGCTTGGTAGATCCTCAAGCTGCGATCGTTCTTGCAGATTTTGCCTCATGCACACTGCTTCCTCATCGTCGTTTGTTCATTGCCTGGGTCTGATGTCGTTGTGTCCATCTGACTGGGGTGCTCATCCTCTCCCCTTCTCAGGCACCCCTGGGAGTATCTTTCCCTCAGATTCATTGTAGCTTTTGTGGGGGTCCTCCTCTCAGAGGACGCAAATTGGGTTGCCAGCCCGTTCTGCCCTGGTTGCCGTCTCTCCGGGCTGTCACTGACTCTCCAGTCGTCACCACTCTTTTTGCGGTTGTCACCCAGTCTTTCCTGGTTAAGTAAGTTTGTTGACAGCATGAATTGGTGGAGTTGTAGACAGTGAGGAAGTTTGTTCAAAAACAGAGAGGGTCATCAATCAGCTAGGAACTTAAGCAGATGGAATTTAATGCAGACAAATGTGAGGGTATCACTTTGAGTCATCTAATATTTGCCAGATGTACACAGTAAGCGCAGACATCTTAGAGTTATTGATGCACAGAGGGAATTTGGGATGTAAGCTCATAGCTCTCTGAAAATGACAAAAAACAAGTAATTAGGGTAGTGAAGAAGACATTTGACTTGCTTGAGAGTTAGGACATCATGTTGGAGTTGTACAAGACATTAATTGAGCCATACTTGGAATACTGTGTGGAATGTTACTCATCACACTGTAGAAAGGATGCAGTAGCACTATGTGGAGCGCAGGGAGGATCACCAAGACCTTACTCAGAACAGGGGCTTTACTTACAGGGAGAAAATTATTAGGCACAGATTGTCCTCACTGAAGCTTGAGAGGCTTTGTGTGACCTTATTATAAGATATAGATAGTGTAGATAGTCACGTAATTTATCCAAGGGTAAAGAAGACTTATGGTCTTACAGTACCTAAGAATGGAAGACGTAGGCTTAAGGTGAGAAGGGGAAGATTTAAAGGCAATCTGAAGGGCAAGTTTTCCTCCCAGAGGGTCATGGGCATATGAAAAAAACCTGCCAGAGGAGATGGTGAAAGTGGGTACAATCACAGTAGTTAAAAAGCATTTAGACACTTTGATGGATAGGAAGGAATAGAGGGTCCAGTGTAGATAGGTACCACTGTTGGCATGGATGAGGGGCCTGGCTTCATGCTGCATTACTCTATGAATTTCTATCTCTGACTCTATGATGCTATGGCTCTAATTGCACTGATTTGACTCTGATGAGCAGGCTATATTGTTATCATACCCAATAGCAAGCTCCCAAAACTCTGTACCAAGATCTGTCATGGCGTGAAATTACCAGCTGCACAGAGGGAAAGATTCAAAGATGTTTTCAAAGCCTCTTTCAGAAAGCATAACGTTTCTAGTTACACTTAGGATTTACTGGCTCATAAACACTTAAAATATTGAAGAAGCTCTTGGGATGGCATTGAGAAGATCGTTAAAGGATCGTAGCACACGAAAGTCTGGCAGAGCGAGCTCACCAGCTTCTACACTATCCACTCACCTATCCCACCATTTCCTACCCCCATGTGGTAGATTCTGCAGATCCACACTGAGTTCCCCTCTGAACTGAACTAGAAATGATTTACCCTGATTGCAGGTGAAAGAGAAGATGGGTCAAATCTGCACCTGACACAAGTTTCCTGTGTGAGAGAAAATGTAGTTGATTTGTATAGACCTGCATACATTTCCATGCTTTATTTCCAGAATTGGAGAAAGAGAAAGGCTTCCTCCCTTTGCCAACTCCAGGAGGAGTGCAGAAAACAAAAGAAGCCCCTCAACGTTGTGTTTATTGGTCTTACCAAGGCACTTGACTTGGCCAGCAGAGACGGGCTGCTTCAGATCCTCTCTAAGGTAGACTGCAGAGCATGATCAAATCCTTCCACAACAACACGAAGGGTCTGTGCAGTACAATGGCAGCTCTTCAGGGCCCTTTTACATAAGCAGCAGCATTAAGCAGGCTGTGTTCTCGCCCCAAGGCTCTTCGGGATCTCTTGACGCATGTGTTTGGCAATGCACACTAGATCAGTTTTTTTTTTAAACTGACTGCTTAAGAGCCAAAACCGAAGGGTGCAAAGCTATGATCAGAGAGACATGGTACTTGTTGATGATTTTATGATTATGATTATGAGGACACGCAGTCCCCTTTTATTGTCATTTAGTAATGCATGCATTAAGAAATGATACAATGTTTTTCCAGAATGATACCACAGAAACACATGAGAAACCGACTTAAAAACTAACAAAAACCACATAATTATAACATATAGTTACAACAGTGCAAAGCAATACTGTAATTTGATAAGAACAGACCATGGCACAGTAAAAGTCTCAAAGTCTCTCAAAAGTCCCATCATCTCATGCAGATGGTGAACCTCCAGCGCCGCCAACTTGCCAATGCAGCATCCTGGAAGCATCCGACCACAGTCCAACTCCGAGTCCATCCGAAAAACTCCGAGCCTCTGACCCACCTCTTCGACACCGAGCACTAAGCACCATCTCTGCTGAGCGCTTTGACCCCGGCCCCAGCAACAGGCGATACGCAAAGCCGAGGATTTGGGACCTTCATCTCCGGAGATTCTCGATCGCACAGTAGCAGCGGCAGCGAAGCAGGCATTTCAGAAGTTACTCCAGATGTTCCTCTGCACTTCTCACGGCTGTCTCCATCAAATCCAGATTGTGCACGGCCCCTAGTTACAAAATACGATATTCATTCAGAATGGTCGCGCAGCCATCTTCTCCTCCCTCCTTTTTGTCCAACTATCAGCCTGAAAAAGACAAATGTCATGGTACATGGAGGTACTGCCAGTCATTACCATTGATAACTACAAACTGGCTGTTGTTCATCAGTCCACATACCTGGGATCCATCGTTAGTGACAACCTCTCCTTGGATACAGAGATGGACAAGCACATCAGGAAGGCTGCAACAACTTTGGCCTTCCTCACCAGACGAGTCTGGGAGAACTCCAGACTCTCAGTCAAACAAAGATGGCAGTGTGTACAACACTTGTGTCACCAGAACACTGCTGAAGGCAGCAAGATATGGACAATATATGTTAAGCAGGACAGAAGGCTCAACACCTTCCATCTAAGCTGCCTTCCTACACCTTGGGCATCTCCTGGACCGGCAGAGTACCCATTGCTGAGGTTCTCTCTCATGCCGGCTTCCCTGGCATGTGCATCCTGCTTAAGCTGTGCGGGCTGCACTGACTGGGTCATGTCCGCCACATCCCAAAAGACATTCTCTACGGTGAGCCGGCCTTGGGCAAGAGAACCAATTGCTGCCTGCAACTGCACTACGAGGACGACAGCCAGCGGGACATGAAGGCACTGGACATCAACACTGAGCTCTGGGAGGAGCTTGCAGCCGAATACACCAGGTGGAGAAGCACCCTGAAACAATGTCTTAAGTTAGGCAAGGAAAAATTCCTGAAAGCAGCAGAAGACAAAGTGGCCCATAGAAAGAAACGCTGGATCTCCAGTAGAGCTGAGACTATTTATAGATGTGATCTTTGCGACAAAGACCGCCACACTCACATTGGTCTCGCCAGCCACAGACAGCGCTGCACCAACAACATAAATAGCTAGGATACAACATCGATGGTTGACCATACACATACCAGATTACACAAGTCCATTAATCATCATTTGTACTGATCACAACCATTGAAACTCCCTACCAATTAACAAGATGGGACAGCTGAATTACTAATAATTATATATAATTCAATGCAGCAGCCAAAAGCCTATTGACCACAGAAGAATGGGTTAAATTTGTTGGCTGTGTATTTTCTTAAGGTTTCATCAAGGCACCTGACAGACTCTGGCAGATCCTTGATGAAAAGAGCAAATGCTTAGTTCCCCCTCACACACACATTGAGAGAGTGTTCGAGATAGAGAACAAAAATACAGATATTTTTAAGTTTAGAGATACAGCATAGTAACAGGCTCTTTCAGTCCAACGAGCCTGTATAACCCAATTACACCTCATGTAACCAATTAACCAACAAACACAGAACATTACATCATAGTATAATCCTTCAGCCCACCATGTTTGTAACTTACTCTAACATCCCTCCTACAAAATCCTCTATTCTTCTATCATTCATGTGCCTATCTAAGAGTTTGTTAAATGTCCCTAATGTATCTGCCTCCATCACGACCCTTGGTAGGGCATTCCACACACCCATCTCTCTCTCTCTCTCTCTCTCTGTAAAAATCTTATCCCTGACATCCCCCCTATTCTTTACTCCAACCATGGCCCGTCATACTAGCCCTTTCTGTACTAACCCTAGCTCTAGGGAATGTGGGAAGAAACCAAAGCATCCAGCGGAAACCCACGCATTCCCAGGAGACTGTGCAAGCTCCTCGCAGAGTTCAGTGGAATGAAACCTAGGTCTCTGGTACTGTAATAGCGTTACACTAACTGCTATGCTACTTTTTTTTTATCATTCCCAGGTAACTATAAAATGGGCTGAAAATTGGACCATTGTTTACAAAATCAACAACGCCAATGATGAAGAGTTGACTCCAAGAAGTTGTTTCGGACCTCTTTGTGCTTATGACAGTTGGCATGAGGCGCACGGTGGAGGCAGAAGTCTGGCTTACAGAAAATACCAGCAGATTTGCTGTTAACAATGGGTTCCCCATATGTTTCAGTATTCTGATGTGCTGCTTCACAGTTTGGAGAGTAACTTCATTGGCCTCAGCCTTCAGCTAAGTACCAGGTAGTCACTAACTGCAAATAAGAAGAAATCAATTGTGGACTGGTAGAAACATTCAGGAATATAATGAAACCAAATTTTCATGGCTTTGAAAGATTCAAATTATTCCATGAAGCTAATGTATCAACAGAAAGGATCCAACGTAATGCCATCTGAAATGCCCAACAATTAGATCAAAGCATAAAGCAAACATTATTTTGCCAGATACTGAAACTGAATCTCCTCAAATTATTTGTAGTGTTTAATGCTTAATGTGAAGCAAAAATAACATTATCATCGATTTTATTGTAACATGAACTTTATCAAATTTAAAGCTAATAGAATTATAATACTGCAGATAATGAAAAGAGATCTCTGCAATTCCACTTCAAGTGTGATTAAATTTCTCCTGTCAACGTATTTTCACCATAATTAATTTCGCAAAGAGGCAGCTTGCTATTTTTTTAAAAGGTGTACTTCTTTCAACAGCTTAACTGGGGTCTTATTTGAAAAGACTGCAGCTGAGAGATGACCAAACTCTGTAAGATTTTTGGCATCTATGAAGGACTTAACATATGGAATAAAATCTGATAAATTCTTGTTGAGAAAATAAAAAGATTTTCTGAAGATTTTTTCAGATGCTTTAATAAGATAATATAGAACCAAGAGAAACACCACAGATTTTATTGGTGCAAATATACATTCTTTACTGTTAGTAACAAATCAGAAGTCCAGGCGGACCTTGCATGTGAGAGTTACATTCAGTGGCCATTTTATTAGGTACACCTACCTGCACACCTGCTCATTAATACAAATATCTAATCAGCCAATCATGTGGCAACTACTCAATGCACAAAAGCATGCAGATGTGGTCAAGAGGTTCAGTGCAAATATCAGATTTGGGAAGAAAGTGTGATCTATGTGACTTTGAACATGGAACGATTGTTGGTGTCAGATGGGATGGATTGAGTATCTCAGAAACTGCTGATCTCCTGGGATTTTCGTGCCCACTGGTCTCTAGAGTTTACAGAGAATGGTGTAAGGAAAACAAATGACATCCAGCAAGTGGCAGCTCTGTGGGCAAAAACGCCTTGTCAATGAGAGAGGTCAATGGAGAATGGCCAGACTGGTTCAAGCTGACAGTAACTCAAGTAACCATGCGTTACAACAGTGGTGAGCAGAAGAGCATCTCTGAACACACAACACGTCAAACTTGGAAGTGAATGGGCTACAAGGGCAGAAACCATGAACATATACTCCATGGACATGTTATTAGGAGCAGGAGGTCCCTAATGAAGTGTCCACTGAGTGTATACAAGTGATATGAAATTCCAGAAGGCCTTCTGGTTGGAGAATCTCAGAACTACTGGGAACAATTGATTTCACCAAACTTAAGTTGTTTTCTGAAGATACCACCAGTCTCCTCTGAGGATTGTCACCTTGTCATGATGGAGAGGCTTGTGAGCTCTGGAGACCCCAAGAGCGATGCCATCTGGAGTTTAGCTCTCTGGAGCTCTGCTCCTGGTAGGATCATCCTTGGCAGTAAGTCAAGGGGGAAGATCCAGATAAAAAGCTGAACGATCCAACCAAGACTTCAATAGTAGAGCTGGTGGAAAATGATGACATTTCAATGGCAGTGAAGATAGAGAAAGGCTGCAGCAATGAGGAGTCCCCAGCCATCTTGCATTCCATGCTACAAGACCCCGACCCTAATCTATCAAGAACTATTTGGTGACTGCCCATGCATCAGCCTCCCCATGTTAAACAAAGTCACAAAAAGGCATTCTCCATTAATGGAATCCACCCAGATTAAGTCCCATGGCAATCATCACATGGCGAAGGGGGTACCTGAAGACCCATCAATAGACAACCCCTTAGGATGGAGATTCCCAACCTTTATTATGCTGTGGAGCCTTACCATCAACCGAGAGATCCATGGACCCCCAGGCTGGGAACTCCTGCCTTAGGAGAACATCATACTCAACTCCAGTGATTGCTCTACTTCTACCCGTGCCATGCTGACATTACTTTAGAAGAGTTGGGGCAGCTCAACAGCCAAAGTGTTTACAAAATTAAATTGACAAAGTTATTTGTATTAATGTGCACTATTTGGTATCAGAATAGACTATTCTCTCAATTTCTGAAATTAGAGAAAGAAGATACAGTGGATGTGGAGAGGATGTTTCCTATAGTGGGGGAGTCTAGGAACAGAGGGCACAGCCTCAGAATAGAAGGAAGTCCCCCTTTAGAACAGAGATGAGGAGGAATTTAGTCAGAGGGTGGTGCATTTGTGAAATTCATTACCACAGACAGCTGTGCAGGCCAAGTCATTGGGTATACAGTGGCATGCAAATGTTTGGACACCCCTGGTCAAAATTTCTGTTACTGTGAATAGCTAAGTGAGTAAAAGATGAACTGATCTCCAAAAGTCATAGAGTTAAAGATGAAACATTCTTTTCAGCATTTTAAGCAAGATTAGTATATTATTTTTGTTTTGTACAATTTTAGAGTGGAAAAAAAGGAAAGGAGAACCATGCAAAAGTTTGGCGACCCCAAGTGATTTGAGCTCTCAGATAACTTTTACCAAGGTCTCAGACCTTAATTAGCTTGTTAGGGCTATGGTTTGTTCACAGCCATCATTAGGAAAGGCCAGGTCATGCAAATATCAAAGTTTTATAAATACCCTGACTCCTCAAACCTTGTCCCAAAAATCAGCAGCCATGGGTTCCTCTAAGCAGCTGCCCAGCACTCTGAAAATTAAAGTAAGTGATGCCCACAAAACAGGAGAAAGCTATAAGACGATAGCAAAGCGTTTTCAGGTAGCCGTTTCCTCAGTTCATAATGTAATTAAGAAATGGCAGTTAACAGGAACGGTAGAGGTCAAGTTGAGGTCTGAAAGACCAAGAAAACTTTCTGAGAGAACTGCTCATGGGATTACTAGAGAGGCAAATCAAAACCCCCGTTTGACTGCAAAAGACCTTCAAGAAGATTTAGCAGACTCTGGAGTGGTGGTGCACTGTTCTCCTCTGCAGCGACACCTGCACAAATATGACCTTCATGGAAGAGTCATCAGAAGGAAACTTTTCCTGCATCCTCACTACAAAATTCAGTGTCAGAAGTTTGCAAAGAAACATCTAAACAAGCCTGATACATTTTGGAAACAAGTCCTATGGACTGATGAAGTTAAGATAGAACTTTTTGGCTGCAATGAGCAAAGGTATGTTTGGAGAAAAAAGGGTGCAGAATTTCATGAAAAGAACCCCTCTCCAACTATTAAGCACGGGGGTGGATTGATCATGCTTTGGGTTTGTGTTGCAGTCAGCGGCACGGGGAACATTTTACTGGAAGAAGGAAGAATGAATTCAATTAAATACCAGCAAATTCTGGAAGCAAACATCACACTGTCTGTAAAAAAGCTGAAGATGAAAAGAGGATGGCTTCTACAACAGGATAATGATCCTAAACACACCTCAAAATCCACAATGGACTACCTCAAGAGGCGCAAGCTGAAGGTTTTGCCATGGCCCTCACAGTCCCCCGACCTAAACCTCTTCGAAAATCTGTGGATAGACCTCAAGAGAGCAGTGCATGCAAGACGGCCCAAGAATCTCACAGAACTAGAAGCCTTTTGCAAAGAAGAATGGGCGAAAATCCCCCAAACAAGAATTGAAAGACTCTTAGCTGGCTACAGAAAGCGTTTACAAGCTGTGATACTTGCCAAAGGGGGTGTTACTAAGTACTGCCATGCAGGGTGCCCAAACTTTTGCTTCAGGCCCTTTTCTTTTTTTGTTATTTTGAAACTGTAAAAGATGGAAATAAAAAAGTAATCTTGCTTAAAATAGTAAAGAAATATGTCATCTTTAACGTTATGCCTTTTGGAAATCAGGTCATCTTTTACTCGCTTAGCTATTCACAGTAACGGAAATTTTCACCAGGGGTGCCCAAACTTTTGCATGCCACCGCATTTAAAGTGAAGGTTGATAGGTTCTTGATTGGTAAGGGTGTTAAAGGTTATGAGGGTAGGCAGGAGAATGGGATTAAAAGGGATCATAAATCAACCATGATGAATGACAGACTCGATGGGCTTAATAAGCTAATTCTTTCTCCTATGACTTATGGTCTTAAAGGGTTACTTTTTGCTTGTGTACTAGTTTTTGCTAGCAGTCTTAGTCATATGATATGCCTGGTTAGACAAAACATTTTAAACTTCAACACTATAAAACTAAGCTAATAAAAATGTACATTTATGGTAATAAAATGCTTAGCATTTCTCTTAATTCTATCTTTTTTCAGAAAATTCCTAAGAAAAACTAGTTAATATTCAAATAATCCTTTGCAAAGATATCAAAAACTGCAAATCAATCAAAATGATTCTGATGAAAGATTATTGGCCTAAAAGATCCACTCTATTTGTTTCTCTCGAGCTGCTGGTTGACCTCTTGAGCACCTCAGGCATTTTCTATTTTCCTTCAGATGACACACTGCCATTTGAGATGGCTCATGGCAACTAATATTCTCAGAGAACAGATGAAACTTTGTTTTAGTCCTTCCAGAGGGCACAAGCACAAAACCCAAGGAAGTGGAATAGCAAGATGGGTAAGTACATTGGCTTTTCACTTCTTGGCAGGAGGATCAACTGGAATTTAATCAGGTGCCAAAACCATTTCCTCTCTATGTCGGCCATAAGAAGCTATGTGAGATGAGCCTGTGTGGCCAAATCTAAATGTACAAAAGTAGTACAGTAGTACACATAGATTATAATCAAATACTGATGACACAGAAACGTAATCAAAATGGTTTGGAATTTGAAGGGAATGCATTTAATCCACTAAAGATTAATCAGCTTACATCCAGTAGCAAATGCCAAGTACTTCTAATGTGCTAATATAGTACACATCGACCACAGCTGATTTTGGTAAACAGTGGGAAACAGATGTGTGCTACTGGGGCTTAAATCACATTACTATTATTTTTGAACTAAAAAGACAAGACACTACTTCCATTAATGCTATGCTTTAGATGACAAATATCTGTCAATTAAATACTTCAGAATATACTTCAATACCAGAGGGCGTTTAAGGTGCGAGGGCTAAGTTCAAAGGAGATGTGAGGGGCAAGTTTTTTTTTACACAGAGAGTGATGGATGCCTGAAATGTGCTGCCTGGGGTAGTGATGGAGGCAGATGCATTAGACAGTTCGAAGAGATGTTTAGACAGGCATATGAATATGAGCAAAATGGAAGGATATGGAGATTGTGTAGGCGGAAGTGATTAGTTGGCCATTTAATTTCTAATTAGGTTGTCACAATGTTGTGGGCCGAAGTGCCTGTTCCTGTGCTATGCACACTTGGTAGTGTGGAGGAGCAGAGGGATCTGGGGGTACATGTCCACAGATCCCAAAAAGTTGCCTCACAGGTAGGTAGGGTAGTTAAGAAAGCTTATGGGGTGTCAGCTTTCATAAGCCGAGGGATAGAGTTTAAGAGTCGTGAGGTAATGATGCAGCTCTATAAAACTCTGGTTAGGCCACACTTGGAGTACTGTGTCCAGTTCTGGTTGTCTCACTATAGGAAGGATGTGGAAGCATTGGAAAGGGTACAGAGGAGATTTACCAGGATGCTGCTTGGTTTAGAGAGTATGCATTATGATCAGAGATTAAGGGAGCTAGGGCCTTACTCTTTGGAGAGGAGGAGGATGAGAGGAGACATGATAGAGGTATACGAGATAATAAGAGGAATAGATAGAGTGGATAGCCAGTGTCTCTTCTCCAGGGCACCACTGCTCAATACAAGAGGACATGGCTTTAAGGTAGGGGGTGAGAAGTTCAAGGGGGATATTAGAGGAAGGTTTTTTACTCAGAGAGTGGTTGGTGCGTGGAATGCACTGCCTGAGTCAGTGGTGGAGGCAGATACACTAGTGAAGTTTAAGAGACTACTAGACAGGTATATGGAGGAATTTAAGGTGGGGGCTTATATGGGAGGCAGGGTTTGAGAGTCGGCACAACATTGTGGGCTGAAGGGCCTGTAATGTGCTGTACTATTCTATGTTCTATGCTGTTCCATGTTCTAGTTGAGAACAAATGACGTTTAGATGTTCAACTTTTCCAGTATATTTGCACCCTTGGTAATATCTGGGAATTCCCAGGAACTAGGGAATTAAAATACCCAATGACTAAATAAAGAGGGAGTTAAAATATGTATTTGGTTTTGATTTTCTTACCTTACCTTTCATATTTATAAAAATATTGAAGCTGCAGCAGAATTAAAAAAAAACCTGTTAAGCTAGGCCATTTTGAGACAACAGATCAAGAGGAACATAAAGAGAATTAGCAGCTGTTTATCTCAGTAAAGAATTAGCACCCAATATTGGGCATAGTGCATGCTATCAGTCATCAACTGCAAAAAAAAAACATGCATGAGTTGCTCCGAAGTCTCCTACAAAGAATAAATCATGTTATCAGTTACAGCAAAGAGATTACTTCCATAGAGATCCATTATGACAGGAGGTCCCTTCCCCTTTGTATTTAAAACACCAGTGTAGTAACATATCATTAATGGCATAAATATACCAAAATAAATAATTGTGGACGTACAAAATGTCACCTTGTCTCCTTGATACAGCAACAAAACATATTCTTGGATGGTTATATATCCTCTGGGCTTAATATTTCACTGGACTGAACAAATCGTACTCTGTGTTTTTGCGTCTTAGACTACCTTCAATTACTACTTATCACTTAGACCTAATTTTAAAGATTACACCCTACAAAATGCAGCAAGAATTTCATCTGCAGGTGCTATGCTGTTAGGACAATACGTAATCAGTGCCTTGGAGTGCGAAAACTTGGGTTTGATTCAAGCTTCACTCAGTACCAAGTATCCAACATGCAGCAAGCCCAGCAGAAGTTCCAGTAGGGGGCAGGAGAAATGAATTTCTGGTACAAAGCCAGTTACACTCCTGTTTTGTTATCTTTCCTTAGAAACGCGAGGAATTCCAAACAGATAAACAAAAGATGAGCACTATTTGTCACATGTATATCAAAACATACAGTGAAATGCATCATTTGCATCAATGATCTCAGGGACTGAAGTCCCATTGATTTCAATGAATAATGCAGGAGTACAGATTATGAAAACAGAATGTGTTCAGAATATGAATACAGGATGGAGAACATCAAAAAACATCCGAAGAGGTAGAGTTCTTTCTTCAGCATGATATACTCCGTGACCACTTTGTTAGGTTTCACCTGTATACTTGCTCAATAATGCAAATATCTAATCAGCCAATCATGTGGAGGCAACTTAATGCATAGAAGCATGCAGACATGGTCAAGAGGCTCAGTTGTTGTTCAGACTAAACAACAGAATTGGAAAGAAGTGTGACCTTAGTGACTGACCACGGAATGATTGTTGGTGCCAGGCGGGTGGTTTGAGTACCTCAGAAACTGCTAATCTAAGATTTTCACGCAGAACAGTCTCTAGAGTTCAAAGAGAATGATGCAAAAAGAAAACCATAAAAAACATCCAGTGAGCTCTAGTTCTGTGGGTGAAGGTGCATTGTTAATGAGAGAAGTCAGAGGTGAATTGCCAGACTGGTTCAATCTGACAAGAAGGCAAAAGAAACTCAAATAACCACACGTTACAGCAATGGCATGCAGAAGAGCAACTAGGAGCACACAACACATCGAACCTTGAAGTGGACGGGCTACAGCAGCAGAAGACCATGACTATGCACTTAGTGGCCACTTTATTAGATACAGGAGGTACCTAATCGAGTGGTCACTGAGTGTATCACTACAATGACTAAACAGAACTACAGTTATGAAGAAAGAGATTTAAAATTGAACCTACTGAAGAAATCAACAACTATTCACTATTTGAAATAAGTTAAAGTTTCACACCTAATACATGAAAAATTTTCACTACAAAGGCACTTTGCTTCAGTATACCACGTCAAGAAAGCAATATATTGAACAGTATGTGGCACCATATGCCATCTGTGACTGGCAGAAGAGGGAAAGGTGTGCACCTTGAGTGATGAAGATGAAGGGTGAAATCTTCCACTGAGATTCATAATGGTTTTGTAGGCGGTTATGTCCATAACAGTACAATTCCCAATTGGAAGTTGTATTGCAAATTACTGCTCAGAGGGGGCTTATGAGCTACCCAGCTGAGCTCCTCAGGGGTTGCTCCGATTTTCTGGCACTGTGGTGTAAACACCATGCACCTTCAACGGGAAAACTGGCTGCCAGGAGAAAGGCAATTACAAGCTTATACTTGATTTCTTAAGGAAGTTTAAATCTTTTACTTTTTTCCACCGAATGCTTTAAGACTTTTAAGAGATAGGTAATATTTTGAACTTTTTCTCGGTGTGATTTATCAAGAATGTTGAGACGAAGGCAAAAGAAAGGAAATATAGGCTGGTTAGCCTGACTTGGTGGTTGGTAAGATTTTAATGTGTTGAAGTTTTGGAGTATATGATAAAATAGTACAAAGAAAGTGTGGTTTTGTTAAGAGGAGATCTTGTCTGACAAATCTGTTAGATTTCGCTCAGGAAATAACAAGCAGGTTAGAGAAAGGAGAGTTGGGGGATGTTATTTACTTGGTGGATTTTCAGAAGGCCTTTGACAAGGTGCCACACACAAGGCTGCTAAATAAAGGTCTATGGTGTTCTAGGCTGGATACTAATATGGACCAAAGACAGGCTGACTGGCAGAAGTCAAGGAATGGGAATAAAGGGCTCCTTTTCAGGATGACTGCCAGTGATAAGTAGAGTTCTGCAGCGGTCAATGTGGGATTGTAACTTTTCAGTTTAAACATTACTGATCTGGATCAAGCAACTGATGGCACAGTGATCAAGCTTGCAAATGATCCCAAGACAGACAGCTATTGTTCCAGAAGCAGAGAGTATTCAGAAGGACTAGGAGAAGTTGGGAGATTGGGCAAAGAAGTGACAGATGGAATACAGTGTAGGGAACTGTATGGTTGTAGTTTTGTAAAAGAATTAAGGTGTAGACTGTTTTCTAAATGGGGAGGAAATTCAGAAATTTGGTGGTGCAAAGGGACTTGGCAGTCCTAGTGCAGGATTTCCTTACAGTTAACTTGCAGGTTGTGTCGATTGTTAAGTCGAAGTAGCAGAAGGTCTGCACCTAGAGTTTAAGTTGTTGATTATTTAGTGTATGCAATGACGTAATTATGAAATAAAAATAAAATTACTAAAATTAAAAGGGCATTCAAGGAAACAATTTAATCCAAAAAGAGAGCATGGAACTCTATCTTACCTGAGAATAGTGCTCACTCTGTTTAGAGTCCCTTTTCCCAGTTTCTGAAAATCTTGTTCTGTGCTGTACTGTTGATAGACTAGAAGTCTCGTTAGCAAGCTGCTTTTCAGTGTCCTGCTCATTAGTGGTACAAGCATCTTTGGAGCTGCAGTTTGGGTCCACTGGTTCCACTTTTGAACACTCATGTTCCAGAGACATGTGATATCCATTTTCTTGCTCAGAGTCGTGACTCTCCCGGCTGTCCCTATTCAGGGACGAACGGGAGACAACACCAAACTTCCGAGTCCGTTTGCCATTTTGTTGAGGACTTCTGCTCGGATCCGAGGCACTGCTGCCTGTCCTGGATTCAACGCTACTGCCATGGGAAGGAGGAAGAGGAGCTTTGCGTTTGATGCGACGGAGCATGATCAGGTAGACACATCCGTCATTCCAGCACTGGTCAGCCAGGTAACTGTAATAAAAGCAGATTGCCTCCATCAAATAAATATTTCGATCTTCAAGCCTCAGGTACTTGGTATAACCAAAATAACCAACTGCTCCAAACATACTGGGAGAGATAGAAATAAGAGAAAATCTACAGATACTGGAAATCCAAGCAACAAACACAACATGCACAAACTCAGCAGGTCAGGCGGCATCTATGGGAAAAAGTACAGTCAACGTTTCGGGCTGATATCCTTCAGCATTTTGTGTGTGTTGCTGGAATAGATAGAATTTGTTTTGAGCATAAAACTGAATGACTTTGAGACCTTAAGAGTATCTTAGTATTACTGAATTAAGTTACTAACTAATATGAAGAATAATAGTATTGCTTTCAAGGTTAACCACTCTAACACAGAACTACCAATGTCTATTGCTAAGGGAATGACGATGACCACTCTGATGAACATTGCTTAGTTGTGTAACCCACACAATTGCATACGTGAATTGAAGTTCCCTCTAAACCATCTCTGGCACTTAAAGGAACCTATATGGTATTGCTCAAGGATAATTCTCACCTCCTGCTAAGTTCACTGACTGCTAATAGTAAATTATTATAAGTGAACATGGACACAAGGAAACCATACTTCCATCCAACAAAATATTGTAAGTATCATGTGGATGTCTCATAAGGACATAAAAATATTAATTAAACCTGCAACAAATTATCTTTTTTTACCACAACCGTTACCTTCAAGCAACAAAATAGCCATGTTTAAGAGGCCCTGTAGACATGCAAGGAACAAACAGGGAATAGAGGAATATACTGCCAGACCTGCTGAGTATTTAAAGACCCAAAGACGGGTCTTGGCCCGAAATTCCGACTGTTTGTGTATTTTCATAGATGCTGCCTGACCTGTTGTGTTCCTCCAGCATTTTGTGTACATTGCTGTGGATTTCCAGCATCTGCAGAATTTCTTGTGTTTGTAAAGTATTGTCTGCTTTTAGAAACATAGAAACATATAAAACCTACAGTACAATACAGGCCCTTCGGCCCACAATGCTATGCCGAACATGTACTTACTTTAGAAATTACCTAGTGTTACCCATAGCCCTCGATTTTTCCAAGCTCCGTGTACCTATCCAGGAGTCCGTGTACCTATCCAGGAGTCCATGTACCTATCCCTATCATATCTGCCTCCACTACTATCACCGGCAGCCTATTCCACGCACTCACCACTCTCTGCGTAAAAAACTTACCCCTGACATTTCCTCTGTACCTACTTCCAAGCACCTTAAAACTGTGCCCTCTCATGTTAGTGATTTCGGCACTGGGAAAAAGCCTCTGACTATCCACACGATCAATGCCTCTCATCATCTTATACACCTCTACCAGGTCACCTCTCATCCTCTGTCGCTCCAACGAGAACAGTCCAAGTTTTATTCTGATTTCCAGCATCTGCAGTTTTAGTTTATTCTCACTCATCAGGTTAGATTAGATTAGATTAGATTATGAGAACACTCAGTCCTCTTTTATTGTCATTTAGAAATGCATACATGCATTAAGAAATGATACAATGTTCCTCCAGAGTGATATCACAGAAAACAGGACAAACCAAAGACTAACACTCACAGAACCACATAATTATAACATATAGTTAGAGCAGTGCAAAACAATACCATAATTTGATAAAGAGCAGACCATGGGCACGGTAAAAAAAAGTCTCAAGTCCCGATCGACTCCCGAGTCCCTGATAGCAGGCGGCAAAAGGGGGAAACTCCCTGCCATAAACCTCCAAGGCACCGACAACTGCCGATGCCTTGGAAGTAGCCGACCACAGCCGACACCTAGTCCGTCCGTCCGAAAACTTTGAGCCTCCGACCAGCCCCTCCGATACAGCCTCCAGAGCGCCATCCTCTGCTGAGCACCTTTGACCTAGCCCCAGCCACCGAAACAAGCAAAGCTGAGGATCCGGGGACTTCTGCTCCGGAGATTCCGGTTACCACACAGTAACAGTGGCAGCGAAGCGGGCATTTCAGAAGTTTCTCCAGGTGTTCCTCCGTACTCTCATGTCTGTCTCCCAGGTTGTTGCCTGGGATGGAGCTTTCTAGCTGCAATGAGAGACTGGAGAGGCTGGGCTTGTCTTTTTCTTGACTGAAGAAGGCTGAGGGATGACCTGCCTGAGGTGTACAATATTATGAGAATAGATGGGGTAAATAATGTGAAAGCTTTCCCCTTAGCTGAGGGTTTTTAACCAGAGGGCATAGGTTTAAGAGGTAGAATACCTATAGGGAACTGAGGTAGAATATTTTCACATAAATGTGGATGAATTAAGGAATACTCCGGTTGAATGGGTTAGGGTGTTATTTCCTAGAACGTAAAAGAATGAGGAGAGAGATTTGATAGAAGCACACAACATTATGAGGGGTATAGATAGAGTAAATGCAAGCAGGCTTTTTCCACTGAGGTTGGGTGAGACTAGAACTAGAGGTCATGGGTTAAGGATGAAAGGCGAAATGTTTAAGGGGAACATGGGGGGGGGATTTCTTCACTCAGAGGGTGGTGAGAATGTGGAACGAGCTGCCAGCAAAAGTGGTGGATGTGGATTTGATTTCAAAATTTAAGAGAAATTTGGATAAGTACATGGACGGAAGGGATATGGAGGGCTATGGTCCATATGCAGAATGATGGGAGTAGGCAATTAATAAACAAGAGAAAATCTGCAGATGCTGGAAATCAAAGAAATACACACAAAATGAATCCTGATGAAGGATCTCCGCTCAAAAATTCAACTGTATACTCTTTTCTATAGATGCTGCCCGGCCTGCTGAGCTCCTCCAGTATTTTGTGTGTATAGGCAGATAAATAGTTCAGCATGGACTAGATGGGCTGAAGGGCCTGTTTCTGTGTTGTAGTGTTCTATGACTATGACTCTGCCTGAGGTGGAGGCAGTGATATTTAAGTATCTCCATGACCACTTGAAGCCCAATAGCATACAAGTCTGAGTGTGAGAAACTGGGATTAATAAAGACCATTTACTTTCTCATTATTTATCCCATTTATGCCCTCATGATATTGTACACCTCAGACAGGTCACCCCTCAGCATTCTCCACTCTAGGGAAAACAACTCTCGTCCCTCCACTCTCTCATTACAATAGCCAGAATGAACTCAGAGGACTAAAGAAACTGTTACCATGCTGTCTAATTCCTATACTCCTGTACTCAGAACTGTTTTCTCCATCTACTCTGCTGCAATAATGAACCAAACACATCTCTGGCACATCAAGACAAGAGAATTGACTCCAACAGTGACCTGTCTTCATTGTTGTATAATCTGTTGCAGCTGATTGCAGTCCAGATAAGGTCGGAATTCCTATGATGTGGATCTGGAATATGGAATAGAATTCATTTCACTGGATTGAATTAGAGGAGGGTTGGATGCTCATCTCATCCTTCCTCTTTCATGATTTGGCAATATATTCATGAAATGAAATGTTTTATTCAGGAATTCTACCAAGCTTACTGCTCTCAAGTGTCCTTCTGAGAATAAAGACAGGTACCACCGAGGGGGGTCTATAAACAGCTTATGACTATAAATTAATTAAGGTCACTAATCCTCTTGCTGATATCTCATGGTTCCAGGAATGTAAAAAAAAGGATCTTCAGCCAAAAATAGCCACAGGCAACAACGATTCCCTACGTGTACTCCCTGCAGTCAAAGTTTCATACCAAGAATACTAATTTGTAAAAGAAGCACTTTGCAAGAACCTTACATGATTTTAACCTAGTGCAAGTTCCACTGCCTATCATTTAATAACAAAACATTCACAGAAAATCTTCCATATTATAATATCAGACTAAAGAGGACTGGTTCCCAGGCTGCTTTCAGAGACAAGGAAGGAGATCGCTGGGAATCTGATGCAGATTAACAAGTCACCACCAAATATTTGAGATACAGAATAAAAGTTCTTTCTCATGGAAGCTATGTGAAAAAGTACATAAATAAACTCAAAATGTACGCAGAGAACTGAAATTGGCTACCAGGGACAATGACTGCAGGGTTGCTAATTCTTAGCTGGACACTACTTAATGTAATTGCTTCTATTGATATGTGTGCAATATTTTAGAGGCCCTCCATTGGTCAGGGTCGACTGTGGACACGGTGTCCCAGTTGTCTTTGTGATACGCAAGCCAGGCCAGCACAATATGGAGAGCAAGATGATGCCCATGTAGTAGTCTGTCCCTCTCCACGTAGCTGATGAATCCAAAGGAACGGCAGAGACTGATACAGTTTGGCATCAGCAGTGTTGCAGGAGTTGACCTCAATCTAGGAATGCCTTAGGTGCTCCAGCTCCGGATTTTTCCTCAGGGTTTACTCCTGAAGCCTTCCCCATGATTGGGTATCGCCATAAGGCAGCAGAGGTTTGGGATGGGGCGGCGTGCTAAGGCAGCGTGGTGGTTAGCATAACACTTTACAGTACAGGCGACACGGGTTCCATTCCTGCCGCTACCTGTAAGGAGTTTGTACGTTCTCCCCGTGACCACGTGGGTTTCCTCCAGGTGCTTCGGTTTCCTCCCACAGTTCAAAGACGTACCGGTAGGTAGGTATCGGACATTGTGAATTGTCCCATGATTAGGGTTAAATCGAGGTATTGTTGGGCAGCGTGGCTCAAAGGGCAGAATAGACCTATTCTGTGCTGTATCTCAACAAATAAATAAATAAATCACAGTTTCCCTTCTCACAGATGAGCTGCCATCACGGCTGACGAGCCCCAACATCCCAAAGCAACCGGTATTAAGGCACCAGTAACCTGCCTTTACCCTTTCTGTTTCGCTGGGCTTAGGTGCTAAGCCATAAATGAAAGCCAGGAGCTAGACTTGGTTGTTAGAGGCTATTTGAGAAGCATGCCATTGGGAGCCTTTGAGAGGTGGTGGGAGATATATTCCCACTACCACTCCTGACTTTTGCAACCTCAAGGAAGCACAGTTCTTTATAAAACAATAAAAGCTTGAATACTTTAGCACTTGGAAAATGTAATGGGAATGCGGTGGGGTGAGTCCATGTTGCAGCATACAAGAAAGTTGCCAGGGCTTGAGGGCCTGAGTTATAGAGAGAGGCTGAAGAGGTTAGGACTTTATTCACAGAAGCATAGGAGAATGAAGGCATATTTGACATCGGTATATAAAATTATGAGTGTATAGAAAGGGTTAACGCAAGCAGACTTTTTCCCACTGAAATTGGGTAAGACTAGAACTAGAGACCAGAGATTTAGGGTGAAAGATAAAATATTTATGGGGAATTGAATTGAATTGAATTGACTTTAATTTCTTAAATCCTTCACATACATGAGGAGTAAAAATCTTTACGTTACTTCTCCATCTAAATGTGCCATGTGTAATCATAGTAATGTATAATAAATAGAGCTGTCAATGTAATATAGAGTACACTCAAATCAGCGTGCGTTCATCAGTCTGATGGCCTGGTGGAAGAAGCTGGCCCAGAGCCTGTTGGTCCTGGCTTTTATGCTGTGGTACCGCTTCCTGGATGGTAGCAGCTGGAATAGATTGTGGTTGGGATGACTTGGGTCCCCAATGATCCTACAGACCCTTTTTACACACCAGTCCTTGTAAATGTCCTGAATCATGGGAAGTTCACAACGACAGATGCGCTGGGCTGTCCGCATCATTCTCTGCAGAGTCCTGCGATTAATGGAGGTACAGTTCCCATACAGTTCCCAACCTGGGGGGTGGGGGAGAAATCTTCTTCACTCAGAGGTTGAAACTCAGATGGTGACGAGAGGGCGTACAGGAGTGAGATATGTTAACTAGTGGAGTGGTGCCGCAGCAACAACCTGGCACTCAATGTCAGTAAGGCGAAAGAGCTGATTGTGGACTTCAGGAAGGGTAAGACAAAGGAACACATATCAATCCTCGTAGAGGGATCAGAAGCGGAGAGAGTGAGCAGTTTCAAGTTCCTGGGTGTCAAGATCTCTGAGGATCTAACCTGGTCCCAACATATCAAAGCAGTTATAAAGAAGGCAAGACAGTGGCTATACTTCATTAGGAGTTAGAAGAGATTTGATATGTCAACAAATACACTCAAAAACTTCTATAGATGTACTATGGAGAGCATTCTGACAGGCTGCATCATTGTCTGGTATGGGTGGAGGGCTTCTGCACAGGACTGAAAGAAGCTGCAGAGGGTTGTAAATTTAGTCAGCTCCATCTTGGGTACTAGCCTGCAAAGTACCCAAGACATCTTCAAGGAGCAGTGTCTCAGAAAGGCAGCGTCCATTACTAAGGACCTCCAGCACCCAGGGCATGCCCTTTTCTCACTGTTACCATCAGGTAGGAGGTAGAGAAGCCTGAAGGCACACACTCAGTGATTCAGGAACAGCTTCTTCCCCTCTACCATCCGATTCCAAAATGAACAATGAATCCTTGGACACTATCTCACTTTTTATATATATATATATATATATATATATAGTATTTCTGTTTTTGCATGATTTTTAATCTATTCAATATACTTATTCTGTATAAAAGTATACAGAATAAGATTTATTTATTATTTCTTTCTTCCAAATTATGTATTGCATTGAACTGCTGCTGCTAACAAATTTCACGTCACATGTGGGTGATAATAAACCTGATTCTGATTCTGTGCTGCAGTGCTCTAGGACTCTATGAAATATCCCAAGAACTTTTTTTGCAGGATACTGAATAGTAAATACTGTGAAGAAAAACTAATGGGATAAGCTCAGTGATCAAAGAAGCAGCAGAGTAGAGGGATTTTGGAAAAGAATTTCAAAATGCAACTCACAATGTTTGAAGATCACTACCAATTTAGCACTAGACAAGCAGGCATGATAGAGAACTCAACTCTGAAGGGTAAAAGGCACAAGTTTGGAGACTGGTCTGGAACCAACTGCAAGAACAGGAGAGGAAGGGGCTGATGGTCTCCACTCTCTCTGGAACTCTGAACGCACTACCCTCCACTTTCTCTGCACTCATCCCAACCTCACTATCAGTGATTGGGAATAAAGGGGGGGGGCACTTTGGAACTGCTTCTTTTCGTATTATATGTCAATGATTTGGATGACCAAATTGATGGCTTTGGAGCAGGGAGTCTGCAGAAGGATTTTGATAGATTAGAATAGGCAAAGAAGTGGCAGATGGAATACAGTGTAGGAAAATGTGTGGTCATGCACTTTGGAAGAAGAAATAAAGGTGTGGACTATTTTCTAAATAGAGAGAAAATTCAAAAATTAGAGGTTCAGAGTTCAAAGCTTAAAGTAAATATACTATCAAAATATATATACATATTGTATGTCACTACATACAACCCTGAGATTCATTTTCTTGCAGGCATACTCAATAAATCCAATAACCTTAATGAAAGACTGCACCCAACAGGGCGGACAAGCAGAGTACAAAAGACAGCAAACTGTGAAATTACAACGGGGTCCAATCCAAGAGCCCATTGTAATTGTACATCTCTACCACCTCTTCTGGTAGTTCGTTCCATATACCCTCAACCCTCTGCTTGAAAAAACCTGATTCTCAGATCCCTTTTCCCTTTAGTCTTAATCCCATGCCGTCTAGTGTTAGACTTCAGAACCTTGTGAAAAGGGCTCATAATTTTATTAAACTCCATAATCTATGTCCTTATAACTCAAGCCTTTCAGAGTAGGCAACATCCTTATGATTTTTTTTCTGCACCCTCTAAAGCCGAATCACATCCTTCCTGTAATGTGGCGGCCAAAACTTCAAAGAATACTTCAGCTGTGGTCTAACCAACATTTCGTACAGCTCTCATATGATAGCCCATTTCCTTTGAGACTCAGCAGCTTCTGCTTTGGCTATGTCTATTTTTCAACCACCTTTTCCTAATTCAGCAGTAACCATGCTATTATTTTTTGTCTCCACTATAAGATTGGACTCATTTCTCTCCTTAAAAGTCTGAACTTCACTACTCAGTTTTATCACCTCTAATTTATCTCCATCTAAGGTCACACGCATCCTTGTAATGTTCTTTCTTTAAACCTCTAGGATTCCTAATGCTGCTCACTATCCCTGTTTAGAAATCAATGTTACTGTAGTGGAAGCATAGTACATTCACTTGTTAGAATAAGTAGACCTTCTGATGAATGGCCTTTTGCATGAAACGTAAACTCTGTTACTGATGAGTATTTAAGGATTTTCCATTTTTAATCACAGGTTTCCATCCTCTAGCTCCTTCTCCTTGCTGACGTCTCTGTGACCCACAGCCATATCCCAGCCCCTTCTACTCTGATCCTTCCATCTCCTCCAGTAATGGCTTCATTTATGAAGGTTAATCATAAACATGAGGTTAATTAATCAGCAAGGCATATTCCATCTTCCTCTTTCATGCTGATTTACCACCGTCTGGCTAAGGAAATTCCTCCTCATTTCTGTTCTAAATGGACATCTGAGGTTCTGAGGTTGTGCCCTCTGGTCCTAGACTCTTACACTACAGGAAACATCAATATTTGTCCTTTCCATATTCAATAGGTTTCATTGAAGTCTCCCCTCATTCTTCAAAACTACAGAACCCTCCTTATGCATTAACCCTTTCATTCCTGGAATCAGCCTTGTGACCTTCCTCTAGACCCTCTCCAGCACATCTCTTGTAAGAAAAAGGATCCAAAACTGCTCACAATATTCCAAGTACAGTCTGACCAATGAAACCCTCAGTATTACATCCTTGTGTTTATAGTCTTCTCCTCTTGAAATGAATCCTAACATTGCATTTGCCTTCCTTACCAATGACTCAAACTACAAGTTAACCTTTGGGTCCTTTTTCAAGGACTTGGTGAAGTTACAACTCTCAGACCCTTCCTCTCACCTAGCCCTTGAAAAGCCAATCACCTACCTTCACCCACACCTGGTTGTCACGGACTTTATAAAAACAGTTGTAGGCAAGTATATCCTCACAAAATCATTCAGTCTTCCCCAACCAGAAGCCCTGATTGAACCATGAGGTTCACAGTCTGCTGTGGGCCACATCAGAAGTATTCAAGTCTGGCAACCAAGAAAGTTACAAAAAGTCTAGGTACGATATCCAGAAAGCCATCTCATTGGCAAAGTGGCAATTCTGAACTACACTTTAATCAATGAAGTGTGCTCGACAGCTGTGGCAGGGCTTCAGGGCTATCACCCATCACAAAATAAAGTCAAGTGACATCGGTGACAACAGGGCTCACTTCCAGATGAGCTCAATTCTTTCTGTGCTCACTTTGACCGTCAAAACATGGAGGAGCCATAACAAATTTCCATAGCCCCAATGGCCCTGTGATTTCAGTCTCTGAAGCCAATGTGAGGGCATGCTTCAGGAGTCTGAACCCGTGGAAAGCATCTGGCTCAGATCGGGTACCTGGTTGTGTACTTAAGACCTGTATTGATCACTGAGGTCTTTAACCTCTCGCTTTGGCAGTCTGAGGTACCCACCTGCTTCAAGCAGGCTTCAATTATACTGGTGCCTAAGAAAAATGTGGCAACATGCCTTAATGACTACTGTCCAGAAGCACTTGCATCCACAGTGATGAATTTTTTTGAGAGGTTGGTGATGAAACATATCAACTCCTGACTGAATAGCGACTTGGATCCATTCCAATTTGCCTACCGCCACAATAGATCCACAACAGATGCCATTTCATTGGCTCTTCATTCAAACCTGGAACATCTGTACAACAAAGGTGCATACATCTTTATTGACTATGGCTTGCAATTCAATACTCTATCCTCCCAAAACTGATCAGTAAACTTCAAGATCTTGGCCTCAACACCTCCCTGTGCAATTGGATTCTTGATTCCCTCACTTGCAGAACCCAGTCAGTTCAGTTTAGCAGCATCTCCTCCACAATCACCATTAGCACAGGTGCGTCACATGGTGCTTAGCCCCATGCTCTTTTCTAGTGGTCGCCAACCCGTCGATCGCGATCGACCTGTCAATCTTTCAGACTTTCCCAGTAGATCCCGAAAAAAATCAAAAATAGATACACAAATACTTTTGTAATGTGAGCATTATAAAAATAAGTAATATTAATTCAAATAATAGTAATATAGCAATACTTTCGCTACTGAAAACTGTTCGTAAAAAGAGATTGTTTCCGGGTTGTGGGGTTTTAGTTCCGTTCTTTCTACCCAGTGCGCATGTGTGTAGCCCCCCGCCATGCACTGCGTTTTCAGCGTAGCTTGTGCTGCATCAAAGTGACCAATTAGATTAGGTAAGAGTACAGACTGTCGCAAACATCAATATACGGCACACGTTCGTTATATCCTGATAGCATGGCGGAGGCTCCACGAAAGGAGGCGAAAACGTACAAATTCCATCCAGAATGGGAAGAGGAATTTATGATTATGATTATGAGGACACGCAGTCCCCTTTTATCATTTAGTAATGCATGCATTAAGAAATGATAAAAATGATTTTCCAGAATATCACGAAAACACATGACAAACCCACTTAAAAACTAACAAAAACCACATAATTATAACATATAGTTACAACAGTGCAGAGCAATACCATAATTTGTTAAGAACAGACCATGGCACAGTAAAAGTCTCAGAGTCTCTCAAAGTCCCATCACCTCACGCAGACGGTAAACCTCCAGCGCCGCCAACTTGCCGATGCAGCATCCCGGAAGCATCCGACCACAGTCTGACTCTGAGTCCGTCCGAAAAACTCCGAGCCTTCAACCAACTCCCGACAACGATGCACCGAGCACCATCTCTACCGAGTGTTTTGACCCCAGCCCCGGCAACAGGCAATACGCAAAGACAAGGATTTGGGGCCTACGTCTCTGGAGATTCTCGATCGCACAGTCGCAGCGGCAGCGAAGCAGGCATTTCAGAAGTTGCTCCAAATGTTCCTCTGCGCTTTCACGGCTGTTCCCATCAAATCCGGATTGATGCACGGACCCTAGTTACACATATCGATATTCATGTGGAATGTCCACACGCGCTGTGTCGTGCCGCCATCTTCTCCTCTATTTACCTTGGTGAAAGACAAGTGTGTATGTACGTTGTGCCACCAAACACAAGCACTGACTGAAAGTGGGTATCTGGAGCGGCACCACAACACCAACCACCAGAAAGTTAAAGACACCTACCCCCCAAGGAGCGCAATTCGTGCCAGGAAAGTTGAGAAGCTGAAATCTGGGTTGAAGGCCCAGCAATCATTTTTCACAAAAGTGTAAGTCACCTTTTTGGCTAAACACAAGAAGCCTTTTACAGATGGCAATTTATTCAAGGAAGCAATGGCCATCACCGCAGAGGCTGTTTTTAATGACTTTAAAAACAAAAACGACATCACAACCGCAATACATAATATACCGCTTGGCGCTGCAACAGCGACAAGGAGGGAAGAGTCACTGTCAGAGTTCGTGGATCAATGTCACTCTGTGAATATTTTTCACTACAGTTCGATGAATCCCTGGATGTAATGCAAACAGCTCAGCTTGTTCTATTTGTCAGAATAGCTTTCCAGGATTTTACAACAAAGGAGGACTTCCTCACTCTTTTGCAATTAAAGGAGAGAACGAGAGGTGAGGATATTTACAATGAGTTTAAGAAATATGTCCATGAAAATGGCATCCCCACTCATAAAGTGGTGGCAATTGCAACTGATGGGGCCCCAGCAATGCGTGGTGTGTGCATTGGTTTTATAGCACTAGAAGTCAGTGCCTACTTCAGGTCAACTTATCTATGTGAAATTGCATTTTCACAGATGAAAATTATTAAATCTAAGTACAGGAGCTGTCTTACTGACAGACACCTCACAGACTGTCTCAGACTGGCTGTCTGTAGTTATGAGCCAAATTTCAGGGAACTAGCAGAAAGTATTCAGCCCCAGTCATCACACTGAGTGCAACATTCAATTTTTATTCATTTATTTTTCGTGTTGAAATAAAATTAAATAATGAAACTTATAATTAAAGGTGTGAAGTATTGTAATATTCTTAAAGAAAGACAGCTATGGCCAGTTTGATATGCTAGTTACAGTGCTTTCTTGTTTGAATTAATTTGAAAGTTTGACAAACGTATTTTGTGCAATTCAAATACAATTAGCCCAAATAAAAGGCCTCAAATTGGAAGTAAAATCTGAGCTGTTTTTTCTCTAAATGATTTAGTAGGTCGATCTTGCCTTTCACTAAGGTCGAGGTAGGGGATCTGGGGTTTAAAAAGGTCGGTGACCACCACTCTACTCGCTTTACACTTTTCACTGTGTGACTAAGCACCAATGCCTTATTTAAGTTTGCTGACAATGCCACTGTTGTTGGCTGAATCAAAGGTGGTGACAAATCAGCATATCAGAGGGAGACTGAGTTTCTGGTAGAGTGTCTCCGCAACAACAGCTTCTTATACAATGTCAGCAAGACCACGGAGCTGATTATTGTGGACTTTAGAAGGAGGAAACAGGAGGTCCATTAACCAGTACTCAGGAGGGGATCAGAGTTGGAGAGGCTCAGAAACCTTCAATTCCCTGATGTTATTGTTTCAGAAGACCTGTCCTGGACCCAGTATACAAGTTCAATTACAAAGAATGTGCCACAGTGCCTCTACTTCCTTAGACTTACCATGACATCTAAACTTTGACAAGCTTCTACAGATGTGCAGTGGAGAGTATATTGACTGGCTGTATCACAGCCTGGTATGGAAACACCAGTGCTTTTGAATGGAGAATCCTACAAAAAAGTAATGGCTGCAGCTCAGTCCATCATGGGTAAAGCTCTCCCCACCATTGAGCACATCCACCCAGAGTGCTGTCACAAGAAGGCAACATCCATCATTAGGGACCCCCCATCCCCACCCAGGACATACTCTCTTCTTGCTGCTGTCATCAGGAAAATGTTACAGGAACCTCAAGGCTCACACCACCAGGTTCTTAAACCAGAGAGGATAACTTCACTTGCCCCATCACTGATTAGAAGAATATGGGTTTGACATGGGTAAGTATAACATGGCTGAACGTGGCCAAATGGCCTAGTTCTATGATGTATAGCTCTATGAATCTGTGAGATGAGAATAGTTGGTGATGGGAGAGAAACTTAGAAATTCTATGAAATATAAGTCGGAATCTTATAATAACTAACTGTCATTATACCTTATGTATTTGAATAAATGGCTGCGTCAGTTCCAGTATTTGCCACTTCTAGCCTGAATTTCCTGACTTATGCTGAGACCTGATGCAGTCCCTAAACCAAAAGATCAAATGTCATCCCTGAAGCTAAAAGTAAATCTTAACCACATGGGAATTAAAGTTGTGTCCTAGTCTACTTTCAGCCATTGTCCAAATATATACACTTCCTGCAGAGAAAACGGCCTCATTTCTTTTCTAATAACTGTAGGTCATCGAAGAAATTGTGAACACAAGAGATTCTTCAGATGCTGGAAATCCAGAGAAACACACACAAAATGCTGGAGGAACTCAGCAGGTCAGACAGCAGCTATGGAAATGAATAAACAGTTGATGTTTTGGGCCTAGACCCTTCAACAGGGCTGAAAAGGAAGGGGGAAAAGCCAGAGTAAGAAGGTGGGAGGAGGGGATGGACTAGAAGCTATAGGTGATAGGTGAAGCCAGGTGGGTGGCAGAGGGGGATGAAGTGAGAAGTTGAGAGGTGATAGGTCAAAAAGGTATATTGAATTGAATTGCATTGACTTTATTCCTTACATCCTTCACATATGTGAGGGCTGAAGAAGGAATCTGATAGGAGAGAAGAGTGGATCATGAGAAAAATGGAATAATGAGAGTTCCTGGGGGAGGTGGTAGGCAGTTGAGAAGAGTTAAGAGGGGAACTAGAGAGGGGGAATGGAAGAAGAGGGAAGAGGAGGGGGAGAAATTATCAGAAGTTAGAGAAATTGATGTTTGTGCCATTAGTTTGGAGCTATCCAGATGGAATACGAGGTGTTGCTCCTCCAGCCTGAGAGTGGTCTCATTAAAGGAGGCCATTGACTGACATGTCAGAAAGGGAATAGGGATTGTAATTAAAATGATTGACCACTAGGAAATGCTGCCTGTTGTGGATGCAGTGAAGTTGCTCGACACGAGAAGAAATTGTCATGTCCTTCTGCAAAAGAGCCTATAAATGGCAGAGCAGACTCGATGGGCCGAATGGCCGACTTCTGCTCCTTTGTCTTATGGTTTATAATCAATGAATTTCAAACCGGCCTGGTTTGTAAATTTCATCGATAGCACAACAGCTAAAGGTCTAGTTGACTGACTTCCCAGCAATTACAATGGTCAATAATTGAAATCAAGGACATGTTGTAAGGATTTCAAATTATTTGACTTTCCTGCAAGATCTTGCAAACATCTGATGGACTAATGAAAAGTGCATAATTTCAACCAATGATATATAGCCTAAAGCCACCAGGTCTTCATGGAAAAGTCTGTTTTGCCATCACTGAAACAGGTGCTAGTCCATGGACCACAATGCTTGGAAACCACATCAAGCAGGTCCACTTTAGGAAACAAGGTAAAACTGAAAAAAAAGCCTAGTGGGTATGATGATAGGCCTGTTCCACTGTGTGTGAAACTTTTTGAATCTCATGTCTCCTATGACTTTCCAACAGAGTGCTCCTCTGAACTTCTGGGTCCACATTTCAAACTTGAGACTTCTCTTGTCTGTGCTCCTCAGGCGTTTTAACAACTTGGTGAGACAGTAGAGCAAAAACAGTGATGTCTTTAGATCAGTGTATCAGAATTTCCACTACTTATAAAATCCCACTTATTGCTTAGTGTGCACTACATATATAAATGAAATCTTGTGCCAGCAGAAGGAAGCATACGGTTGTCCATGCCAATTACTGTTCACTAAAATCTGTAATCAATTATTTTGAAAGGCCTAAATACTCCTGCATGCTAGTGCCCATTTTCTTAAAGCTCTGAATCAACAGCCAAATATATTATAATTGCACTTTCTGTATATCAGCCAGAGGATCTGGTGTGGTTTGGTCTACAAGATTCAAAGTACATTTATTATCAAAGTATATATGTAGAATATAACTCTGAAATCTGTCCTCCCACAGGCAGCCACAAAACAAAGAAAAGCCAAGGAACCCATTCAAGAAAATATCAAACACCCATCGCAGGGGAGAAAAAAAAGAACAAATTGTGCAAGCAGCAAAAAGCCAGTGAACAACACATAGAGCAGCAAACATCAAAGCCGTGCTATTCAGCTTAGTTCAGTTCAGCGCCTCACTGCTAGTCAATGCAGGCCAAGGGGCTATTCTTCACCAAAGCTCCCCAGTCAGCATTGATTGCCCAGATTAAACTGCTCAAAGTCAGCAAAAAAAAAGAGTAACCAGAATCCAGGAACGCATGCAACATGGACTTCAAAGTACTCCAAAACGAGTCCACAGCCTTGCCGATCAATCCTCCCAAGACTCCTGCACTTTCCTTTGGCAGCAGCTAGCAAGAAGAGGAAGACTGGTTAAGCACATGTAGATGGTGCCAAACATCCACCCGTCCTCTGCTCTCATCCTGGTCGACTTCGACCTTGCTCGACGCCTCAATCAGAGAGAAGTAATGGAGTCGATCGTGGGCTCATACCCCTTCTCTAGGCTATCAAGCTTCCGTCCCAAACCTCATCGAACTTCTTCAGCAAAGCGTCAGATTGCTCAATCAGCCCCAAAACACACCATCTAAATGTAAATCACAGGTTCCAATTGCACACGGCTTAGTAGTAGAATCATATTTGAAAGAAGTACAAGAAGCAGTTTCATGAACTGTCAGCAGGACATTGCCACTTGTTGCGTTGTCTGCTGGTGCCATCTTGCTGAGGATGGTGCAAGCAAACTGCATGCTAATTCTACACTGTGTTTCATTTTTCATCACCACCTAGATAGCACTTGGAAGACCAGATGGAATGACCTTCCCAATGAAATCAGTGGGATAGTCACTCAGATGTTGGTATAGTGGGTATTTGACCTGCTCAATTAGGTTGATTCCCAAGATCTTATGACATAAATACACTCAATGGCCACTTTATTAGGTACCTCCTGTAGCTAATGAAGTGGCCACTGGGCATGGTCTTCTGCTGCTGTAGTCCATCTGTTTCAAGGTTTGGCACGTTGTGCCTTCAGGGATGCTCTTCTGCACAACACTGTTGCGATGCATAGTTGAATTCCTGTCAGTTTGGCCCAGTCTGACCTCTCTCATTAACAAGGCATTTTCACCCACAGAACTGCCATCACTGGATGTTCGTTTGTTTCTCGCACCATTCTCTGTCAACTATAGAGACTGTTGTGTGTGAAAATCCTAGGAGATCAGCTGTCTCTGAGATACTCAAACCACCCCTTCAGGCACCAATAATCATCCCACAATCAAAGCCTCTTAGATCGCATTTCTTCCCCATTCTGATATTTCATCTGAACAACAACTGAACCTCTTTGACCATGTCTGCATGCTCTTATGCATTGAGCTGTTGCCACGATTAGCTAGTTAGATATTTGCATTAACAAGAAGGTGTACAGATGCATCTAATAAGGTGGCCACTACATGTAAGCCCCTTAGCAAATATTCTTGCAACTTGGGAACTCATTCAATCAAGTTCCAGCAACTTGTTGTTTGCAAGTCTCAATTCTGTAACTGAAAAAAAATTCTGGGGAAGCATTAAAACTAATCAAATTGAATCTCTTGTCTTAAAATAATCTGAAGGCAATTAAGGTAATTGGATATGAAAATTATTTACTTTCTATACCATTTGGAGTTATCCAATCATAATCAACAAATAACACAACTGAAACCAATCAATTATAAATGATGTATGGTGCAATACTAGAATGATCATTGATGTAAAGAACGGAGAGGGGGCTTGGTGTACCTTTGGGTGGGGAACTAAAATGCCCCACCTGGGTGGAAGGCCATAACTACTATTTCGAATTGAGAAAAGAGATTATGATATTATTAGTGCCTGCTGATTGAAACATGACACAGTGTCTAAATCAAAATACCGATGACAGAAAGTGAGTGATGTGAGTCAACTGAGATGGTGAATAACTCCAGAAATAATTACACTTGAGTCATTAGACATAGTAGCATAACGATGTCAAGAAATAAAGATACTGGAGTCATTAAGTACACTGGCATGGCGGTTAGTGCAACACTTTACATTGGCCAGCTGTAAAATCCGGGTTCGTTTCCTACTGTGGTCTGCACGGAGTTTGTATGTACTCACTGTCACCTCGTGGGTTTTCTCAAGGTGCTCTGGTTTCCTCCCACAATCTAAAGATGTACAGTTGAAGTAAGTGAGTTGTGGACATGCTATATTGGCGCCAGAAACATGGGCAACACTTGTGGGCTGTCCCCAGCACAATCCTCACCGATTTGATTTCACGCAAAACGCCACATTTCACTGTATATTTTGACGCACATACGACAAATAAAGTGAACCTTTTATATTTTAGATTTCGAGACAGATAATTTGCCGAAAAGCACAGAAAGTCATGGGATGTGTGTATATTGTATACTGATTACAGTTGACAAACTAAAGCCGATGAAGATAATATGTGATTGCAACATATTGTCACACTGAAAAACTATTGTAGCATAATGCTTTAGGGGCTGCATTTGTTGACAACCACATTGCAACCAACCTAGAATAAGTTGAGCAATAATCAAACAAGCAACTGAGAGCATGGAGAATTCTTGGATACTAATTAATAATTTTTTTCTTTTTCAATCTTTTTATTAGTTTCATAGAACATAAACATAACATAGCAATAATACAAAGTTATTGGGAATACATTGTTATACTTAACATGAGTAATTATAAAACCAAATAGTATTTAATTGGCAAAACTCCCAATCATATAGGATACCAATGAATAATACAGGACAAAAAGAAATTATCTAGACAAAAATCATGAAAAAAGAAAAAAAAATTATAACTCCCTCAAAAAAAAAACTAATCTAAACAGAATTAGTCAACTAAACTAAAAAAAAAGACCAGGGCTATTTTAACAATGTAAAAATGGGAGAAAAGAAAACCTTAGTGTGGATGACTCCATTCCCCTCAACCAACAGTACAGAGAAGTAAAATAAGTTTGGAAATGGTCAAATTACATCATATGAAAATGCTGAATAAATGGCCTCCAAGTTTTTTCAAATTTAATGGAAGGGTCATAAACCACACTTATAATTCTTTCCAAATTTAAACAGAACGTAGTTTGTGAAAACCAGTGAAATACAGTAGGAGGATTAATCTCTTTCCAATTCAGCAAAATGGATCTTCTAGCCATTAAAGTAAGAAATGCTAATTAATAAATTTAAGGTGCTGGGAGAAAATTTTAGTTTTGAAAATTTGAAGTGAGTTGCTCATCAGAGATTGGATTATTTGTGGAATTTACAGGTTCAGTTGGAGGGGCAGAGTCAATTCAGAAAAAAGAAAGTCCATACAGACATGCATGGCTTTAGAGCTATTCAAGACCAGGCTAGAAATGTCTGATGGCCAACCGCACTGAGTACACAGAGTGAAATGCCAGGCAAAAGCCAGAAAAGGATAATAACTACCAAGGCAGCTTAGATGTTTCAAGTTTTGTAGACAAAAAAATATATAATATTCTTCACATGGGAATAAATATGTGAAATGTGCATTGTCACTTCATTTCTACAAACAGTGCATGATGGGCAGGACATTAGAATCCCATGGATTGGGCAAGATGATCCATGTAGGCTCAGAGCCAGGATCAGATTCTGTGTAACAGTTAAATACCATGTATCCGGTGTCAAACAAGGTCAATTTTGGGAAAAGAGCACCTGCTAGGTATATCCATGCCAAGACATTGGTGCAAGGGTAACTAGTGTCATTTCAACTTAACTCAGGAGCAATGAGTAATGCTCTTCCGAACCAAAACACCTATCTCAAGACAGTTCTTTGAAACCAGTAAGCCTCTCTCAGCCAACACCACCACCATGTGAGTACACGGCACTGTGCAGCCTCCACTCTATCACAGGCATTTACTTTGTTCTCTCCTCCCCTTTCCCTTCTCTGCAACTTAAATTCATGTCTGATTTCTAACTTTGCCTCATTGTAATGAAAAGGTCACTGACCTGAATCAGTAATTCTGTTTCTCTCTCCATGAATGCTGGCTGATCAGCAGGGCATATTTCCAGGACTTACTGAATTACATGATACTCTACAGCAGGCTGTGGGGGGGGGGGGAGCTTCTGTGAGGGAACCCAGAGAACCAAGGGCACTAAGGTAAGGAGGTAAGGATTTTGTTATAACAGATCAGAAAAATGACATTTATTTATTTATTGAAATAGAGCATGGAATAGGTCCTTCCTGCCCTTTGAGCTGTGCTGCCCAGCAAACCCGCGGTTTAACCCTAGCCTAATCACGGGTACAATTTACATTAACCAATTAAACTACCAACTCGACTGGTAAAGGTCCAGTATTAAAGGACGAAGAATAATGATTCAATGCAAGTATTTATTTCAGCAGCTCAACTCACTGATTACAATGCTGAAGTTTTCGATGGGGCAGAATAACTAAGTTCAGTAAGCTGTAGAACAACAACTAGAGATGTCCTACAGAAGACAAAAGAGATCCCAATGACCTATCAATATCCTGATATGGAGAAAGAGCAGGGTTAAACCTTACAGCAGACAGTGATGATGACTCAAGACACCATACACTTGCTTTAGAAGAAGATGCTCCATAGGGGAATACTCGAGGCCTGCTAATGGAAATATGTAACAATGCAGCACTAAACCTACAGAGGTCCACAGAGAACCCACAACAGTTAGGACAAGATTTGGGAAGATTGCATGTCAATTTGAGTTTCTGTCAATCATTGTGCAAACATCCAGCACCTAGAGATGGGTCAGTTACTGTGCATGCTTGTTTTATTTTGTTTTTTATTATTAATGTAGCAACATACTGACTGTGTGCACTAAAGGCTGCTCTCTTTGTAAGTCCAACCATGTTCAGTGTGTAAAGTTCAGGAGTTTGCATCTATAAAAAAAAACTATTTTCCAGTAATTTAAAGGAATACTGAGAGAGCCACAGTGAGTCCCATAAAAATAAGTTTCACACTTAATGAACAGAGCTTGGACATTTGGCAGGTTTAGCTGAACAAAGATAAGAACTCAATTCGCTGAACTAGAAGTTAGAATTCCATTCCATCAGAGGGAGGCCTCTGATTGTTAGTCAGAGCCTGAAACTTCAACATTCAAGTTCAAGATTAATTGTCATTCAACCATACACATGTATAGAGCTAAATGAAACAGCTTTTCTCTGGTGCCAAGGTACAAAACTCAGTACATATAGTTACATGTAGCACACAGCACGTATAGTCACGATAGCCCATGGAGTCACAATAATATTAGCATCATTAATAGTCCAATGCATCTCTGAGGAAACATAAAGTCATGTCTACTCATACCTCCACTGTCAGTATTTGTTTTAAATTATACAACCATACTTTATTAAGGCTGAGGCTAACTTCTCAATTAAATCCACACATATGCACTCTAGCAGCTTAAATTTCTGAGTCCATCTGGATACTGACCATTCCATCACCTTTGTCACTAACTCCTGATCATCAGAAAGCTAATACACCTTGGGGTAGATGTTGGTGGAGGTTGGTTGTGAAATTTGTTGTTTTGAGGCAGCAGCAGAGCAAGAGCATTAAAAAAATTACCTTTAGGGCATTGCTTAATAGAAAAGGCTATGAAGTTCAGTCTAAGAACTTTACAAAGTCATTCAACTGGATTTTAGCGTCATTTACTTAATTCTGGCAACTGATCATGATAGCCTTTGTTTGCTACACATGCTTACTGGCCTGTGTAGCCCAATGACAAAGAAATGCAATGGTCACAAAAGATTCTGTTCATTATGAGTTTGACAATTTACCTTAATAAGGCATTTTCTGGATTTTATTTGTAGGTTATTTATGTTTCAGCTGGGGAAACATTCCTACAAGACATTCTTAAACCATTATTACCTTTGTGATAATGATTTCTCCTTCTGGTAAAAATAATCCACTCCCTGTCCCCTCTTCTTCTATTCTGCAATCTGTCCTCTTACCTCTTCACACCTGTCTATCACCTCCTCCTGGTGCACCCCCCTCCCTTTCTCCTATGGTCCACTATCCATTCCTATCAGATTCCTTCATCTCCAGGCCTTTACCTTTCCTACCTCACCTGGATTCATCTATCACTTTCTAGCTATCCTCCTTCTCCTACCCCCACCTTGTTACTCTGGCATCTTCCTTTCCAGTCCAGAAGAAGGGTTTCGGCCTGAAACGTTGAACGTTTATTCATTTCCATAGATGCTGCCTGACCTGCTGAGTTCCTCCAGGATTTTGTGTGTGTTTCTTTGGATTTCCAGCATCTGCAGGTTTTCTTGTGTTTGTGTTTGTAAAATGCCAGTCACCGTGATACCTCCAACCAGCCAGAAATCTTCTCCATCCAGTCGGAAGCATAGATTGAATGATTCCAACTAATGGGTAGCTAACTAAAGCTAAGTCTACTGCCTGAGATTTGCTCCTGTCTACCTGTCTGACAGACTGTGCTTCATACACTACACCTGAGTGAAGGAGTCGTTCTGTGACAGACAAATTATTATTTCTGTGCCCTCCCCAAATCGGTTGTTTTGCAGCTGCAGTACAATGTGTATGTCGTGCACTGTACTGCTGCCTCAGAACAACAAATTTTACGACATATGTCAGTGATAATACATCTGATTTTGAAAAGAAAATGACCCTTCATTATTATTCACCATTCCACTGAAAATGTATTCATCAGAAGAAATACTGACAGTCACAGAGGAATCAGGTCTCTTCATGTGAAGGTTTTACAAAGCTTTTAATGGATTGAAAATAGGTCCCATCTGTCCAATAAAAGCTAAATAAACACTGATTGAACTACTGTAACAGAAAACCTATAATCTAAATTTGACAGAGGTGCTTCCTGTCTGGTGGTGGCCTGAAGCTCACATTTTATAGGTTCTTTATTCCATGTAGAAATTATCCTTTCAGAACAACATGCACAACTGGGAAACGTTTGGACCTCACAAGACAAGGTACAAGGCTATAGTAATGGGGAATAGTGCTGATGTAATTTAAATACAACCTGCAAAATATACATTAGCGGTCAATTTTTTTTAAACAGGCTCCAATAAAGAGTGACTGGTTGAATGTAACAGTGAAATGCACCAGATTTTCTTTGACAAACATAAATTATTAGAAGACACTAACCTTAATAACTAAATCAGACACAGCACCTGGAAAACCCACAGTGATGGAATTTAGGACTGCCTATATGTATGTATGTATGTATGTATGTATGTATGTATGTATTTATTTATTTATTTATCTATTTATTTATTCTTGTGTTGGGCATGTGGCCAAGTGGTTAAGGTGTTCGTCTAGTGATCTGAAGGTCGCTATTTTTAGCCTCAGCTTTGGCAGCATGTTTGTGTCCTTGAGCAAGGCACTTAACCACACATTGCTCTAGTGTCTGTGCGAGGAGTTGTGCCCCACACAGACTTCCAATCTGCGCCTTGTAATGCATGAAAATGCCCGACGCAGGCTTCTCATGGTCTGAGTCGACGTTCCCTCCCCTCCCTTCCCCTCCTATTTATCTCTCTCTCTCTCTCTCTCTCTCTCACTCTCCCAGTTTGGAAGTACCTTCTGCATCATGTCAATTTGTCAATCTAGTGAGTAGCTCAGTGAAATAGATCAGAAAGATTCTCAACTTCAATCCCCTGTCATCATTGAGACAGGTCAGGATTAGGATTGTGGCCACACGCCACTGAGTTGTGGAAAATGCAAAATCCCGTTTCAGTTAAGGCCATAGAGTATTACAGAACAGGAACAGGCCCTTCGGCCCACGGTATCCATGTTTACCATGAGTACCCACTGAGATTAATCCCATTTATTAGCTTATGATCCACAAACTGCCCCATCTTTGCGATTTAGCTGCCTGTCCATACATGATCTCTGCCTCTACCAGCACCCCAGGGAGTGCATTCAGATTCCAAAAACCCTTCTGGGAAAAAGAACGTCCTCCTCGGATTGCTTGCTCCTTACTTTAAACCTATATCATCTGTATATAGATAACAGAGAAATATGAGGGAGTATCTACTTTGACCACAAACCAGTGAACTCCTACTGCTGAGAAAATGTGTAAATGTTAAATAAAAACTTGGTCTGGCATTTTGAGTTATCCATACTTGCATGGTTTGCCAACATTCATTATCACTGACCACAAATTAGTTAAATAATTTTCTATGAAACACTGGAAGATACCTAGTGGCTATTGAGTCAAATCCCAGTGAGTGCTAAAACTCTCTGAAGAGGAAAGAAAATTGGAGATAAGCTAGGAAGAACGCACTCCTCTGAGTATTATTCCCTCCGCGAAGATTGAATTTAACGCAGACAAGTGTGAGGTATTGCAATTTTGGAGGACAAACCAAGGTAAAACTTACACAGTGAATGCTAGGACGCTGGGGATAGTGTTAGAACGGAGGGATCTGGGAATACAGATCCATAATTCCTTAAAGTGGTGTCACAGCTAGATAGAGTTGTAAAGAGAGCTTATAGCTCATTGACCTTCATAAATCAAGGTACTGAGTACAGGAGTTGGGATATCATATTGAAGTTGTATAAGACTTCGGTGAGGCCTAATTTGGAGTATTGTGTGCAGTTCTGGTCACCTACCTACAGGAAAGATATCAATAAGATTGAAAAAGTACAGTCAAAATTTACAAGGATGTTCTCAGGACTTAAGGTCCTCAGTTATAGGGAAAGGCTGAATAGGTTAGAACCTTATTCCTTAGAGTGCAGAAGAATAAGGAGAAAGATTTGATAAAGGTATACAAAATTATGAGGGGTAGAAATAGGCTAAATGCAAACGGATTTTTCCCATGGGAGTTGGGTGAAATTTTAATGAGTGATCATAGGTTAATTTTGAAAGGTGGAACCAGAGGGGGACCTTCTTCACTCATCAAGGGCGGTTCGTGTGTGGAACAAGCTGCCATGGAAGTTGTGGATGCGAATTCGATTTGAACATTTAAGATAAATTTGGATAAGTACATGTCTGGGAAGTGTACGGAGGGCTAACGTCTAGATGTGTGTCAAAGGGACTAGGTGAAAAAACAGCTTTTGAGATGAGCCAAAGAGCTTATTTCTGTACTACAGTGCTTTATGACTCTCATTTGTTTGTTCGTTCATTTTGTGAACGACGAAGGCGATCATGGCCTTTCCTTGACTATGATAATTCTTGGCAAATTTTTCTACAGAAATGGTTTGCCTTTGCCTTCTTCTGGGCAGTGTCTTTACAAGACGGGTGACCCCAGCCATTATCAACACTCTTCAGAGACTGTCTGCCTGGCGTCAGTGGTCACATAACCAGGACTTGTGATGTGCACCAGCTGCTCATACGACCATCTACCACATGACCCTGATCTGGGGTCTAATCAGATGATACGCCTCTGCAAAGAAGACCTGTGGTCTAGCAAAGAGAAGGAACTCCATTGGTAGAGACATATCTCCAACCCACCATCCTTCTGTGACTCCATGACAGTGGAAATTGCTTCTTAACCCCATTTATCATACCTGATGCATTAACAGATAAAAGATTGAGACTACACAGAAATTACTTTATTTTCACTTTTAAATCCGAATCTGCCTACACGATATACAGTATATATATCTTTTGTCTAGTTTTAAGACTTTAGTTTTTTGACGTTTATCTGGAAAGCCATGCCCATTCAAGTACGGTAAACATTTCTACATGTCACAGAAGCATTATACCAAATCCAGTCAAAAAGCTTAAGAACTGCAAATGCTGCAAAGCTAAAATAAAAATACGAACTTTGGGTAATACTCAGTAGAAATTCTGTTGACCTGAAATGCTGATCATACCTCTCTTCACAGATGTTATCTGACCTACTGATTAATTCCAGCACTAAAGTTTGAGACAAAAACCATCTTCTTTTTGGCGCCCCACTATTTTATTGGAAACCTGTACTACTTTTTTTGTTGGCTTCAGTTTACACAAATTTATTACAATATTCTGATAAATCTACAATCGTTTGTATATAGGTTCATTGAACTGAATACAGAATCCTGAGGGCTGCATCAATGATTCATCAACTCCGTTACTATAGTAAATCATTACATGAAAGATTAATCACTGTTTAGTTTAAACAGCATATCAATCTCTATATTGCATTATTTTCTGTCAGAATGAGCTTATTCAGCCTTTCCTTGTATCCCACAGTACTGGATGGAGCCTCTAAACACTTCAATAGCAAAGTGACCTATGTGCTAAGTATAGAATGGAGCCATTAGCAACATGCAAGTCATGCTTTTTAATGAAAGAACTAACAAACTCATCTGAGTAAGTAATTTTTAAGGGATTGTTTCCCCTTATACCACCATACAATACGACTATACGACATAGAAGTAGAATTAGACCATTCAGTTCATGAAGTCTGCTCTACCATTTAATCATGGCTGATTTATTATCCTTCTCAACCCCACTTTCCTGCCCTCTCCCCATAACCTTTGACACCCTTATGAATTAAGTACCTATCAAACACCGCTTTAAATATACCCAATAACTTGGCCTCTGCAGCTATCTGTGGTAATAATTCACCACCCTCAGGCTAAAGAAATTCCTCCTCATCTCTGTTCTAAAAGGTACCCTTGTACCCTCTGGTCCTAGACTCTATTGCCAACATCCTCTCCACTTCCACTCTATCTAGGCCTTTCAATATTAAATTTGATTAGATTATGAGGACACTCAGTCCTCATTTATTGTCATTTAGAAATGCATGCATTAAAAAATGATACAATGTTCCTCCAGAATGATATCACAAAAAAAAGGACAAACCAAGACCAAAACTGACAAAACCACATAATTATAACATATAGTTATAACAGTGCAAAGCAATACCACAACTTGATAAAAAGCAGACCATGGGCATGGTAAAAAAAAGTCTCAAACTCCCGATCGACTCATCATCTAACGCAGGTGGCAGAAGGGAGAAACTCTCCCTGCCATGAACCTCCAAGCGCCAACAACTTGCCGATGCATTGGAAGCAGCCGACTCTGAGACCGTCTGAAAACTTCGAGCCTCTGACCAGCCCCTCCGATACAGCCTCTCCGAGAACCATCCTCTGCCGAATGCTTCAACCCTGCCCCAGCCGCCGAGCAACAAGCAAAGCCAAGGACTCGGGGCCTTCTCCCCCGGAGATTCCGTACCACACAGTAGCAGCAGCAGTGAAGTAGCCATTTCAGAAGTTTCTCCAGATGTTCTTCCGTGCTCTCACGTCCGTCTCCATCAAATCAGGATTGTGCATGGCACCCTACTTGACAAATAACAGACATCACCACCGGAGTGGCCGCTGCGAGCTGCGTTGCATCACCATCTTCTCCTCCCGCCACCTTCATAATTCAACACGCTTCAATGAAATCTCCCCTCATTCTTCTAACTTCCAGCAAGCACTGACCCAGAACTATCAAACACTCCTCACATATGTTGGTCCTTTCATAAGAATCAGAATCAGGTTTATTATCACTGGCATGTGATGTGAAATTTGTTAACTTATCAGCAGCAATTCAATGCCATACATAATCTGGTAGAGAGAGAGAAAAAAAATAATAAATAAAATAAACATAATAATAAATAAACAAGTAAATCTATTATGTATATTGAATGGATTTTTAAAAATGTGCAAAAACAGAAATACTGTATATTAAAAAAAGTGAGGTAGTGTCCAAAGCTTCAATGTCCATTTAGGAATCTGATGGCAGAGGGGAAGAAGCTGTTCCTGAATCACTGAGTGTGTGCCTTCAGGCTTCTGTACCTCCTACCTGATGGTAACAGTGAGGATAGGACATGCCCTGGGTGCTGGAGGTCCTTAATAATGGCCTTTCTGAGACTCTGCTCCCTAAAGATATCCTGGGTACTTTGTAGGCTGGTGCCCAAGACGGAGCTGACTACATTTACAACCTTCTGCAGCTTCTTTCAGTCCTGTGCAGTAGCCCCTCCATAGCAGACAGTGATGCAGCCTGTCAGAATGCTCTCCACAGTACATCTATCGAAGTCTCTGAGTGTATTTGTTGACATGCCAAATCTCTTCAAACTCCTAATAAAGTATAGCCACTGTCTTGCCTTCTTTATAACTATATCGATATGTTGGGACCAGGTTAGATCCTCAGAGATCTTGACACCCAGGAATTTGAAGCTGCTCACTCTCTCCATTTCTGATCCCTCTATGACGTTGGTATCTGCTCCTTCGTCTTACCCTTCCTGAAATCCACAACTAGCTCTTTTGTCTTACTGACGTTGAGTGCCAGGTTGTTGCTGTGGCACTATTCCAGTAGTTGGCATATCTCACTGCTGTATGCCCACTCATCACCACCCGAGATTCTATCATCAATGGTCGTATCGTCCGCAAATTTAAAGATGGTATTTGAGCTATACCTAGCCACACAGTCATGGGTATAGAGAGAGTAGAGCAGTGGGCTAAGCACACACCCCTGAGGTGCACCAGTGTTGATCATCAGCGAGGAGGAGATGTTATCACCAATCTGCACAGACTGTGGTCTTCCGGTTAGGAAGTCAAGGATTGAGGAATCAATTGCAGAGGGAGGTACTGATTGTGGGAATGATGGTATTAAATGCTGAGCTATAGTTGATGAACGGCATCCTGACATAGGTGTTTGTGTTGTCGTGTGGAGAGTCACTGAGTTTGCATCTGCCATTGACCTATTGTGGCAATAGGGAAATTGCAATGGATCCAGGTCCTTGCTGAGATAGGAGTTCAGCCTCGTCATAACCAACCTCTCAAAGCATTTCATCACTGTCGATATGAGTGCTCCAGGGCAATAGTCATTAAGGCAGCCCACATTATTCTTCTTAGGCACTGGTATAATTGTTGCCTTTCTGAAGCAAGTGGGAACTTCTGCCCGTAGCAGTGAGAGGTTGAAAATGTCTTGAATACTCCTGCTAGTTGGTTGGCACAGGTTTTCAGAGCCTTACCAGGTACTCCATCGAGACCTTCCACCTTGCGAAGGTTCACTCTCTTTAAAGACAGTCTAACATCAGCGTCTGAGATGGAGATCACAGGGTCCTCAGGTGCAGCAGGGATCTTCACAGCTGTAATTGTGTCCTTTTCAATGCGTGGATAGAAGGCGTTGAGTTCATCTGGTAGTGAAGCATCGTTGCCATTCATATTATTGGGTTTCGCTTTGTAGGAATTAATGTCTTGCAAACCCTGCCAGAGTTGTTGTACATCTGATATCACCTCCAACCTCATTCAAAATTGTCTCTTTGCCCTTGAAATAGCCTTCCACAAGTCATACCTGGTTTTTTGGTACAGGCCTGGGTTGCCAGACTTGAATGCCACAGATCTAGCCTTCGGCAGATAACATACCTCCCGGTTCATCCACGGCTTTTGGTTTGGGAAAGTACAGTAAGTCTTTGTAGGCACACACTCATCCACACAGGTTTTAATGAAGTCAGTAACAACTGCAGCATACTCATCCAGCTTCAAAGATGAATCCCTGAATACAGTCCAGTCCACCGATTCAAAGCAGTCCTGTAGGTGCTCCTTTGCTTCCCTTGTCCAAACCTTCTTAGTCCTCACTGCTGGTGCTGCAGTCTTCAGTCCCTGCCTTCACTCAGGGAGTAGAACTACAGCCAGGTGATCAGACTTCCCGAAGTGAGGGTGTGGAACAGCACGTTAGGCATTCTTGATGGTGGTGTAGCAACGGTCCAGTGTGTTGTTTCCTCTGGTATTACAAGTGATCTGTTGATGGTAATTACTTAGTGATATTTTCAGACTGGGCTTGCTAAAATGTCCCAAAATGATGGTGAAGGCATTAGAGTGAGCTGTTTCGTGCACGTTGATCCCATTGTTCAGATCATCTAAAGCCTGCCTGAGTTGGAATGTAAATTGTTACCAGAATGACCCTAGAGAACTCCCGTGGTAGGTAAAAAGGACAACACTCTAATCTAGATATTCCAGGTCTGGTGAACAGAATTAGGACAGCACTGATATATTTGTGCACCAAGAAGAGTTGATCATGAGGCATACTCCTCCACCTCTGCTTTTGAGAGACTCTATGGATCTATCCTGATGGTCGATCTGAATCGCTGCATCCAGTATGGAAGGGGTTAAGCAGGATTCTGTGAAACAAAGGACATACATGGTCCTAATGTCCCTCTGATTCAGCACCCTGGCTTTGAGATCATCGATTTTATTCACCAGAGACTGCACCTTTGCCAGCAAGATAGTCGGTATAAGGAGTTTAAAACCCCGTTTCCTTAAACGCACTTGTAATCCTGATCTATGCCCGTGCTTCCTCCAAGGTATCCTCCGTGGGCACTTATGACCACAGACGGTGTTAATTCCATTGGTTTTAAGCAGCGATAGTTTGTTTAAATGCATTAAGACAGCTTAGTTGATTGTACTGATCTTGGAAGCAGTTGTGTTCTTTAGCTGTAGCAGGCTGAAACGGGGATATTTAATTGTATCCATTGAGAGTACTACCAGAATCATTCTTGTGTACTTCCTGTGGAACTTCTCCAATGCCAGTACATCCTTTCTTAGATAAGGAGTCCAAAGCTGCTCACAAGACTCCAAATGCGATCTAACCCATGCCTTATAAAGCCTCAGCATTACATCCTTGCATTTACACTCTAGGTTTCTCCAAATGAATGTTAACATTGCATTTGCCTTCCTTACTACTGACTCAACATGTAAGTTAATCTTTAAGGAATCCTGCACTGGAACTCCCAAGTCTATTTGTATCTCTGATTTATGAATTTTCTCCCCAGTTAGAAAATAGTCTATGCCTTTATTCCCTCTTCCATATATTTCCCTACACTGTATTCCATCTGCCACTTCTTTGCCCATTCTCCTAATCTGTCCTGCTTCCTCGACACTGCCTACCCCTCCACCTACCTTTGTACTATCTGCAGACTTGGCCAATTCCGTTACCCAGAACATCAACACATAATGTGAAAAGAAACGTGAACTGACCCCTGCAGAACACCACGACTCAATAGCAGCCAATCAGAAAAAGCTCCTTTATTCCCACTCTGCCTCCTGCCTCTCAGCAAATCTTTTATCCTTGCTAGTATCTTTCCTACAATACCATGGGCTCTTATAGAGCAGAAGGACTTAGCAAATTCAAAATGTTAGCAGTCTACTTAACAGGTTGCTACATTTGGCGCTATAACTCATTTATTAACTGAAGTTTAACAGTTTATTTATTAACAGAAGTTTGTAACATCCCCCCAAAACAGTACCTCTTTCCTAACTCTTAACGGCAGTCCCTTAGGGAGTGGAACTTGATTCATTCGTTCAAAGGGCAATTGATGCTGATACAATCAACATATTTCAGGACTGAAGGCACAAAATGGTCACGATCAAATCGACTGGCAGAAGAGCCCTGAGGAGCTGAATGGCCCAGTGACATTTCCATATATGAATTGTGTTATTCTGCTTGGACCTGGATCCATATAACTGTTTATCAACTGTCTGGTTCCAACAGTGACCTAAAGCTGCTGACTGTCTTCCAGCCATGGGAGAGAATACATTAAAATATTCTTCAAAAGTTCTCTTCTTGACATTCTAACCCTCAACAAAAAAGTTTGAGAGAAACAACAGGTGAATAAAAAGCACCCACAATTCAAATGTAGATAAATTCTACTTTATGTAGCCTCAGATTTCTAAGTATGTGTCCCTTTGTTCAACTTCTACCTCAAAATCATAAAACTATCCAGTCTGCTTGGCAATGATAACCAAGTTACCTGTTCTGCTTTATTTGATACAGCTTCCTTTACCTGCATGTGGCAGTTTCAATCCAAGAATATTTACGACTACATTTCACAGACATTTTTGGCCAGACAATCACTTAGAATGCTTGTGCCTTCCCTGAGTATAAGCAGGTTTATTATTTCCAGACGGAAGACAACCCTATCCGGTTACTAAAGTACTCTTACGATGAACAGAAAAGGCAGAGGAAATGTTTTTGTTTTTTATTATGAACATGATCTAATTAATCCTAAAAGTCCTTTTACTGCCAAGTAAGTTAGTCTGAATTACGGTGATGTAACATTATATATACATTTGTAGACACTCTTTGTACCACAACAAGAAAAATGGATTATGCTTGCTAAACAGAAGTCACTAGAAAAAGGAAACCACACTTCAAACAACAGAAGCCTTAAAAATACCCACCATAATGCTGCATGCACTGGCGATAAAGAGAGTGAATCAGTCACGGTGCTAATTCAAGCAAGCTGCCATAAAATACAAGAACAATCCACTTTTCCAGCTTTAACACATCAGGAACAAAAGACTAATATTCATACACATTCGCATTCAATGAGTTTCCATGGCAACTCAGAGCAACATTATGCCCCAAGCTGAATTTTAAAACCTGTTGAGCTTCTTGCAGATTTATAGTGACATATTGCTTTTACAAAGTCACTAATAATATGCAAACAGTAAATGGTAACAGATGGCTGTTACTGGGATGTACATTTTGTGGCAAAAATGTCACACAGTTGAGGTGACAGGATGCAATTCTGCCACAAAACAGATTCCGGGTATTTGTTCAAGGCAATTTATTCTGCAATAAATATCACTATCAAATACACACAATACTTACTAAAATGGTTGAATATTTTTTAAAAAATGCAGGTGCTGAAAATCTGAAAGATAAACAGAAGATGACCATAAGACCATAAGATATAGGAGAAGTAGGCCATTCGGCCTATCCAGTCTGCTCTGCCATTCAATCATGGGGTGATTCAATTCTTCCAGTCATCCTCACTCCCCTGCCTTCACCCCATACCCTTTGATGCCCTGGCTAATCAAGAACCTATCTATCTCTACCTTAAATACACCCAATGACTTGGCCTCCGAAGCCACTTGTGGCAACAAGTGCCTCAGATTTACCACCCTCTGACTAAAGTAATTTCTCCACATCTCAGTTCTAAATGGACTGAGAAAATGCTAGAAACACCCAGCAGCTCAGGCAGCAATGATGGAAAGAGAAAGGGAATTACTGGTTCAAGTCAAGGACCATTCCTCAAAATTTTAACTTCCCTAAATCTATCTCGCTCTCAACCGAATGTTGCCTAACCTACAATGTTTTTCCAACAGCTTTTGTTTTTTTCACTTTCTAAGGTAGTTGTTCCTGGCATTTTAAGTAGCTAAAAGATTTGTGAACGGTACTCACACATAAAGCACCTTTCACAATTTCCAGCAACACACACAAAAAATGCTGGTGAACGCAGCGGGCCAGGCAGCATCTATAGGAAGAGGTACAGTTGATGTTTCGGGCCGACGAAGGGTCTCAGCCCGAAACGTCAATTGTACCTCTTCCTATAGATGCTGCCTGGCCTGCTGCGTTCATCAGCATTTTTTGTGTGTGTTGCTTGAAATTCTGGCACCTGCAGATTTCCTCGTGTTTACGTTCACAACTTCCAAGGCTCCAAGTATTTATTTTGAATGCAGTCTCTAATATAGAAAACAAGGCAACCAATCTGCACACGTACAGATAAATGTCTAAATAGATTTAGTTATTCCGTAATGGATATTTTTACTCATGGTGAATTAAAACAAGGGATGGAAAGAAAGATTTCTCAGCATTAAGTAATTCACGGATGTTTGCTGTTATTAATCACAGTGGCAGATTGGCCACTACATACCGCTATATCTTTCTGCAAAACATTGTGTGAAAATTTCTGTGGAGGCATAGAGTCCTATAACATGGAAACAGGCCCTTCAGCCCATCTGGTCCATGCCGACAAAGATGCCCATCTAAGCCAGTCTCATTTGACCATGTTTGGCCAGTATCACTCTAAATCTTTCCTTTAATTGCCTATCCAAGTACCTTTTAAACGTTGTTAATGTACTTGCCTCACTAAGTTACAGTTATTTATGGGTAAAGTATTTTCTGGCTCTGTTTCTCATGGCCACCTGACCCACTCCCCCTTTAATTTTGTGACTGCTGAATATCATTGGGCAGAACTTCCAGGGAAGCATTGGCAATTCTGTGCCAGGACAAGCATTTATCCTCAGTCCCTCTGCTACACGTTTGAAGACAACTCACAGCAAATGGTGAGGTCTCCAACTTGGGGACTGGAATCAGCTTGCAAATTTTCTGAGTCCACACTCTCACCAGCTAGTCATTTGTGATTCCCAGCAAGCTCAGAAGTGACTGCAATGGCAAATACATTGAAGGCTCAGGAGTTGCAATCTCTATTGGTCTAATAAGGCAATTTCATGCCTGGATTGAAGCCCAAAGCTCAATTGGCGGTCTGGATGGAAGCTAAGTTCAATTTTAGGTCCAGATAGAAGATTGAATATTGATTGGATGTCTGGTTAGAAGCCATAAGGGCAGCCGGAGGTCCAGATCATAGTGCGAAGGTTGATTAGAAACCCAGAAATCGAGGCTCGATGGCTGGAGCGAGTCCACTGTGGAAGCTGGGGCCCCGCGACTTCAATTCCATGAGTCTGCTGGAGGCTAGTGGCCGAAGTTGGCTTGCCCTGGGGTTAGAGGACTGTGTATGTGTACGGGAGAAAGAAAGCTTGATTTGCTGCGGTTGCTTTGTTGCTTGGTATATTCAGTTCTGTTGCGTTTGGTGTCGTTCTGTTGCGTTTGGTGTCGTTCTGCTAAGCATTGTGAGCATTTTATGTTGGCACCAGAATGTGTGGCGACACTTGCAGAGTGCCCTCAACACATCCTTATGTGAGTTAGTTGTTAAAGTAAACACCACATTTCACTCTAGAGTATGTTTTGATGTACATGTGATAAATATATCGGAATCTGAATCACCCCTCCTGGTCTCAAAAAGAGGTTAGGGCTCAGAACATATTGTTTCAGCAATAATTTAAAAGGGTTTTTTAAAGATACACTATCATTCCAAAAGAATTCTAACAAGGGATTTTGTAAGAGTAACTGAAATAACAACAACTTATGATAAGGTTTGTGCCAAATCTCATTTATTTGCCTGTTAATTCCCTCACTTTAAATGAATCCAAAAGGGGTATCTTGAATGTTCTGTGAGTTGGGGGAGGGTGAAATCTACAGTTTTAGAGCTAATTATCAGGATATTATATTTTACTACAGTGAACAAACTTCTGTGGTCTGTTTTTTCTGGCTGATGTCTTGCCGCTGCTTATTATCAAAAGGAACTTTACAGCAATGGAGACCTCGGCTAATGGTGAAATATCAAGACTCTGGATGGTCGCCCGGCATCCTGGCTCTGTGCAAACTGCTCGGAAATAGCTCATTGTTGATCCCAGTACAATCAAATTAACTTTTTACAATTGCAACACATGCAGAGCTGCTTTTTCTCTCACTTAAGCATTAATCAACAACACCATTTACACAATCTTAGAAGGGACTTTCTTATTAATCTGCTCAGTAATTCTGCAAATTAAGCTGTACAATGGCCTCCTGATCAATTCTGATTCTTCAGTTGCCTTAAATGCCACCGTTTACAAACTACTCCAACTCCCTGCTCCCCATTTTGAAGTCATGACTTCCACAACAATTTTTACTCCTTGAAGAACCTCAGAATTGCTTTGTTCCTAACAAGAGCTATAGGCCCTTTCTCCCTGCACAATCTAGAAACTTCTAAACTCCAGCACAGGCTCATCTGTCATTTGATGATAGAAATCATATTTTCTTCTATTTCCTTCAGTCGTGATGATGTGCTGTACTGGTGTGGCTCAGCACCACACCAACTGACATGGCACGTTCATGCTGCAGTTAAAGTAAGTAAGAGAAACCCAGTAAAACCACATGTAACTTACAGCCGTTCAATTAGGTCGTAGTTCCTTATGCCGGAGGGTAGTGAATGTGTGGAATTAATTGCCACAGACAGCTGTGGAGACCAAGTCATTGCGTACATTTTAAACAGAGATTGATGGCTTCTTCATTAGTCAGGACATCAAAAGTTATGGGGAGAAGGCAGGAGAATGGGGTTCAGGGGGATAATAGCAACGAACAAGGCAAATGGATTATTGACGACGAGAGAGAGATGCATTTGCAGCAAGGTTTGTAAGAACAAGCGCGGCCTAAAGATCCATCAGGCTAGAATGAAGTGCTTGGAGCAGGAGAATGCTGCGCAGTGCACAGGATTTACGCCTGGAGAGATGCCGGCCTGAAGTCACCCCATAGAGCCCAGAACCGCCAAGTGCCAGAGGCTTCTGCCCCAAGCAACATAGTTCAACAGTGCCGGATCAAGTGGCCCCCAGCCAGCAACAAGAAAGAGTGGCTCCAGTCCGACGGGGATGTTGCAAGGATCATAGAGTTGACAGCCAAGGGAGATGTTGACAGACGGCTTCAGACAATGACCACCATCATCGTCAGCTTTGCCACAGAGAGGTTTGAAATAGAGGAGGGAAAGACCACCAGATCCCAATACACTATGAACCACAGGGCAGCCCAGATCCACCAACTGTGCCAAGAGCTCCGGTCCCTGGCACGGCAGTTCAGGGTAGCAACGGAGGAGGAGAAATCTCCCCCGGTTGAACTCCGGAACATCTGCAGGAAGAAGCTAATGACCCTGCGCCGAGCAGAGTGGCAGAGAAGGCGAGGGAGAGAAAGAGCCAGGAAGTGAACTGCCTTCATAGCTAATCCATTTGGTTTTATAAAACAGAGCTTAGGGCAGAAATGCAGTGGCCGCCTTGTCTGCTCTAAAAAAGAGGTAGACCATTTCCTTCATAACATCCTGAGCGACCCTGCCAGGGAGCGAGAGCTGGGCCTCCACAGAGCCGTTACAAGCCAACCACTCCCCATAGTGGAGTTCGATGTGAGGGAGCCCACCTGGAAGGAAGTCCAGAAGCCAGCCAGAGCCAGTTCTGCGCCAGAACCCAGCGGAGTGCCCTACAAGGTGTACAAGCACTGCCCGGAGCTTCTCAAGATTCTCTGGAAGATCCTGCCAGTGATCTGGCACAGGGGGACAGTGGCAGACCAGTGAAGGTACGCAGAGGGGGTCTGGATGGGAAAATCTTCCTTAGCGTCTTGTCCCGCCGGATGATGGACTTTCTCCTCAACAGCACTTACATCGACACTTCAGTGCAGAAGGGTGGAATTCCCAGAGTGCCTGGGTGCCTGGAACACACTGGAGTAGTCACCCGGCTGATCAGGGAGGAGCATATGGGGAAGGGTGGCCTGGTCATGCTTTGGCTAGATCTCGCCAATGCGTATAGGTCAATACCCCACAAACTGGTGGAGTTTACACTGGACCAACACCATGTTCCCAGAAAGATCAAGGACCTCATCATGAACTACTACGGGAAGCTCAGACTGAGAGTCACTTCTGGAGCTGTGACACCAGGCTGGCATAGGCCGGAGAAGGGGATTATAACTGGGTGCACAATCTCCGTTATTCTCTTTGCCCTTGCCATGAATATGATGGTCAAGGCAGCTGAGGCAGAGTGTAGAGGCCCGCTGACCAAGTCTGGTGTTCGGCAGCCCCCAATCAGAGCCTTCATGGATGACCTCATTGTCACGACAACATCAGTTCCTGGCAGCAGGTGGATTCTCCAGGGGCTGGAAAAGCTCATCGCATGGGCAAGGATGAGCTCCAAACCAGCTAAATCCAGCTCCATGGTGTTGAAGAAGGGCAAGGCAGTGGACAAGTTTCATTTTACTTTGGATGGCACTACAATCCCATCTATCACCGAGAAGCCAGTCGAGAGCTTGGGGAAGGTCTTCGAATGCAGCCTCAGAGATGCAGCTGCCGTCCGATCAGCTCCCAAGGAGCTTGAGAGCTGGCACACCATGGTGGACAAGTCAGGCCTACCTGGAAGGTTCAAAGCCCGGATTTACCAGCATGGCATCCTACCCTGAATTCTCTGGCCGCTGCTGGTATATGAGGTGCCTGTGACAACTGTGGAGTTGCTGGAGAGAAAGCTCAGTAACTACCTTCAAAGGTGGCTGGGCCTAGCTTGTAGTCTGAGCGGCGCAGCACTGTACGGGAGGTGCAATAAGCTGCGACTTCCCTCCAGCAGTCTGGACAAGGAGTTCAGGGTTTCCTCCACAGGAGAGGTGCTGCAGTACAGTGATTCCAAGGACCCTAAAGTGGCAGCAGCAGGCATCCAGGTACGGACAGGCAGGAAGTGGAAGGCACAGGAAGGGCTGGTGGTAGCACAGTCCCGGCTGAGACACAGGGCTCTGGTGGGGACAGTGTCAACTGGGCCAGCGGGGCTGGGCTCCGGTTCACAACCTCGCTGTGACAAGGCCAAAGGCAAGGACAGATGCCAACAAGTCCTGCAGGAAGTGTGGTCTGGTGTTGAAGAGGAGAGGAGTAGCAGGATGGTGGGCATGCAGCAGCAGGGAGCATGGACAAGGTGGGAAGCTGCGCTGGAGCGGAAAATCTCCTGGTCTGACATCTGGCAGGCAGAACCCCAGCACATTAAATTTATGATCCAGGCTGTCTATGATGTCTTGCCAAGCCCTGCAAACCTCCATGCCAGGGGCAAGAACAATACACCAGCATGTCCTCTCTGTCCAGGAAGAGGATCACTGAAGCACATCCTTAGCAGTTGCCCTAAAGCCTTGGGGGAAGGTTGCTACCGATGGCGCCATGACCAGGTGCTGAAGGCAGTGACAGAGAGCATTGCAATGGCCATGACCACCAGCAAACAGAGTGGTCAGAGGAAGAACATCTCCTTTGTCAGAGCCGGAGCACAGCCCCTACGTCAGCCCAGACCAGCATCATCACTGGGCCTGCTTAGCACCGCAGCAGATTGGCTGCTTCAAGTTGACCTGGGGAGGCAGCTGAAGTTTCCTGACCAAATAGCAACAACTTCACGGAGGCCGGATGTGGTCCTTTCTTCAGTGTCCTCAAAGCAGGTTGTCCTCATCGAGTTGACAGTCCCCTGGGAGGGCTGCACTGAGGAGGCAAATGAGCAGAAGCAGGCCAAGTACCAGGAGCTGGTGGAGCAGTGCTGGGAGGCTCGCTGCGAGCCCATTGAAGTAGGGTGCAGGGGTTTTGCCGGCCACCCACTCTGCAGAGTCTACACCCTACTTGGCATCACTGGGGCCAGCAAGAGGAAAGCTATCAGGACCATCACAGAGGCTGCTGAGACAGCCTCCAGATGGCTATGAATCAGGAGGGGTGATCTGTGGGCCAATGCTGCTGGGACACAAGCTGGGGTCTGATCAACCCCGGCTGGGTCGCCTGGGCGAGGGTGTATGATGTTGAAAGACCCGAAACACCTGACGACCCCAGGTTACATCACTGATGATGTGTCCCAGCGCATCCGCAGGGTGTATCTCGGAATCAGCCATGATGGAATGGCAGAGAAGATTTGAAGGGCTAAATTATCTAATTCTGTTCCTATGTCTATTAGTTTTATGATACAGTCTTGGAAAATACTGTTTGCAACAACACGAAAGCATGAGATTATTTCACAGCATATTATCAATAATAGATGCATTCAGTGAAAAAGGGTTTATTGTGCAATCTAGACCTCATACTCAAAATCTGGTGTTAGTAATAGGAATAAAATTTCCCTCTGTTTTAATTTCCATTATATTTTGCAAGATATAAATATTTCACAAATGCCCTTTACAATAATGAATACAGCCCCAGAAATATTTTGCTATCAGCTGCCAAAGTCCACATTGCGCACTTTGTAACTGATCCAGAATTTGAGATTGTTAAAATAAATCTTGGTGGCTCCAACAAAACAATTCTCAAAGGATGTATTTTCCTTTCTGTTTCTCTGGTAAGGGGCATGGAAATACCTTTACGTGTCCTTTGCAAAGACCCAAGCAAACATTCTATAATTGTTAAATTTTGTTTAATAACACTCAAGTGAAGCCCATTAGTGTTTTAAAGGCACTGTTATGTCTTGTTATCCCTACAATTTGATTTCTCAATCATATTTTGTAAATTCAATCTCTGATTTACATTATGTTCATTTTCAGACTGCAAACCAAGATCTATTGAGTTTCTACTCTCGTTGTAGATATCATCAGTACTAATCGTATACATACAGTAATTACTTATTAGTTCTTGCAATAGTATAGTATCCATTTTATTTTTAAAATATACTTTTGTAAAAATTTAACTGAATTATTAATTTTAAAAGCTAAACTCCAGTAGCAGTTGCCACACTTCTCAAATTCTCATTCATGATAAAAGCTGACATTTTATAGAGTTGAATGTAACCAACCCTCCCTGTGATAAGTTGGTTCACTGATAATGTAGGACCAGTTACTCCTGTTATCAGGGGAATTATGCTCAACTTTGCTGGTATTGCAGCTGACTCACCCTATTTTAGTTTTTTCTACAGTAGATCAAAAGAAAAGTACTGTCCTGTCTGCTGCAACATACACCAATTCTGCAAGTCAGGTAGCACCTCTGGAGCCGAATAAATAGTCAGAGTTTATTAGATGCTGCCTGACTTGCTAAGTTCCTCTAAGCATTTTGAGTGTGTTGCTCAAGATTTCCAGCGCTGTTGTTTATGTCTTGTGCTTATGCTAAAACTGTCCTATCTGCTGCCCTGTTTCATCTCATCAATGCGTGACCTTTCAGTATCAACTTCATTAACAAATGCAGCTGGTTTCCTTAAGTTTTCATAACCAAAGCCTGCTCATTATTTGCTTGCCCTCCAGACAACTTGAGAAGTGAGTTATTACAGGTTTTGTACTTTGACATTCTTCTGCTTATGCAGCCGCCCATCCTTGTTTTATTCCCTCTTGGTCTGATGGGGGATACACTTTGTTATCAACAAAGTTATCACACACTTTCAGCCATTTAGTAGTTTAACTGGAGACTGCATGACCATTTTAAGGGGTGTAAGCCCATCATAGCACCAAGACTATGGTTCTGACCATTTCATTCTTCCTTTACCTTTATGCATTTGAGAACTCAATTTTGTAGTATTATTTATTTATTATTATGTTTGCACAGTATGTCTCCTTTTGCACATTGGTTGTTTGTCAGTCTTTGTGTGTAGATTTTCAATGATTCGATAGTATAGTATTTCTTTATTCTACTGTGAGTACCTGCAAGGAAGTGAATCTCCGTGTAGTCAGTACATAATTACATATGGTAAACGTACTTTGATAATAAATTTACTTTGAACTTTGCTGACAGAACCTTAATGAATTGGCTCCACTTGCGATATTGTAAGGATGTGAATACAATGACAAGCCTATATGGCTCTGCGTACTTTCTACATTTTTTAAGGTCATAAGGCCATAAAATATAGGAGCAAAATTAGGCCATTGGGCCCATAAAATCTGTTCCACCATTTCATCATGGCTGATCCATATTTTCTCTCAGCCCCAATCTTCTGCTTTCTTTCCGTATCCCTTTATGCCCTGATCGATCAAGAATCTATCAACCTCTTTTAGAAATATACATAAAGACTTGGCCTCCATAGCAAAGAATTCCACAGATTCACCACTCTCTGGCTAAAGAAATTCCTCCTCATCTCCATTCCAACAGTCTGTGTGCTCTGATCCTAGACTGTCCCACCACAAGAAACATCTTCTTCACATCCACTCTATTGAAGCCTGATTCTTCTGAATTCTAGTGAATACAGCCCTAGAGCCATCAAACACTCTTCATATGACAAGCAATTAAATCCTGGAATCACTTTCATGAATCTCCTTTTAACCTGCTGCAGTTTCTAAGGGACCCAAAATGGCTCCAAGTGAGGCCTCACCAGTGCCTTATAAAGTCTCAACATTATAGCCAGGACATCAAAGGTTATGGTGAGAAGGCAGGGGAGTGGGACTAAATAGGAGAAAATGGATCAGCTCATGATAAAATGGCGGAGCAGACTCGATGGGCCGAATGGCCTACTTCTGCTCCTTTGTCTTATGGTCTATGGTCTTATATCCTTGCTTTTATATTCTAGTCCTCTTGAAATGAATACTAACATCGCCCATGCATTCCATACCACAGACTCATCCTGCAAACTAACCTGTAGGGAATCCTACACAAGCACTCCCAAGTCCCTTTGCACCACAGATTTTTGAATTCTCTGTCCATTTAGAAAATAGTCTACCCTTTTATTTCTTCTACCAAAGTGCATGACCATACACTTCCCAACACACTATTTCATCTGCCACTTCTTTGCCCATTCTTCTAATCTGTCTAAGTCCTTCTGTAGCCTCTCTGCTTACTGAGAACTACCTGCCCCTCCGCATATCTTCGTATCATCCGCAAACTTTACAACAAAGCCATCAATTCTGTTGTCCGAGTCATTGACATTTAACATAAAAAGAAGCAGTCCCAACGCAGCGCACTGTGGAACACCACTAGTCACCGGTAGCCAAAAAGAAAAGGTTCCTTTATTCCCACCCTTTGCCTCGTGTCAATCAGCCACTGATTTATCAATGCTAGTATCTTTCCTGTAATACCATGGGCTCAAAGCTTGTTAAACAAATGCAAATGTCACTCCACTCTTTAAGAAGGGAAGAAGGCAAAAGAAAGGAAATTATAGGCCAGTTAGCCTAGCCTCAGTGGTTGGGAAATTGTTGGAGTCTATTATAAGGATGAGGTTTCTGGGTACTTGGAGACCAATGATAAAATAAGTCAAAGTCAGCATGGTTTCTGTGAAGGGAAATCTTGCCCGACAACTCTATTAGAATTCTTTGAGGAAGTAACAGGCAGGGTGGATAAAGGAGAGGCAGTGGATGTCATTTACTTGGATTTTCAGAAGGCATTTGATAAGGTTCCACACATGAGGGAAAACAAGATAAAATAAAATAACAAGATAAAATCGTATGGCATGACAGGAAAGATTCTAGCATGGATAGAGGAATGGCTGACAGGCAAGAGGCAACAAGTGGGAATAAAGATGGCCTTTTCTAAATAGCTGCCACTGTCTCAGGGGTCAGTATTGGGCTTTGTGGCAAACTTTGCGTATGATATGAAGATAGGTGGAGGGGTAGGTAGTGCTAAGGAAGCAATGTGATTGCAGCAGGACTTAGATAAATTGGAAGAATGGGCAAAAAAGTGGCAGATGGAATAGTGTTGGGAAATGTATGATAATGCATTTTGGTAAGAGGAACAATAGTGCCAACTATTATCTAAATGGGGAGATGGTTCAAACATCGTTGGTGCAAAGCGACTTCGGAGTCCTCATACAAGACTCCCAAAAGGTTAATTTACTGGCTGAGTCTGTAGTAAAGAAGGCATATGCAAAGTTGGCATTTATTTCAAAGGGAATAGAATATAAAAGCAAAGAGATAATGCTGAGGTTTTATAAGGCACTAGTCAGGCTGCAGTTGGAATATTGTCAACAGTTTTGGGATCTATATCTCAGAAAAGATCTATATCTCAGAAAAGATCATTGGAGAAAGTCCAGAGGAGGTTCACAAAGATGATTCCAGGAATGATGGGGTTAACATCTGAGGAACATTTGGCAGCTTTAGGCCTGTACTCACTGGAATTTCAAAGGATGCATGGAATCTCACTGAAACCTACCAAATGTTCAAAGAGCTAGATAGGGTGGATGTGAAGAGGATGTTTTCTGTGGTGGGGGGTATCCAGAAGTAGGGGCGCACCTGAACATTGAGGGGCAACCTTCTAGAGCAGAGGTAAGAAGGAATTTTTTTAGTCAGAGAATAGTGAATCTGTGAAATGCTCTGCCACAGACTGAGGTGGAGGCCAAATCCGTGGCTATGTTAAAGGTGGACGGTGATCAGTCAGGGCATCAAAGGATATGGCGAGAAGGCAGGTGTATGGGGTTGAATGGTATCCAGGATCAGCCGTGATAGAATGGCGGAGCAGACTCAATGGGCTGAATGGGCCAATTCTGCTCCCATGTCATATGGTCTTATACATGGCACCTTGTTAAAGGCCTTCTGGAAATCCAAGTACACAACATCAATTGATTCTCCTTTGTCTATCCTGTTTGTTATTTCTTCAAAGAATTCCAACAGATTTGTCAGGTAAGATTTTCCGTTGAGGAAACCATGCTGTCTACGGCCTATTTTATCATGTGTCTCCAAGTACCCTGAACACTAATCCATAACAATTGACTCCAACATCTTTCCCAACCACTTAAGTCAGACTAACTGGCCTATAATTTCAAACAAGAGAAAATCTGCAGATGCTGGAAATCCAAGCAACACATACAGTGCTGGAGGAACTCAGCAGGCCAGGCAGCAGCTATGGCAAAAAGTATAGTCAATGTTTTAGGCTGAAAGCCTTAATCAGGACTTTATATTGGCTTTGACTTCTCTTGTTAGCCAATATTGTGTTATCTTGCCTTTAGAATACTTCTTCCTCTTTGGGATGTATATATCCTGTGCCTTCTGAATTGCTTCCAGAAATTCCAGCCATTGTTGCTCAGCCGTCATCCATGCTAGTTTTCTTCTTCAATCAACTTTGGCCAACTCCTCTCTCATGCCTCTGTAATTCCCTTTATTCCACTGTAATAATGATACATTTGACTTTAGTTTCTTCCTCTCAAATTTCAGGGTGAAATTGATCATATTATGATCACATCCCTAAGGGTTCATTTACCTTAAGCTCTTTAATCAATTCCAGTTCATTGCACACACCCAATCCAGAATAGCTGATCCCCTAGTGGGCTCAACCACAAGCTGCTCTAAAAAGCCATCTTGTAGGCATTCTAGAATTTCCCTCTCCTGGAATCCAGTACCAACCTGATTTCCCCAATCTATCTGCATATTTAAATCCCCCTTGACTATTGTAACATTGCCCTTTTGGCATGCATTTTCTATCTCCTGTTGTAATTTGTAGACCACATCCTTACTACTGCTTAGGGGTCTGTATATAACTCCCATCAGGGTCATTTTACCCTTGCAGTTCCATAGCTCTACCCACAATGATTCAACACCATCAAACCTTATGTCACCTCTTTCTAATAATTTGATTTCACTTTTTGCAACAGTGCCACGCCACCCCCTCTGTCTATCTGCCTGTCCTTTTGATACAGTGTTTATCCTTGGACATTAAACTCCCAGCTTTAATCTTCTTTCAACCATGTTTCTACCTTATTCTTTATACTGCGCACATTCAAAAATATGTTCCTGTATTCATCCTATTTGATTTTGTCCACCTTTTACATTGTAACTCATATCTGACTGAACTTTTGCCCCTATTAGCCTCTCCTTGCTAGGAGTCTCACTACACATTGCCTTTGTTTGTGAGTGAATACCTCATCCTCAGCACTATTACATCCAGTTTGTACCCCCTTCCAGATTAGTTTAAACCCCCCTGAACAATTCTAGCAAACAAGGTGAATTGCATTCCATAGTCACCTAATATTTTTGAAGGAATTCTTTGTCTTATTAACATAATTCAAAATGCAGTGGTAATTCTTATAGATCTTGCATGAGGAGTAAAAAAAAATCGCATAATGGATTAGCTCTAGAAAACTTTTGAGTTGCTTCTTGCGATATGGTGTTTTCATCTCGGTGATAGCCATGACTTTTTCAGGACTGAGCTTTGTAATCTACACAGTTTCCAAGAAATGGCATTTTTTCTCCTTTATGCTGCATTTCTCAGCATTACGTTTGAGCCCAGTCTTCCTGGTTCTATCTATCATCCTCAGGAGATGAGTGTCACTTGCTATTTTATCCATTTCATAGGCCTGGATGTCATCTACTTTCCCAACTGTTACCTTTTGTTCTTTGTAAGTCATGTCTGTTTTATGTTAAAGCACAGCTGAAAGCTGAAAGTAGACTTTTGAACCCACATAATCCAAATGTTCTTTCAATTATCTGTTTTAGGCATCCACTTTGCTGAAAACTTTGCAGTTTTCCTCCAAACGTGGAGTCATGCTGACCATTCTTATTCATTTGATTCAATAATTTTGGATCCAGAGATCCTTAGCTTTCCATTGGGCTGCTCTCTCATCACAATCCAATTCACCTTGTTAGGAGGTTTGGTCAGTACCACCACTTCACCTCTCAGAGTTCCCTTTGAAGCCTTATCCTCAATTCAATTGGCATTACTTGGAGGTGGATCTTTGATTTCACTTGGGAATCAACAATGTTACCCAAGTAAAAGCAAAATCTGTACGGTAGCCAACAAGTTCATCAAAACAAGCATGGGAGGGAGTCAGAAACAGGAAGGAAGCAATCATTCTATTGGGCGTATTCTATATACCCACCCACACTCCCCCACGGGAGCAACAGAGACACTGACAAGCAGATCAGGAGACAGATTTTGGAAAAGTGCATACATAAGAGGGTTATTGTCATGGGTAACTTCAACTTCCCTAACATTGACTGCCAGTTCATTATTGCAAGAGGTTTCGATGGGGCAAAATTTGTTAGGTATATCCAGGAAGGATTCCTGACATCTTAAGTGGATACACTGACTACAGATGATGCCATACTGGATCTAGTACTAGGCAATGAACCTGCTCAAGTAACAGTTCTCTTGGCAAGCGAGTGTTTAGGAGACAACGACCACAATTCCCTGAGCTTTAGCATAAATCTGGACAATGGTACAAGCAGAGGGTATGGGAAAGAATTTAACTGGGGGAAGGCTAATTATAATGCTATTAGGCAGGGACTTGAGATCATAAATTGGGAAGAGATAGTCAGAGGGAAATGTACAACAGCATTGTGGAAATTGGTTACGTAGCACTTGCATGGGGTTTTGGATAGCTTTGTCCCATAGAGGCAGGGGAAAGATGAAGAAACCATAGTTGACAAGAGAGGTGGAACGTCTTGTCAAGAGGGAGTCGGAGGCTTACTTAAGATTTAGGAAGCAAGGATCAGACACGACTCTAGAGAGTTACAAGGTAGCCAGGGAGGAGCTGATGAATGGTCATAGGACAGCCAGAAGGGGGCATGAGATGGTCTTGGCAAGCAGGATTAAGGAAACAAGGTATTCTACAGTTATGTGAAGAGTAGAAGGATGACCAGAGCGAGGACAGGGCCTATCAGGGATAAAAGACGAATCATGTGGCTAGATTGAGGGAGATAGGAAAGATCCTTAATGAATACTTCCCTTCTGTATTCACGAGTGAGAGAGACATTGCTGAACAGGTAAGACTAATGTGCTGGAACAGGTCAAGTTTAAGAAGGAGGATGTGTTCGAAGTTTTGAAAACAGTAGAATAGATAAGTCTCTAGGAGCAGATGAGATAAACTCCAAGTTACTATGTGAAGCAAGGGAAGAGATTGCTAAACCTTTGGTGATGATCTTTGTATCCTCACTAGTACAGAGAAGTAGTACCAAAAGATTGGAGGGGGGGAGGTGGCAAATATTATTCCTTTGTTCAAGAGAGGTAATAAAGATAATCCTGGGAATTATAGACCATTAATTCTTATATTAGTAGTGGGCAAATGATTGGAGAAATTTCTTAGAGACAAGATTTATGAGCGTCTGGAGAAATGTAGTGTGATTAGAGATCACTGTGGCTTTGTGAGGGGCAGTCATGCCTTATGAACCTGTTTGACTTCTTTGAGGATGTGACAAAGCAAATTGATGGAAGTAGAGTGGTGGATGTGATGTATACAGATTTTGGTAAGATTGGAAAGGTTCCCCCTGGTAGTAGGCTCAATCAGAAAATCAGGAAACATTGGATCCAGGGAAAGTTGGCTGTGTGGATTTGGAATTGGCTTGCATCAGAAGGCAGAGGATGGTAGTAGATGGAGCATATTCTGCCTGGAGATCAGTAACCAGTGGTGTTCCTCTGGGTTCTACTCTGCAACCCGCTCCCCCTGCCGCCCCCCCCGGTTCTCTGTGAGTTTTATAAATGACTTGGATGGAAAAGTGGAAGAGTAGGTTAATAAGTTTGTAGATGACATGAAGTTTGGTACTGTTGTGGATAGTGTAGAATGTTGTTGTAGGGAAAATGAGACATTGACTAGATGCCCAGGTGGGCTGAGAAGTGGCAGATGAAGTTCAATCCGGAGAAGTGTGCTGCAACACATTTTGGAAGGTCAGTCCTGAAAACAGAGTACACATTTAATGGTAAGATTCTTGGCAATGTGGAGGAACAGTGGTATCTTGGGGTTGAAGTCCATGGATCCCCCAAAGTTGCTGCACAGGTTGATAAGGCATTGACCTTCATTAGACAGGAGATTGAGTTCAAGAGCTGCAACGTAATGTTGCAATTCTGTAAAACTTTGGTTAGACCACACTTGGAGTATTGCATTCAGTTCTGGTCACCTAATTAAAGGAAGGATGTTGAAGCTTTAGGGAGGGTGAGAGAGTGCAGAGGAGATTTACCAGGATGCTGCCTGAATGAGAGAGCATGTCTTGAGCGAATTAGAGCTTTTCTCTTTGGAGAGAAGGAAGATAAAAGGTGACTTGATAAAGATGTATAAAATGATAAAAGCGATAGATAAGACTGGACAGCCAGAGACTTTTTTCCCAGAATGGAAATAGCTAACAGAAGAGGGCATTTGGAGGAGGTAATGGGGGATGTAAGAGGTAGATATTCTAAACAGAGTGGTGGGTGTATGGGATGTGCTGATAGAGATGGTGGCTGAGTGGACATCAGGGTATTTAAGAGATTCACATAGGTATATGAATGAAAAAAAAATGGAGAATTTTGTGGACTGGAAAGGTTAGATTGATCTTGAAGTAGGTTAAAAGGTTGGCACAACATTGTGGACTGAATGGCCTGTACTGTACCATGTTCTTCTATATTCTAACTTGATTTGGCATATACTGATTAGGAAGAACAAGAACAAGTAAGTGAGGTTTTTAAATCCCTGACTGCAATTCAGTTATGGTCATACTCTTGGATGAGGATTGTAAGGCTTTTGTAAATGCTCTCAGGCAGAACGAGATCATCATCCTTCCCTCCCGATTCCCAGTACAGCCAGCATTACAAAGAGCGGGAGAAGGTCTCTAGTGGCTTAACTAGCGAATCCTTAAACCTAACTGGATAAGTTTGTCCAATCTTCAGGTATCTGCTACCACCTTTTAGTTCCCTGTTGATCTTCTTGATTTTTTGGTGATAATCACACTATCACATCATGTGGATAATTCTGTCAGCGCTAAAAAACCAGAAATCCCATCAGAAAGCAATGTGAGTATATAATAATCTCCAACCAAGCACATGCTGCCAAGTTCATGGTAGAGGCTGGACATTCTACGCTGACTTTGTAGAGTAGGTTATGGCATAATGTCTATATGTATTTGCCACCAATATAAAAGTATTACAAGTCAGATTTAGTGATTGTTTTATTAATATAGACCACAGTTGTTTTGTATTTTAATTAAGAGGCCTTGCTACTGATACAGAACTTCTTTCCATTCTGTGTTGAAAGAATCGCTCATAAAGTAGGGAAAGCTAATTTACCAGACTCAATATACCATTCAGTGGCCAAACTTATATTTTGAATCCTTTACCACATGGATTATGCCCGCAGCACAGCAGGATAAATGACATGGTTTGCATGATTCAGCAGGATTTAACACCCATCAAAAGAAGCAGTCCTTACAGCTGCCTTTCAGAACCAATGTATTTGCCAGCAACAATATAAAGATTCCTGTGAAAGCCAGGGGCAACCATGTATACTGAGAGCCATGTTTCTCAACAAACTGCATACCCTCTCCTTTCACAAGTGCTGGTACAGCATCTAGATTTTAAAAGCCACTAGCAAAGGAAATTCCCAACATTTTTTCGGCCTGGTGGTTGACGTTAGAAATAGCAGCTTAGTACCCGCTGTCCGTTCACTAGATTCCTGGCCTCATAAAATTGAAGTATATACTTATGCGAGTCGAGTAGAAACTGCTGATTATGCCAATTCTTGGTTGGGAAAGAAGAGACACCCTACAGCTTTTAACGGCCGGTTCTTTGAGTGAGCTGAGCACAGCTGTTGCCAGGTACAGTGCTAGAATACGCCTCAGCAAGTGTTATGATGTTAAGGACCATTTATGCTTCATGTAAAGGCCCTCAGCCTGGTTCAGACAAGGTCTTCTGTGAAAGCCTAAGAGAAACACATGTCAAGCACAAAGTGGGCAGAGAGAACTGATTCCATCGTCCTTCCTTTCCCCAGCACCCAATGTCCAGCGAGATATAGGCTCAGGTAAACCTGGCCCATTGAGTTGCCTTTTATATGAAGATTCGTTTCAATTTAGGCAAACAGATTTCATCATTTGCTAAATAACTAAGGGGGTAGAAGTTTGTCTTCATCTATGCCCATACTCCTGAGGTACAGGTGTACTAAAATCATGAACAATCATAGAATCATAACATCATACAATAGAGTGAATGGGTCCTTCGGTCAACCCAAGTTCAAGCTGACCCTTTTGTTTCCCCACCTGTACTAATCCCAGTGTAAGTAGGCAAAAAGGGTCTGCGTGAACTTGGTGGACATTATTGGTATCTGTTTAAATGTCTTTTATACTCAGTAATTGCATCTGGCCACTTCACAGTAGCCAAGCATTTCGATTCCGATTCCCATTCTGATATTATCAGTCTCTCGCACCAGAATGAGGCTGTAGGTTTTCCTAGAATGAGGATGCACTTTATGCTTAAGAAAAACTGTAGGAACTCATTTATTGAATACCAAACACTAAGCATAAAGCACAATACATGTCCTTTACGTAATCACATCATCACGTCAGACCAACCTCTTAAAGTGAACCCACATCTCAATGTTAGCAGTTGTGAATTACGTACATTCCACCAATTACATTACCCTACAAGGCCATCCTCAGGGTGGAGGAGCAACATCTTATATTCTGTCTGGGTAGCCTCCAACCTGATGGCATGAATATCGATTTCTCCTTCCGGTAAAAAAAAGTACCTCCCCTCCCACTTCCTCTATTCCCCACTCTGACCTTTTATCTCTTCTCACCTTCTTATCACTTCCCCAGGACCCTCCTCCTCCTCTTTCTACTGCGGTCCATTCCCCTCTCCTATCAGATTACTTCTCCAGCCCTTTACCTTTCCCACCCACCTGGCTTCACCTATCACCTTTGAGCTATCCTTCTTCCCCCTCCCCCCAACTTTTATTCTGGCATCTTCCCCCTTCATTCTCAGTCCTGAAGAAGGGTCTCGGCCCGAAACGTTGACTGTTTACTCTTTTCCATAGATGCTGCTTGACCTGCTGAGTTCCTCCAGCATTTTGTATATGTTGAATTGCATCTGATTCCACTTCTTCCTTTGGCACTCACTCTCCACATAAAAAGTAACACTCAGATCTCCTTTAAAACTCTCTATCTCACCTTAAGCCCATGTCCTCTTGATTTTGATGCCTCTAACATAGGAAAAAATGTCTATCTGCCCTACCTATGCCTCTTATAATCTTACAGTCTTCTAAAACATTACCCCACAGCCTCCTTCCCTCTAGGTCAGGGTCACCAACCCTCTTTATGCTATGGATCCCTGGTTGGGAGCCTGTGCTCTAGATAAACAAGTCCTGCCTATGCAACCAACATCCTTCAATCCAGACAAAGTCCTAGTCATTTGCCTCTGCATGGTCGCCAGCAGAGTCACATCCAGGAGATGAAACTGAACATCAGGTGGAAACAGACAGAATAATGAGAGAAGTAAAAAATATATAAAAGAAGACCGGGAGTGGGAGCATGTCATTGAGCCCTTGAGAATGGTTTAATGTTCAATAAGATCATGGCTGGTATGATCACAATCACAGCTCTGCCCTTCCAGCTACAGTCACCTTTCACCACTTCAATTATTAAAAATATATTTACTTCTGCTTTAAAAACATTCCAAATTACCCTCAGCACCAAAGACTCTTGACACCTGAAATAAAACATTTCACTTCATTTGTTTTTTCTTTTGAGTGGGTAACTCCTTATTTTAAAAAATCTCTTAAGTTGAAGTTTTTTTTTGAAGATTAGCTTTATTTGTCCCATGTACATTGAAACATCAAAGCGCATTGTTCACATCAAATCAAACCAGCAAGGGTTGTGCTTGGCGGTCCACAGGTGGCGCCACACTTCCAGCGCCAACACAGCACGTCTACAACCCACTAACCCAAACCGCAGGGTTCGGGACGTGGGGCACAACTAGAGCAGCTGGAAGAAACCAGCACGGTCACGGGGAAGACATACAAACCCCTTGTAGGCAGCAGAAGGAACTGAGTCCCAGTCGGTGATTGCCGTTGCTATAATAGCGTTACTTTAATTGCTATGTTACCTTGACACCACCACAGTATGGTACAGTATCTAATATTTTAGATCCTTCTACAAGAAGAAACGTTCGCTACGTCCGTCCTGTCAAGACTTCTCAAGAGACAGAAGAGATTTCTCCGATGCTGGAAATCTTGGGCAGCACACCTAAAATGCTGGAGGAACGCAGGAGGCCAGGCAGCTTCTATGGAAGGAAATGGACAGTAGACGTTTCGGGCTGCTGCACTCATCCGGCATTTTGCGTACATTGCTCAAGGTCATTCAGAATCTTATATGCTTCAATCAATCACCTCTCACCCTTCGAATTTCTAGCAGTCACAATCCGAGCCAGCTCAAAACTTACCTCTTGCACAACTCACCTGTTCCAGGTATTGGTCTTAGTCCAAGAAACATCTGTGAAATGCTCCTAACACGTTAACATCCTTCTTTAAAATAAGGAGACCAGTACTGTACACAGTACTCTGGACATGATTTCAGCAATGTAACATATAATTGAAGTATGGCATCCCTCTGTTTGTATTTAACTTCCTCTGCAATAAGCAACAACATCTTTAGCTTTCCAAATTACTTGTTATAAAGATCTTCCTCAAGTTAACAAGTGGGTTAGATTTCTAAGATAACTTCTGCTGTGTACTGTGTCTCCTGCTGCGCCTGACAACAGATTTAGGTGGAGATACAAACCCTTAACTATGTTGTGGTTGGTAAGGAAAGTCAGAAGCGAGTCAATCATCTCCCAGTGAGGATGCAGTAAATCAAAAGCCACCGAGCTTGTTGTGACAAGATAATATACACAAGTCCTTCCTCCAAGAGGCATTGTTGACTGATGGCAGAACACAGGTGCTTGAAAGTTTTTTTTTCTATTTTAAATTCATTGTACAGTCAAATTCTGATCATCCGTGATCTGAATTTTCAGAAAACCTGATGGTCCTGTGACTAGCTAGTCTGGAATTTGAGGCCTGAAGTTCAGAGTCATTGGGGAGTCCTGGGGTCGCTATCAAATGTTGAAGCCTGAAAGTCAATTGGAAGTTCAGAAGTCGATGCCCAATGGGCAAAGCCCTGTGATAAATAAATGAATAAATATCTCTAGCTGATCTTGTTTCCCATGATCTTCTCATTTTGTCTTCACGGTTTACATCCCTATCTATGCATCATTTGTAGTTTAGCAACCCATACCTGCAACACAGTCTACTGCACACTTCTCCCAAATATGTATTCCTCCACCGTTTACGACATTAATATCCCACAGGCCTACTGGTGCTCCCTCATCATGTTACCAGAGTGAGTGAATCTGAAGGGTTGTACTTCCCAGTTCACAACCTTAGTCCACTGAGGCAAGGATAAATAGGCGTTTGGGAATATCACCACCTCCAAGTCATGTGCCTTTTTCGACTTCAAGATATATTCCCGCTCCTTTATCTGTTCCGAGCCTAAATCATGGAAGCCTTGACCCCACAACAACCTTTGCCAGAACAGATGGGTCCTAATGCCCTTCCCTTGGACAACATTGGTGTCGTGGAGACGGGAGACTTGCAGCATGGGCAACTGCTGGTCTTCCATACAACCCTGCCATGGAGAGTGAAGACTTCCCAGGCGCAGATCCATGGTCTAGCAAGACTAACGGATGCCTTTACTTTAGAGTTGGACTTTAGGCTTATGTACCTCCTGTCTGATAGTAGCTGTGAGAAGATGGCTAGGGAACAATCATCTCCTCTATCTGAAGAAGTGCACAAGGTGGCTCCAGCAGGAAGAAAGAAATGGTTTAGTCAAGGAGAGTTGCCAAAGCACCAAAATAAAGGATTGGCTAAAGGGAAATAAAATATATTTTTCCAAAAGTCTAGCCATTTTCCAACTAGAACACAGGAAGCACAAAAGTTTAAAGCAGCGCAGACTAACAGATGTCCCTTGGTGGTGATCAGGGCAACTGTTGTATCTCTCGACATAAGATAACGTCCCGCTGATTGATCTTTACTCCAGCAGAAATCCTGTAGCAGATGCTTTCAAACTCTATTGGCATGCTGATTTTCTGCACAATGTCAATGGGTCCATGTATAGTTTTCAGAGCTCAGCACTGACAAGGTACAAAGGGGATGAAATAACTAATGAACTTGCTGGTTGAATGGATCAAATATTATGGAAGAACTCTTTTCACCAGAGCTCTGGGCAGCTGCCTGACGAGAGCGTGCAGCTGATTTAGACAGTTTCAATGATGTCACTAGTGCTATTTCAGGATTAAAATCTCCATGTTCACTCTGCTCAATAAACTGGGGCAGAGTATGACAAAGAGTTAACAAGTGAGTTTCATATTACTCTTCTGATGGCAAGAGTGAAGGGATTTCCATAGAACAACCAGCCCCACTCCTTGTCCTTTATGATCAACACCATATGCTCCCGATGTGGCCTTCTATATATTGGCGAGACCCGACGCACACTGGGAGACCACTTTGCTGAACACCTACGCTCTGTCCGCCAGAGAAAGCAGGATCTCCCAGTGGCCACACATTTTAATTCCACATCCCATTCCCATCCTGACATGTCTATCCACGGCCTCCTCTACTGTAAAGATGAAGCCACACTCAGGTTGGAGGAACAACGCTTTATATTCCGTCAGGGTAGCCTCCAACCTGATGGCATGAACATCGACTTCTCTAACTTCCGCTAATGCCCCACCTCCCCCTCGTACCCCATCTGTTATTTATTTTTATACACACATTCTTTCTCTCACTCTCCTTTTTCTCCCTCTGTCCCTCTGACTATACCCCTTGCCCATCCTCTGGGTTCCCCTCCCCCTTGTCTTTCTCCCCAGACCTCCTGTCCCATGATCCTCTCATTTCCCCTTTGCCAATCACCTGTCCAGCTCTTGGCTCCATCCCTCCCCCTCCTGTCTTCTCCTATCATTTTGGATCTCCCCCTCCCCGTCCCACTTTCAAATCTCTTACTAACTCTTCCTTCAGTTAGTCCTGACGAAGGGTCTCGGCCTGAAACATCGACTGTACCGCTTCCTAGAGATGCTGCCTGGCCTGCTGCGTTCACCAGCAACTTTGATGTGTGTTGCTTGAATTTCCAGCATCTGCAGAATTCCTGTTGTTTACCATATTATGTAGCTTCTTTCTTTCTCTCAATATTACACCATAAGACCATAAGATATAGGAGTAGAATTAGGCCATTTGGCCCATCGACTCTGGTCCACCATTTCATCGTAGTTGATCCATTTCCCTCTCAGCCCCAATCTTCTGTCTTCTCCCTGTATCCCTTTGCGCCCTGACTAATGAAGGATCTTTCAATCTCTGCCTTTAATATACCCAATGACTTGGCTTCTGCAACGAATTCCACAGACTCTACATTTTCTAGCTAAACAAATATTTTGGCAATCTGCACTCAGCAAGCAGTGCAAAGCTTATGATCTCTACCTCCTTGAAATGGTATCAATGGATGGGGGCACTGTAATCCAGAACACTCATCCACAATTTCCATTCAAACCCTGCTGGAGAGGGGGCATGGAGGAATGCCCACACATAGGGAAGAACAGAACTTCCTGGAATGCCAATGGCGGACAACTAGAAGTAATTATCATTGGAATGAGGGACCAGAGGGCAGTTGAGGAATTGCACAAAATATATCAGGATTTTGGTACAGGAAAGGAGAAGGACATTAAGCAGACAAATTGCTCAGTTTAAAAGTAAATAACCACTATTTTCTAATTACAGCAATTAAAATAAAGTATCAAACTAGTTTAAACATAACAGTACAGAAACTAATTGGAGGCTATAATTGTGCAAAGTTTCATCCTTTGAAGCACGTCAGTCCAAATCCCTAAAGGGTGTGATTTATTTTTAATCATGTCCCTAAAATGTAAATATTAAAATTTTTAAATGAAAAAGTAACAAACTTACTTTCTTTTCAAAATGTTGTTCACCAGATTCATAACTATGTAAAGCCTGATCACAAGAGAATTTCAGCTTTGATAATTCTGCCAACTGTTAAGAGCATATTAACCCCCTGCCCATGGTTCTTCACCCATTAATTCCATCTAAACTTGAAACTCTCCTCTATAGTTACATCACTTACAGAAATAGCGTACATCTCAGTAGGGAAAGCTTTTACCCTTGAATAACGGTGCAGAATTACACAGCAGTCTGAGCTGAAGAAGAGTTTACAAAGATAGACTGCATTACAATGTCGCTTTTGCATTCGTTCAACCATTCCGGTGAAAATTGTAAAGCCGTACAATATGTTAAGTTTACAACCACTTAAAAAGTACATATCTTCAAACTGTACCACATGCATATGCCACTAATGAAACAAAAAGTTTAAATCTTCTCTTTGCTGGGGCAAAGAAAGGACTAGTTGCATACTTTCATATGAACACCATAGAGGTTTACTTAGCTTGTTGAAAGTGCACTTGTGCAGGGGCTGATATCAGGATGAGGGAACCTGAATTTCTGTAGCAAAATTTCCTCTTCAGTCAATGACTTATTGAGATACAGCGAGAAACTGGCCTTTCCAGCCGTGTGAGCCACTCTGTACCACCCAGCAATCCCCCAGTTGGTACATCTTTGGCCTGTTGGAGGAAACTGGAGCACCCGGAGGAAACTGGAGCACCCGGAGGAAACCCATGCAGTCACAGGGAGAACAAATAAGCTACCTAAGAGTCTCTTAAATGCCTAATGCATCAGCCTCCAACACCACCCCGGTAGTGTGTTACAAACACCTATCACTCTCTGACATCCCCTTTTACTTTCCTCCAAACGTCTTGAAGTTCCTCATATTAGCCCTTTCCGCCCTGAGAAAAAATCTCCACTCAATCTATGCCTCTTATCATCTTGTTCACCTCTATCAGGTCGCCTCTCATCCTCCTCCATTCCAAAGAGAAAAGCCCAAGCTCATTCAACCTATACTCAGAAGACATATTCTCTAAACAAGGCAGCATCCTGGAAAATCTCCTCTGCACCCTCTAAACTCCATAAATGACAGATGATTAATACATCCACTTCAGGGGCAGTAAAGATGCCTCTTTCAGTAAAGATGCATCACTTGACTGACAGATTATCACAACAGATCCAGATGTCCCACGAAAATTCTAAAGCTCACCTGATGCCCCACTGTTTTGTTTAGATGGCTCTTCGCGTAGACACTGCTGACCATTATAGCCCACCCCTATTTGCTGAAATAGATGGCTGTGCACTGCCTAAATATGTATGGATTCAAGAGCATTTGTTCCCATTAATTACTAAAATAAATTTAATTTAAATTATTATTCTCCAATTGTCAGGGTAGGATGTATACTGACATTCTGACTAGACTAGGAGCCCAGGCCTCTGTGCTAAAAGTAAGGTAACCAGTACTCTACCATACCCAGAGAAATGTGGAACTAACCTCAGTGTGTTGGGAACTAGAACAAAGGAACACAAAACAAATAGGAGTCAGGCCATGTAGATCACTGGGCTGGTCCAACATTCAATATGATTATGATTGATTATGTCTTATCACCAACATACCTTCTGTTTTCCTATTATTCTCAATTCCCTGCAGTCTAAGTGCCTGCCTACTTCAAGCTTAAGCATTCTCAATTTTCATTTTCAGTTTTCTTTCTTAGATCATTTCAAACATTCATAACCTCAGATGCTTTCAATTCTAGAACATCTGAGATGTTCCCTTTTTTTCCCAAAGGACAGGGTTTCTCTCCCATCACCATTGATGCTGCCCTCACCCTCACCTACTCCATTTCCTACACATCTACCCTCTGTCATAACAGGAATAGGGTCTCCCTTGTCCTTACCTACCACCCAAATGAGTCTCTGTATCCAGTACATGATTCTCTGCAACTTCTCCAATGGGATCCTACCACTAAACAAATCTTTCCCTCTCCCCACACCTTCTCTGCTCTATGAGACTCACTTGTCCCTCCTCACTGATCTTCCTCCTGTCACTTACCCCTGCAAATATGACGTGCTACACCTGTCCTTGCACTTCCGTCCTCACCAACATCCAGAGTCCAAACAACCCTTCCAAGTGAAGCGACATTTCACCTGCGGGTCTCGGTCATCTATTGTACCTGGTGTTCCCAGTGTGGCTTCCTCTATGTCGGCGAGACCCAAGGCAGAGTAGGAGGCCACTTTCTTGAGCACCTTCACTATGTCCACTGCGAAGCGCAGGATCGCCCATTGATTATCCATTTCAGTTCGAGTTTCCTTTCCCATTCTGACATATCTGTCCATGGCCTCCTTTACTGCGATGATGAGGCTACACTGAGGCTGGAGGAGCAGCACCTCATACTCCATCTGGGTAGCCCTAACTTTAAGGCATGAACATCGATCTTGCTACATTCTGGTGTTTTCTTCTCCATGCTTCCTCTCTTTTTCCATTCTCCATTCTGGTTGCCCTCTCACCCCTTCTCGTCTCCTCATTTGCCCATCACCTCTCTCTGGTTCCCCTCCTCCTTTGATCGTCTTCTCCTATTAGACTCCCTCTTCTTCAGCCTTTCATGTCTTCGACCATCCTCCCATCCCCACACCTTCTTTCTCACCTGGTGTAAGCTATCACCTGCCAGCTTGTACTCTTTCCCCTCCATCATCCACCCCCCCCTCACCCCACCGTCTTATTCTGGCTGATTCGCCCTACCTTTCCAATCTTGATGAAACATAGATTCTTTATTTCTCTCCGTATCTACTGCCTGACTTGCTGAGTTCCTTTAGCATTTTGTGTGTGTTGCTCAAGATTTCCAACATCTCTTGTGTTTACTATCAGTATATTCTGTTTTTGTTTTGTTTTGCTTTTTTGGCAAAAAAGAAATGGTAACTCAACTGCAATCAAACAAACTTCCACTGAGATCAATTGGGCAAGTATTTGGGCAAATATGCAGCAAAGAAAAATGATTCAGGTAATGTAATAAGGAAGAGTCCAGACGGAGAAACTGTTAAATCCCTGAATCTTTGAAGTCTTTAAAAGCACAGGACAATCCACTGATCTTGAAGCCACTTCCACGTTCCTCTCAGCTACAACAAAAATCACAAGAATCCATTCAGATGCAATTTCAAGAGGTGGAAATAGTCGAATAATTTTGTGTGTGTGTGTGTGTGTGTGTGTGTGTGTGTGTGTGTGTGTGTGTGTGTGTGTGTGTGTAAAAGCATTAGCCAGTCGGGGCATCATGGTAGTGTAGTGGTTAGCACGCCTTACAATACAGGCAATCCAGGTTTAATTCCTGCCACAGCCTGTAAGGAGCTCCTGCATTCTCTCCATGACCGTGTGGGTTTCGTCCAGGTGCTCCGGTATCCTCCCACCGTCAAAGACATACCAGTTGGTAGGTCACTTGGTAATTGTAAATGTCCCGTGATTAGGCTAGGATCAAATCGGCAATTGCTGGGCGGTGTGGCTCAAAGGGCTGGAAGGGCCTATTCTGAGCTGCATCTTAGTAAAGTAAAATAATACACAGTAAAAGATTGTTCAAGCCTTCCGAGATAAAACTCATCAGCTTTCTCTTCCAAATCAGACATTTTATTTTGAAACTGAAGTGATAATACAGCAGTTCAAATGAAAAAAATGTAGTAGTAGCATCTGTGTGAAAGTAGTTTTCATCCTTTAAATTGTAACATGGGATTGTGCGTTGTTAGAGTCTGGCTCTAAGTGTTATAACTTCTCCCATACAATGATAAACATTTAGATGGATGCTATCTAAAATGTAATGTTCCACAGCACTCCTATAACAGCTTCATCAGCACACCAGTGGAACAGATATATACACACACACACACACACACACACACATATATATATATATATTTCTTATAGCTTTCAGCATATTTTATGCATTGAACTGCATTGCTGCTGCAAAACATCAAATTTCACGACAAACATGAGAGAATCTGCAGATGCTGGAAATCCGCACAAAATGCTGGAGATACTCAGCGGATCGGGCAGCATCTATGGGGTGGAATAAGGAGTCAACGTTTCGGGCCAAGAACCCTCTTCAGGACCCAACTTCATGACATATGTCCGCAATAATAAACCTGGTTCGGATTCTGACATTGATGTCACGGCCACCAACATCTCCACTTCCTCAGGACTCTAATCAGTATTTATCGATGCATCATAGAAAGCATTCTGCCCAGATGCATAAAGGCTTGGTATAGCAACTGCTCTGCCTGTGACTGCTAGAAATTGCAGAGAATTGCCAATACGACTCTACACATCACAGGACCTAGCCTCCTCTCTATGGACTCTGCATATACTTCATGCTGCTTCAGTAAAGCAGTCAGCATAATCAAAGACCCTACCCACCTCTGATATTCACTCTTCTCCCCTCTCCCATTGAGCAGAAGATACAAAAGCCTAAAATTGCATACTACCAGGTTTAAGGCCAGTTTCTATCCCACTGTTTTCTGACTCTTGAAATAACCTCTTGTCCAATAAGGTTGGCTCCTGATCTCACAACCTACCTCATTATAATCTTGCTCTTTATCGTTTACTTGCAATGCACTTTTTCAGTAGTTTTCACTTTATCCTGCATTTTGTTTTAACTTGTTCTAGCCCAATGCACTGTGCATACATCTGCCAATAAGCCATTCAAAATTATAGTTCAGACAGTTGTGGACTTGTGAGAGCCCGTCAAAGAATCCCTCCCTCCCAATATCTTGGTTGCTCTGACAAGGATTAACAGCACAAGTTCACATAGTCCAGATCCTGGAATTTAAAATGAGGAAACACAATATCCAAGTGACTTTGGCCCCAAGATTTCATATTTAATATTTATCAGAACCTAGAGACAAGGGAAATTTTCTCCAGCATCTTTAAGACCACTAGGATGAGGATCAGGAAGGAGGGGTCACAGTAAGAGATTAAGTGAGCAAATTCATGCTACATCAGAATTATCTGCAATGAAGCTTTATATTTGCATCCGATGTTCTTCTTCTTTTCATTTTTACTGTATAGTGGGAGAACAGCACAAAAAAATTGTGACTTTTCACGACAGTCCTAATGCAGGGTTTCAAACTGAAACAATGACAACTCCTTTTCTCCCACAGTTGCTGCTCGAACCACTGAGCATTCCCGGTTTGTTTAATTGTTGCAAAAGAATTGGTCATCAGTGGGAAATGGACATAAATCAAAGCACTTTTTGTATAAGTAACAGGCATGTGATTCGGGCCTTCTTCGTCCTCTGCTCACTCTGTCGGTCAGTAAGATCTTCCACTTCAGCTTCACCTTCCCATACCTTGCTTGCCTCCTCCAATTCTCTTATAAACCAAAACTCCGGCAATAGATTTATTTTCACTGAATGGAATGTAAATAAAGCAAAACTAGGAGAGATACAAAATAGGCTAAGGAACCACCATCACTTAGTTTGCACTTTAAGACAAAATCAGAATCAATCCCAGCGACTTCCGTTGATCAAGGCAGGTGTTCAATTAGTGCTGAGGGCATCACATGTCACAATTAGTCAAGGTTTGAAATCAGGTGATCGGCAAAAACATATGCGGCTCAGTGAGGCACACTGCGTGAAAAGTTTAGTGGATGCAAACACTCATAATGTGAGGAACATGAAGCTGTTAGCCTGGCAGCAACATTACAAGCTGAACATGAAACAGCATTCAATGGAACAATGAAGAGAAGAAGAGAGTGACAGAACAAGCTGCTCTGACTTGCGTCACCTGTTCTCCAATGGGAGCAAAAATAAATTACTTTGTTCTACTTCTTTGTCGAGGGGAAGGTTTAAACCTATTTGGCAGGGGGAAGGAAATCGGAATGATAGGGAAATTGGTATACAGTTAGATACAGTGTGTAGTGAGACTGGGAGGAAGGACAGGCAGATGATAGGGCAAAATTGCAGTCACTGGGATGAGTTGAAGTGCTACATAGGGGCAAAATTTAAAAGGGTGAGGAATACAGGACTGATGTTATATTTGAATACACACTGTAAATGGAATAAGGTAGATGATCTTGTAGCACATTTAGAGATTGGCAGGTATAACGTTGTGGGCATCACTGAGTTATGGCTGAAAGAAGATCATATTTGGGAGCTTAACATGCAAGGATCCACATTGCTTTGAAAGGTCAGCCAGGTAGGCAGAGGGGATGGGATGGCTCTGTTGGTAGAAAGTGAAATCAAATGCTTAGAAAGAGGTGACTTAGGATCAAAGGATGTAGAATCCTTGTGGGTAGATGTAAGAAACTGCAAGGGTAAAAAGACCTTGATGGGAGTTATATACAGGCCTCCAAAGAGTAGCCAGGATGTGGGATACAAATTGCAATGGGAGATAGAAAAGGCACTTCAAAAGGGCAACATTACGACATGCAGGTAGATCGGGAAGATCAGGTTGGTGCTGGATCCAAGAGGGGGAATTTGCACAATGCCTATGAGATGGCTTTTCAGACTAGCTTGTGGTTGAGCCCACTAGGAAAAAGGCAATTCGGGATTGGGTGTTCTGTAATGAGCCAGATTTGATTAGGGAGCTTAAAGTAAAGGGACTGATTCTTTTCACATTATTTGTCAGTGATTTGGATGATGGAATTCATGGCTTTCTGCCAAGTCTGCAGATGAGAAAAACATAGGTGGAGTGGCAGGTCGCTTTGAGGAAGCAGAGAGTCTGCAGAAGGACTTAGGTAGATTGGGAGAATGGGCAAAGAAGTGGAAGATGGAAGTGCATGGTCATACACTTTGGTAAATTAATAAAGACATAGAATGGGGAGAAAATTCAAAAATCAGAGGTGCAAAGGATCTAGGAGTCGTTGTGAGGGTTCCATAAAGGTTAACTTGCAGGTTGAGCCCCTGGTATGCAAGGGAAATGCAATGTTAGCATTCATTTTGAGAGAACTGGAATATAAGAGCAGGGATGCAATGATGAAGCTTTAAACGCACTCATCAGACCACCCTTGGGAGTACTGTGAGCAGTTTTGGGCCCCTGATCTAAGAAAAGATGTGTTGGCATTGAAGATAGTCGAGAGGAGTTTCACAAGAGTGATTCTGGGAGACAAAAAGTTAACATATGAAAAATGTTTGATGTCTCTGGGTCCATACTCACTGGAAATTTGAACAATGGGGGTGGGATTCTCATTGAAAGATATCAAATATTGAAAGGATGTAGAGAGGATGTTTCCTATAGTGGATTGGTCTAAGACCAGAGGGCACATTGTACAAATAGAGGGACATCCATTTAGAACAGAGATGAGGAGGAATTTCTTTCAGCTAGAGTGTAGCGAACATGTGGAATTTATTGCTATGGATGGCTGTGTAGGCCATTTCACTGAGTATCTTTAAAGCAGATTTGACAGGTTTTTAATCAGTCATGCCATCAAAAGTTATGGGAAGAAGGGAGGAGAATGGGGTTGAGAGGAATAATATATCAGCCATGATAGAATGGCAGAGCAGACTTGATGGGCCAAATGGCTGAATTCTGCTTCTATGTATGTCTGTGTCCTATTGGCATTTATGTATTTGATATCTGATTCAAAGCATACTTCTCTTGGTCCTGTTGGCAGCTAGGAATTCCGATTTGATTCCTTGGAATTCTTCTTAGGCAAAATCCTTTCTGAATTCCCCTTTAATAAACTGCAATAATTTCAAATGTTTTGCTCTAATCAAGCAGAACAATTAACTATTCACTCATCTTGAAGCACAAAAATGTTGCATTTATATTGATCAAAAATGCTGTAATTATGTGATGTATTCATGTTGTCATAAAGGAAGTAGATAATTTATGTGTTACTTTGGATTTCCAGCATCTGCAGAATCTCTTGTGCATATACTATTACCATAATCTTAATTTGTCCACTTCTTTCGTCTTTGAAACCTGATGGGTAATTGTAGGCACTAACTACGCCAATAATTTCACACTGTGAGCTGAAATATGTAATTCTCAAAAACAGAGAAAGCAAAATGACAGATCTGTGGCCAAATAACTGACTCCAGTTTCTACAAACCACAGTAATAAGCACCCAAGAGAAAGTGCCTCACTGAACAGACTACTTTGTTTGTGTGATATTAAAAATGTCTTTGTGGTCCGTTATATGCTTCGAAGTACTTTTGTTCAGGAACTGAAAAGATATTGAACACTATCATTTAGGATGATGCATGACTAAATTAAGGTCCCATCTAATGATACAAAGCAGTAGTTGAGGAACTGAGCTCCTCAAACTGGTTTCATGGCTCTATATTTAAGGTATCACCTATTCAGAACTGAAGAAGAGGCCTAAGGTGTGTGTTCCTGAAGTTCTTTTTATTGCATAATGTATTTTAGCACTTAATTCAATTTTTCTATTTGATAACTAATTATTCTGCTCAATATATCAGACGTACTAAAACAGTGCAAAGGGGGTAGTCCCACAGTCCAAAGATGTAAATTGTCCAGTGTTTAGGTTAGGGTTAATCGAGGTGTGGGGTTGCTGAGCCAGCATGGCTCGAAGGGCTGGAAGGGTCTAATCTGTGTTGTATCACTAATTAAATAATTAGATAGATAGATAGATAAAGGGCCTCAGGAGTTCTATGGCGCAATATGCAACTGTTACGAACCCGCAGGTTTTGTTCACTGGGGACTGTCACTTCAAGAGCGTCAAAATGATGCAGGACTATGATGTTGTTCACTGACCGACTCGCAGCTTGTTTAACTTTAAAACAAGGACACAGACAATCATGGTCAGTCAGAAGAGTGGAAGGGAGAGGGGGAGAGGGAGAGAGAGAGAGAGAGAGGGGGAGAGAGGGAGGGGGGGAGAGGGGGGAGAGGGGAGAGGGGGAGAGGGGAGAGGGGAGAGGGGGGAGAGGGGGGAGAGGGGAGAGGGGGAGAGGGGGGAGGGGAGAGGGGAGAGGGGGAGGGGGGAGGGGGAGGGGAGAGGGGGAGGGGGAGAGGGGGAGAGGGGGAGAGGGGGAGAGGGGGGAGGGGGAGAGGGGGAGAGGGGGAGAGGGGGAGGGGGAGAGGGGAGAGGGGGAGGGGGAGAGGGGGAGGGGGAGGGGGAGGGGGAGAGGGGGAGGGGGAGAGGGGGAGGGGGAGGGGGAGGGGGAGAGGGGGAGGGGGAGGGAGGGAGGGGAGAGGGGGAGAGGGGGAGAGGGGGAGGGGGAGAGGGGGAGGGGGAGAGGGGGAGGGGGAGAGGGGGAGGGGGAGAGGGGGAGGGGGGGAGGGGGAGAGGGGGAGGGGGAGAGGGGGAGGGGGAGGGGGAGAGGGGGAGGGGAGGGGGAGGGAGGGGAGAGGGGGAGAGGGAGGGAGAGGGGGAGAGGGGGAGAGGGGGAGAGGGGGGAGGGGAGAGGGGGAGAGGGGGAGGGGGGAGAGGGGGAGGGGGAGAGGGGGGAGGGGGAGGGGAGAGGGGGAGAGGGGGAGGGGAGAGGGGGGAGAGGGGGAGAGAGGGAGGAACCTGGGGATTTGGAACTCAGCTATACCCACAAGGGTGGGTTGATTATCGATCTAGTGCACATTGAATGTGTGGCTATCACTTCGTATAATCCAGAGGAGTGGATTAAGGAATGTCCTGTGGGACCACTCAAAGTTAATCCTCGCCTGGGTATGTTATGTGGTAACCCCTTTGAAGATGACATCCCTGTGACAGATCACCCTGGGGGTAATTCCTATGTGGATTTGGAACGGCTTGATGGAGGATCTTCAACAACTGATATTTATTAATTACCATCGTGGAACCTGTGGAATTCGACGTAATTGCCTTCTCTCTACGTTTCACCCTGGATTACACATATCTCTCTCCCATCATTCCTTCCATGGATGAACTGAACTTTCCTACTTTACCATCTGAAGACTCTAAGCTTTGTTTCCCCAAGCTTAACTGAGCTTGGGGGCTATATTACACACATATATACACATAACACTGTTAACTTTTGTTTATCTTGGTTAAGTTATGATATTATAAGTAGATACTAATAAAAATAGTGGTTTTAACATTAAAACCCAACTCAGTGTGAAATCTTGTGCTGCTGGTTTATTTCAAAACCTTACAGTTTGTAATGGTTCTGGGTATGACTCTAAACTGCAACCGGTGATGAGGCTCTGATTGGAGATTTTCAGAGCTTTGGGGAAAGTGGAGCTACCCTTAGTCATTCATTGCTCCCAGGGCCGCTCTGACCCGGAACGGTAGCACCTGCAAGGGTTCCTACTCAGGAAATGAGCGAAGGCCAACGGCAGATCCGGCAGGTTCAGTAACTGAACTTATGACGGAGAAGGCAAATGTGCTAGGACCTCAAACGTCAATGGCTATAGTACAGGCCGATGAACATTTGGGAAGAGAAATGGCGATCTCTTTAGTTCACCCAACGGTAGGCAATAGCAAACCACCGTTGCTAGATACTAAGTTTCCTAGAATCTATTTGCTAAGAAAACCATGGTCAAACTCACAAAATGTATCGCACAAAAACAGAGTCAAGAGGATCTTCAAGACAATTCTGAAGATGCTTCGCTTGGTAGGGTTGATTCTGGGCAGCAGGGGATCCCAGACCGTCATCAAGCTACAGCTCATAAAATTCAAGTAACACAAAAGAAAATTATTGCCACTTGGAATGTAAGAACCCTATATCAAGCAGGAAGATTGGACAATGTGATAAATGAAATGGAAAGACTAAAGATTAACATCATGGGAATCAGCAAAGTTTGTTGGATAGGTGCTGGAAAATGTCAGAATAGAAATAAAACACTAATTTATTTTTGTGGAACAGCCCATACTAATGGAGTAGGAATTCTTCCGGATGAAAACATAGCAAAAGGTGTTTAGGACATTGGGCAATATCAGAAAGAGTGCTCCTTGTTAGATTCAGAGGACAATCATTTGATTTAGCAATTATACAGGTATATGCACCAACAACAGATGAAACAAATGAGGATATAGATAAATTCTATGAAGACCTTGAACAAGCAAAGAATGGATGCAAATCTCAAGATATTGTTATTGACATGGGAGATCTAAATACTAAAGTAGGACAAGGTGCTGATGGAAATACCATAGGAAAATTTGGACTAGGGAAAGAAATGAACGAGGTGAGAAATGGGTAGAATGGTGTAAGATGAATAATCAGGTCATTATGAATATCTACTTTAAAAACCATCCAAGACACTTGTGGACCTGGAAAAATACAGGTGATAACACTAGAAATCAAATTGACTTTATTTCTATAAACTAAAGATTTAGAAACTCAGTGAGTCAATGCAAAACATATCCAGGTGCAGACTGTAATAGTGACCATAACCCAGTAGTATGTCATGTAAAAGTAAAACTTAAAAAACTAAAGAAGCAAAAACCTGAACAATCCCTTGACTACTCGCAATTAATTAAAGAAGAAAACTTAAAACAAAAATTTACAATTGAAGTAAGGAATAGATTTCAAAGTCTAGAAATAGAACCTGTTGACGATGATAGCAATCATGTAGAAATGAAATTTAACTCCCTAAAGGATGCCTTGGTAGAATCAGCAAAGTCAGTGATTCCTGAAAAAGAAAAAAGAACAAAGAATAAATGGATGACAGATGAAATCAAAAATCTGATGGAAGAAAGCAAATCCTATCGAATATAAGTCCTTAGATAAAAAAGTTAAAAGTGTATGTCAAAAAGCCAAAGAAGAATGGTTAAACCAGGAATGTGAGCAAATAGAAAGAATCCCTATTACTGGCCCAAAAAGGTTACATCAACAAATCAAGAATATCACTGGTAAAAAGCTCCTCGGTTCTTCAGGTGGATGTTTGAAAGCAAAGGACAGTACCATTATCATGGAAAAAGATAAGATTATGAACAGATGGACTGAGTATATTCAGGAATTGTTTGAAGACAATCGAGGCAAAAAACCAGAAATTAAGAAAAACATTGAAGGTCCAAGTATTTTAAAATCTGAAGTTCGTAATGCAATAAATAAGATGAAGAAAGGAAAGGCAGCAGGTCCTGATGAATTAGTAATAGAACAAATTATCACCCTTGAAGATTATGGAATTGAAAAACTTATTGATTTAATCAATGATATTTATGAGACTGGAATAATACCAGAAGAGATGAAAAAAATCAGTATTTATCACTCTTCCTAAGAAACTACGTGAATTACATAGGACCGTAAGTTTAATCGCCAAGATACTTCTAAGAATTTTGATGACAAGAGCTAAAAGTAAGATACAAACTGAAATAGGTAAAGAACCATGTGGTTTTGTGAAAGACAAAGGTACAAGAAACGCAATATTGATGTTAAGGATACTATCAGAATGAGCTATTAAAGTGTAAAAAGATTTGTTTGTTTGTTTTATCGACTACACAAAAGCATTTGATAAAGTGAAGCTCAATAAGTCATTTGAAATATTACAGAAAAGTCTAGATCTAGATTCGAAAGACCTCTGCCTAATCAGAAATCTGTACTGTGAACAAACTGCTGCTGTAAGAATAGATGGAGAAGTGAGTCAGTTTACAAAAATTAAGAGAGGCAAAGGGTGTGTTTTCTCCCCTGATTTATTTAATGTGTACAGTGAAACAATATTACAAAAAATAAGAGACATCTTGGGAATCAAAGTTGCCAGTGAAAACATCAATAATTTCAGATATGCAGATGACACTGTGTTAACTGCAAGTACGGAGGAAGAACTACAAAACAATTGATATAGTTGTTGAAGAAAGTACAAAAATGGGTCTATCAATTGCAAAAAGATAATGTATGGTGATATCCAAAAAGAAGGAGAATCCTATCTGCAGGCTGAGAATAAACAGGGAAGACATAAAACAAGTACAGAACTTTTGCTACTTAGGAAGCTGGGTGACATCAGATGGCAGGTGCGAAATGGGCATCAAAAGAAGAATAGGGATGGCAAAAGACATCTTTACGAGAATGAAGAGTATACTGATCAATACTAAACCAGGCATGACAACCCACCTCAGAGTACTGAAATGTTACGTTTATCCAGTTATGTTATATGGCTCAGAATGTTGGACAATATCTAGTAACATGAAGAAATGAATTGAAGCAGCAGAGATGTGGTTTTTGAGGAGGATACAAAGAATATCATGGACAAAACGAATATCTAACGAGGATGTCATGAACAAAGCAAACACAAAAAGAGAAATAATGTATGAGATCATGAAAAAGCAACATAACTTCATTGGACATGTGATTAGGAAAGAGGAGTTAGAATTCACGGTAATTGTGGGAAAGACTGAAGGGAAGAAAGCAAGAGGAAGACAAAGACAAATGATGATGGAGACAGCAGCCAGAGAACTGGAAATGAATACCAATGAATTGATCCACTTGACCCGAAACAGGAGTGTGTGGGCCATGGCAGTCAAAGCTCAAACTGGGCACGGCACCTGATAATGACGATGACAGTTCATAACACAATCTCAAAGTCATTCACCCCGATGGTGTCTTCATTGTTGCTGGAGACTTCTATCCTGCCAATTTAAAAACAGTTCTGCCAAAGTACTGCCAGCGTGTCAACTTGGCAACCAGAGGAGAGAATATATTAGACCTGGGTTAAATCAATGCTCATGGAGCCGAAAAGGCAGCTCCTTGCCCTCACCTTGTATAGTCAGACCACATATCCATTTTGTTATTCCCACATAGAGTCCACTAGCTAAACAAGTCAAACCAGGGCATCAGGACCTGGCCAGAAGTTGCCACCTCAGTTCTGCAGGACTGCTTCAAAAACATGGATTGGAGCATATTCAGCTACCTACGATCATCACGTCAACATTGATGAATGTGTGGGATCAGTGAACAGCTAGGTAGGAAAGTGCAACGAGGACGTTACTGCGATTAAACACTACACTGCTAGGGCAAACCGGAAACCATGGCTGAATGCAGAGGTTCATGCACTGCCTAGGAACCGGGATGCTCCGGGGGACAGGAAAACTCAAAGGTCAGCAAAAGCCATTCTCTCCCATGCCTTTGGGAAGGAAAAGTATGATTATGCACAGGAAACCCAGCGACACCTTTGTGACACCGGGGACATGTGGCATATGTAGCAAGGCATACAAAACGTAACTGATTACAAGTCCACCCTGCGTGTCAATGACAGCGACACCTCCTTTCCTGATAGGCTGAATGCCTTTTATGCATGATTTGATGCATTGAATGATGTGATATTGAGGAAAGCCCTATCTTCCCCTAGGAACTGGCACCCTGTCTGGCCACAGCTGAGGTGAGGGAGATCTTAGCCAGTATAAACCCACGCAACAACGCAAGGTCAGAAAACGTATCTGGTTAGGTGCTGAAGGAATGTGCGGCCCAGCTAACAGAGGTCTTAACGGACATCTTTAGTACCTCTCTGAAGCAGTCCACTGTCACTGCAGACTTCAAGGTAGTCAACATTATTCTGGTGCCCAAGAGACCAATGGTAACTCAAAGTTCAAAGTAACTCTATTATCAAAGTACATATATGCCACCATATATAAACATAAGATTCATTTTCCTGTGAGCATTCACAGTAAATACAAGGAACATAATCGAATAAATGAAAGACGATACTCAACAGGGTGGACGACAACCAATGTGCAAAAAAACAAGCTGTGCAAATACAAAAAGAAAAAGAAAAAAAATTAATAGAAATAATAAATAAAGCAATAAATATCCAGAACATGAGATGAAGAGTCCTTGAAAGTGAATCCAGTTCAGCGATTGGGTGAGTGAAGTTATCCCCCCTTTGAGATCGCTGATGACTATACAGTCCTATCCTGGACCCACAAGCTCTATTGCAGATGGGACATGTATATGTGGTAGTGGTGGCAACCATGGCTGCATTTCTCCTGGCTCTCTCCTGCTGCCTTCTGGTTGTTCTTTCCATCTCCAGAATATGAACTCTGTCCCTACACAGCTGTCGCCAAGTGGTACGGTCAGCAGCAACGTCCTCCAGGTCCTTGGGTCTGATCTTGCACTTCCTTAAAGCATTCTTCATCTGATCCTTATAGCGCTTCTTCGGCCTTCCAGCTGAGCGTCGACCATGATGTAGCCGGCCGTATATCACTCTGCGGGGTAGCCGACATGGGGGCATCCTTATCATGTGCCCCAGCCACTGCAGCTGACGCTGGGAGATCATGGCCTCAATACTTCTGCAGTTGGTCTTTACAAGTACTTCAGTGTGAGGCACCCGCTCACGCCAGGTAATTCCCAGGATGCGCCAGAGGCAGCTTATGTGGAAGCGCTCCAAGGACTTGATGTGACGGTTGTAGGTTACCCAAGCTTCACAGCTATAAGGGAGGGTGGTGACACAGACCGTTTGGTATACAGCGACCTTTGTGGAGGGATGAAAGCTCCTGTTCTGAAAGACTCTATGCCGAAGTCTCCCAAAGGCAGCTGATGCCTGTTTAGTGCGGTTCTGGATCTTGTTGTCAATGCCGCTATGCTCAGAGAGAATGCTCCCCAGATATTTGAAAGATATAGGCCATCAGACTGCTTAACTCATGCTGACACAACCGTATTTCTATGTTATATTGACTATCCTGTTGTACATACTATCCTGTTATAAATTACTATAAATTGTACATTGCACATTTAGACGGAGACGTAACGTAAAGATTTTTACTCATGTATATGAAGGCTGCAAGAAATAATGTCAATTCAATTCAATGCAATATACGTTTTGAGGTTCACAGTGGTCCAGAGGAACATTGTTTTGTTTGGTTGTATATATGTACAGTCAGATGATAATAAATCTAACTTGAAGTTATTAGACAGATCCCCTCACTGAACCTCCTTCCAAAGTAGGAGTAGGAGGGAGATGCTGAGGTTCAAATTTAAACGATAATAAATAAGCAATAAATATCAAGAACATGAGATGAAGAATCCTTGAAAGCAAGTCCATAGGTTTTGTAATCAGTTCAGCGTTGGGGTGAATGAAATTATCCCCTCTGGTTCAAGAGCCTGATAAATGAGGGGTAAAACCATTCCTGAACCTGATGGTGTGGGTCCTGAGGCTCCTACACCTTTTTCCCGATGGCAGCTGTGGGAAGAGAGCACAGCCTGGACGTTGGGGGTGCTTGATGATAGATGCTGCTTTCCTGCAACATCGCTCCATGTAGATGTGCTCAATGGTGTGGATGGACCAGGCTGTATATACTCAGCCTGGGTGAGGAGGAAACATAACCTTGTAGCCTCTCCCCCTCCATAGTCTGCAAAGGTACTTCTCAATCCTGATTGCTCTTTATATCTGCTAGGTTTCCCACATTGCGGAAACCCTATCAACGCAAGTTAGAACTAGGCAACCTTGTTGAAGTGAAGACAAAATCTCAAAAGAGGTTAGCTTTATTTGTCACATACACTGAAACGTCGAATCATCCAGTGAAATGGGTTGTCTGCTTCAACAAGCAATGCTGGGGGCAGCCCACAATGTCGCCATGCTTTCGGCGCCAACATAGCACGTCCACAATTTATTAACCCTAACCAAATGTGGGAGGAAACCAGAGCGCCCAAAGGAAACCCAAAACAGTCTTGAGGAGAACATAGAAACTCCTTACAGACAGAGACAGGAGCTAAACCCTGATTGCTGATCGCTATCACTGTAAAGCTTTGTGCTAACCACAACTCTACCATGTCACTCTTTCAGCCAACCCAGCTCCCAAGACTGGGCTGGCCACTCTATCTACTCTTCTGACTTTGGAATACATTGGGATTGGGTTCAAATTTTTAACTGAAGTTTAAATTGCTTTCTGCTCTAATATATCCACCTTTGGAGGTCAAATTTGCCCCTGTGATATGTGCCAGGTTAGACTTTCTCTGCTTAGGTACTGGTTTAGTGCATATGATTACCCTCTGTACTTTGAGATGAGAAAGGGTATCGGGTGGCATGGTTGAAGCCCCTCATACGTTTACATACTTCAGGCCAGATATTACCACCTCTATACATACCCAAATGTCATCGTTAACAGTAGCTGACTGACGCTAATCTAGGACCAAACTCTACCCAGCTGAGAATCATATGTCTTCACACTCAGAGCTGAAAATTGGAAAATATGGAGCATGTAAGGAATTAAAAAATTGCTACCTTCTCAACTTATTTTTTTTTTAATATGTTCTAAGCCACAACTGATCACAGAGTTAGGGAGCAGTGAGGGTAGTGGACAAATTATTTTATTTTACAAAGTGTAAAATAAGCAGAGATGGTCACTGTGACGTGCTGGTAATAAGATTTTCATTTTTTCCTAAGTAGCCAGAACAGACCCTTTACATTTAAGAAAAACACATTTTCAAAATCTGTTTATCAGAAGGCTAATTTATTTTGGTCTGAAGCCTGCAGTTCAGAAAAAAATGCGAACTATTTCCTGTCATAAAAAATATGATTTGACCAAGAAGAGCAAAACTGAATGAAAAAGCAGAACACGCAGACAAATCCAATTCAATCTGAATGATGTTTTAATTTACGGATAAATATTTACTGATTTCAAATTTAACCACAAAACTAGAAGGCACAGCTACCAGTATAAATAAAGGCTGATGTCCAACACGGCATGTGGAACTAACTAGAAAACGATGAAAGTGGACAAGAGCAAGAAATGAAGACTAAAAATATACGTGCGTATTGTTGGGAAAGACTACTGTCAGAGCATCGGCCTGAAAGGCAGTCAATCTCTTGTTAGCAAGTCAATCCTGCTTTTCAAGGCATCTTCAACTTTCATGTCGATGCGCCTCAGTGCAGCAGTACAGATGTAGCAGAGATCAAATACTGGTTCATTTGAACTCCTGTTCGGAATCCAGGGGAAAGCTCAGTCAAGCTGAGATGAAGAGAAGGATACACTGTGTACGGGGCTCCTCAGCTCTTTGCTGGGGATGGCGTAGAGCATGCAACTTCATTCATTTGAAACTGGATGGAAAAGATACATAAAAGCAGATGACCTATTATTCTTTATTTTAATTTATTTCAAATAAAATGTCCATGTTAAATTCATTCAAATAAATGTAATTTTCTAAAAATATCTCATTAAAAATATTTAAATATATTTCAACAGCTTGTAGAAATAGTTGAAGAGGTCCTTGAAAGTAGAAGCTGTTCTTTCGAAGTGGTCTCCTAGCGGGCTCAGGTCTGAGCAGTAAGTTAGGATAGCCGTGTCAGATGGCCAATGTGTAAGGCTACAAAATTATCCTGGGACTGAAAGAGTTAATGTATAAGGAACGTCTGATGGCTCCGGGCCCGTATTCGCTGGAATTAAGAATGAGGGGGATGACATTGAAACCTATCAATTGTTGAAAGGCCTAGACAGAGTGCGCATGGAGAGGTTGTTTTCAATAGTGGGAGAGTCTAGAACCAGAGAGCACAGTCTCTGAATAGAAGAACATCCCTTTAGAACAGAGATGACGATGAATTTCTTTAGCCAGAGGATAGTGAATCTGTGGGATTCATTGCTACAGACGGCTGTGGAGACCAAGTCTTTAGCTATAATTAAAGGAAGTTGATACAGGGGCGTATCTACAGAAAATAGCGCCAATGGCAAGCATTGAAATTGCACCCCTGTCCAAACATCTGACACCCATCTTTTAGATAACTTTACCATAATATCAGCACAAAAATACAAGTCAAGCTGTTTAATCTTTTAAGTAACAAATTATGGCACTACATGAAAATTACAACTGCACCTTCTTTGCTTTCACTGATGCAAATTGGTCTACGATGTGATCAAAGTCAGTTTTTTCAGTTTCCTCTCTTTCTATACTCAGCAGAGCAAGATCACTGAGTCTGCCTTGACCCATGGGGGCTCTCAAATATGAAAGTATTAGTTTTAACTTGCTGAATGATCTCTCACAACTGGCGGTGGAAACTGCGATGGTTAGCATTATCTGCATAACAATATGAAGATTGGGGAAGAAGCCCTCACCTCCATACTGAACAATAAATTCAAGAAGTTATTCAGGTCTTGATATTTTCATGTTGACCCGCCTTGATAACAACATTCTGCAATCCAAAACTTCTTCATATAGCTGCTGTCCATCAACATTAAAGCTGTGCAATTTGCCCAAATTTTCGCATTTCTTCTTTAGATTGCAGAACGCTGTTCAGTATGGAGGTGAGGGCTTCTTCCCCAATCTTCATATTGCTATGCAGATAATGCTAACCATCGCAGTTTCCACCGCCTGTAACACAGTCCCTCGACATCGAGAAGGAACCCAAACTTGGCATCAATGTCGTGCAAACCTTTCGTCCATTTTTCTGTGCAGATGGTCGAATGTTCCCTTCATGACTCTTTCCATTTCCTCCTTAGCTGTTAACCCAGCATCTCTCGAGTTCTCATCAGCCATTTGTTTCTTTCGTCTCTGACGTCCTTCAACTTCAATATTCCATTCTTGACAGAGACCGACTCCTTCTTTGAGTGACTCACTGACCAATACTTCTCTTTCATCATAAAAAATGATCTCGGAGGGCTTTCAAATCCAGGGCAGCATCGTGTTTTTCCTAGCGCTGTGTTGAACGAGAGAAAAACACGTAGATAGCTTCAATGGTTCCAAAAAACTTGACCATCATTGTATCCTGCTTGGCTGCATGTACATCCACCAAGTTGAGTGAGTGATTGTCGCAGTTCACAAACACTGCAGATTGTTTTTCTCACTTATTCTTTGATGAACACCACATCTATGTCCAGCCATCACAGCAGCGTTATCATAGCACTGTGACTGACAATCTTGTAGCTCCATTTCATCCATCTCTAGTTGTTTCAAGATGTCTTCAACCAAGCTCTCAGCATCCTTCTCTCTCATCTGGATAAAACCAAGGAAGGACTCTCTAACACGGCCTGTTTACCTCTCAAAATCAACTTCCACATACCTCACTACTTCTGACATCTGCTCACTGTGTGCCTGATCAATGGACATGAGACCACAGTACTTGGCTTTACGAGTGCTTCTCAGTAAACTCTGGAGAACAGTGGATGCCATCATATAGATGAATTTGTTCTGGACACCTGGTGAAAGATAAGACATGGATCCAGGATGACTTCCCAAATGAGTGAGGTGTTCTTTTATGACAGGGTCAAAGATGGCCAGTAGTTTCAGTAAGCCAAGGAAATTTCCCATATTGGAGTCATCACCTAGCTGAAGTGACTCCGTGTCCTCACAAAGCCAGGTTCTGAGTCGCAAGGAATATTATGCAGTGAAGAATTTTCGTCAAGATATCAGGCCACTTCTGCTTTTCCTTCTCAATCTGTGACTGAAATATCGCATCAATAACTCCTCTGTTTCCAGCTAAATTTCTTTCCATTTCTTTCCACTGTGTGAAGCATTCCTGATGATTCTGGGCATTTTCATGAACACTAATCCTTTCAGGTGCTTTCCACTGGTTGAATCCACTTTCCTGCTCCAATGAGGATTGATAGTCTGACCGGGAATAGAGAAGACAACAGATACAAAATGCAGACTTTTTAGAAGGGGAATAGACCAGCCATGAGCAAGCCACTTCCTCACCACGACCATTTCCCAATTTCCTCTTGAACCAAGTTTTGTTCATAGAGCGGTTACTTGTTGGTAGGAAAGACCCCTCACTGTTCTGGAAATACTTCGAACCCAGCTTTATTATTTCTGTTCTCAACACGTCAGGCAGAATTGCTTTTCCAGTATCCTTGTCGAACTTCAGAAGTCCAATGTCATGCTGTTCAATCACTTCTGGTATGACAGTTCGAGGCTCTTTGACACCATCCAGTTCACTAGGTTCAGTGTCGTCAGGTAAAATCTCATCAATAATCTCAACATCACCACCACCACCATCGTCTTCCCCGCCTGTCATGTCCGCATTCTCTGTGGCAGCCTCACTCTTAATCTCATCATACTCAGATTTATCTGACTTGACTTCCTCCTCGGCTTGTGACGCACTTGTACTTGATCCACCTTCAGATTCTAACAAACTTGTAGCAGGTGCAGGCGACTCCATGGAATGTGTCGAACTACTTGTTCCGGCCTTTTCAAAAAAAGGCATGAAGAACTTGCTTGACTTCTTGGCTTCCTCCGCCTCCAGCTTTTGTCTCTTCTGTCCTTCAGCTTCACTTTCCTTCTTCTTCGCGAAGAAACGTTTCATGGTCTTCTTACACAATGCTCTGAAATAAGGCCATCCTAGTGCTTCTCGCCCATGATAATCAAAGACAGATCATACACCTGAAGAAAATTCCTTTTTCACTATCCGAGGATGGCTTGTCTGACTTTAATAGAAACTACTCAGTGGCGCCCCCTTCAAGTGGCGCTCAGGGCACGTGCCATACCTGCTGTATCTTAGATACGCCACTGAGTTGATAGATACTTAATTAGTAAGGGTGCCAAAGGCTACAGGGAGAACAGATGAATGGGATTGAGATGGAAGATAAATCAGCCATGATTGAATAGCCAGCTGACTTGATGGGCTAAATAGGCTAATTCTGCTCCTATGTCTTATGCTCTTAAAAGTTCACACAGTCACAGGGAACATTAGGTGAAGGAGGGTGAAGGTGGAGTGGAGGGACTGGAACGTAACTGAGGCTGGGGATGGCTAAAGGTGGGACACAGGCCAAGTAATCCATGATTTGGCCAATCCCAACACAGCTTTCTTCCATTCAGAAGCTGTTAGATTAGATGTGTATTTTAATGCTGATCACATTTAATATGGCAAAACTGATTTTCCTCCATTGAGTCAGCAAATTTCAATTTTAAGCTAATTTTTTGAACAGAATTTAGAGAGGTATTTGACCATATGGATTCTTTTAAAGTATGTTCATTTAGGACATAGAACATGGAGCACAGCAGTACAGGACCAGCCCCTTGGCCCACCTTGTCTGTAGGGACCATGATGCTAATCGAAACTGATCCTATCTGCTTGACTACGTTCCTCTATTCTAATGTGTCTGTCTGAATGTCTCTTAAATGTTACAGAAACATAAGAACATAGAAAACCTACAGCACAATACAGACCCTTCGGCCCACAAAGCTGTGCCGAACATGTCCTTACCTTAGAATAGGGTTACCCGTAGCCCTCCATTTTTCTAAGCTCCATGTACCTATCCAGGAGTCTCTTAAAAGACCCTATCGTATCTGCCTCCACCACCGTCACCGTCAGCCCATTCCACGCACTCACCACTCTCTGTGTAAAATACTTACCCCTGACATCTCTGTAGCTACTTCCAAGCACCTTAAAACTGTGTCCTCTTGTGTTAAACATTTCAGCCCTGGGGAAAAGCTTCTGACTATCCACAATGCCTCTCATCATCTTATACACCTCTATCAGGTCACCTCTCATCCTCCGTCACTCCAAGGAGAAAAGGCCAAGTTCACTCAACCTATTCTCATAAGGCATGCTCCCCAGTCCTTGTAAATCTCCTCTGCACCTTTTCAATGGTTTCCACATCCTTCCTGTAGTGAGGCGACCAGAACTGAGCATAGTATTCCAAGAGGGGTCTGACCAGGGTCCTATATAGCTGCAACATTACCTCTCGGATCTGAAACTCAATCTCATGATTGAAGGCCAATGCACTATATGCCATCTTAACCACAGGGTCAACCTGCGTAGCAGCTTTGAGTGTCCTATGGACTTGGACCCCAAGATCCCTCTGATCCTCCACACTGCCAAGAGTCTTACTGTTAATACTATATTCTGCCATCATATTTGACCTACCAAAATGAATCACCTCACCCTTATCTGGGTTGAACTCCATCTGCCACTTCTCAGCCCAATTTTGCACCTTACCGATGTCCCGCTGTAACCTCTGACAGCCCTCCACACTATCCACAACACCACCAACCCCCTCTGATCTTCTGCCTTGGGTTCGCATCTGCATCATCATCCAATAACACTGCACTCTGATTGAGTAAATCTCTTAGGTCAGGTTCCCACCCTTTTTTATGCCATAGGCCAATACCATTAAACTGAGGTTTGGAAACCCTGTTTTAGGTCCTCATCAATAACCTTCTCCCCACATAATGACGAGAACAGCTGCAGACAGAATGAGAGAACCCCGAATGTCAATGGACAAGTGTACAGTTTTAAATGCAGTGCTAAAAATCACTGAAAAACATTGGCAATGCCACAAATGACACTCATTTCCTAATGAAAGATTTTCAAAGGCCCGGTCACATTGTCACAGCAATAGGAAGAAGCTGTTAAACACTGGTTGCAGCACTGAATAAACTCCAGAAAGGGCATCTGTGAATGGAATCCATCTCTCATTAAAAGCTTCACTGAATATGGCACCTCTAGTTTCTCTATATTGAATGAAGTTAAATATTTCAAACTAAATCAAATGTGTTAGGGTGGGACTAGCTTCAGATGTGTGATTTGTGGTTTCATGTGGCTAGCAAACCCCATACCTGAAGATATTGAATGTAGGCATGATTTACTAGGCCAGACTGAGGCTGAAGCCATTTGAAGCCAAAATATGAATGATATAGGAAAATAGAAATATTAGCATTAGATGCAGGTAAGTTGCTGTCACCTCGGAGTTTTGGCAGAACTAAGTTATTACTTGAACGTAAATCACTATATATAGTGAACAGTTTGGTGGCCCCTTATCTAAGAAAAGATGAGCTGGCTTTGGAGAGGGTCCAGAGGAGGTTCACAAGAATGATTCCGGGAATGAAAGGGCTAATGCTTCAGGAGCATTTGATGGTTCTAAGCCTGTATTCACCAGAGTTTAGAAGAATAAGAGCAGGATCTCATTGAAACCTATCGAACGTTGAAAGGCCTAGATAGAGTGGATGTGGAAAGGAGGTTTCCTATAGTGGGAGAGTCTAGGACCGGGGGTGGGCGGGGGGCACAGCCTCAGATTAGAGGGACGTCCATTTAGAACAGCGATGAGGAGGAATTTCTTTAGCCAGAGGATGGTGAATCTGTGGAATTCATTGCCACAGATGGCTGTGGAGGCCAAGTCATTGGGTATATTTAAAGTGGAGGTTGATAGGTTCTTGATTAGTCAGGGTGTCAAAGAAAAGACAGGAGAATGGGGCTGAGAGGTAATAAATCAGCCTTGATGGGATGACTTAGTCATAGTCATAGTCATACTCATACTTTATTGATAAAGGGGGAAATTGGTTTTCATTACAGTTGCATTGTAAATAATTAAATAGTAATAAAACCATAAATAGTTAAATAGTAATATGTAAATTATGCCAGGAAATAAGTCCAGGACCAGCCTATTGGCTCAGGATGTCTGACCCTCCAAGGGCGGAGTTGTGAAGTTTGATGGCCACTGGCAGGAATGACTTCCTCTGACGCTCTGTGTTGCATCTCGGTGGGATGAGTCTCTGGCTGAATGTACTCCTGTGTCCACCCAGTACATTATGTAGTGGATGGGAGACATTGTCCAAGATGGCATGCAACTTGGACAGCATCCTCTTTTCAGACACCACCGTCAGAGAGTCCAGTTCCATCCCCACAACATCACTGGCCTTGCGAATGAGTTTGTTGATTCTGTTGGGGTCTGCTACCCTCAGCCTGCTGCCCCAGCACACAACAGCAAACGTGATCACACTGGCCAGCGGTGGCCAAATGCCCTAATTCTGTTACTATGTCTTGTATTCCTCTGAGTTGCTTTGGTATCATAGGAAGCTCTGCCTCAACATTAGATTATTATTTATTATCGTATTATGCTGCACTGTTTAATTACACATCGATGGAACCGGCTATAAAATCCAGGGATAGCGCAGGTACTAATCACTGCAAGAGAGAGAGAGAGAGAGGATGCTAATACAAGGGCCCTGATGATCATGAAATTCCATGTAAAGACAATTAACATGAAAGAGATTTTGCCTGGGTGATGGTCAACAAGGAAGGTCCTTCACAAGTTTCCACTATAATACAAATATTATCCCGATTCTTTCCTTGAAGCAGCAGCGTGTATGAGAAGAAGTCAATTGTTTTCCAAGATTGTCTTCTTTGATACTGCAGCAGAGTACTTACATTACAGAAATTCAGCCCAAAAGTCTAATACTGGTATTTATATTACAAATTATTGTTTTCCTGCCTTTCCTTTCCAACCCAACAAGAAATTTCATTTCTCTGCCTCTACCTTAAAGATGCCTCTGGTATTGCTGCAGTTACTCCCTTTGGCAGCAAATTCTACATTTTCATCGATCCATGTGACCAAGCTTCTCCTGAATTCACTTTATTGGATTTACTTCTTCCTCTTGTTTATTGAATTTAGAGGTTCCCGACCTGGGGTCCATGGAGCTCCCAGTTAATGGTAGAAATCCAGGACATAAAAAACTCTCGTACTGCTATTCAAATATTACTATTTCTTTATATTTGCATTTGTACAGTTTGTTGTCTTCTGCACTCTAGTTGATCTTTCACTGAATCTTAGATTATGAGGACACGCAGTCCTCTTTTATTGTCATTTAGTAATGCGTACATTAAGAAATGATACATTATTTCCTCCGGTGTGATATCACAAAACACAGGACAGACCAAGATGGAAGAAACTGACAAAACCTCATAATTATAACATTTAGTTACAACAGTGCAACAATACCATAACTTGATGAAGAAGTCCATGAGCACAGTAAAGTTCAAAGTTTCTCAAATGTCCCGCATCTCACGCAGACAGGAGAAGGAAGAAAGACTCTCGCTGCCATGCCGACCACAATCCAACTCTGAGTCATCCGAAAACTTCGAGCTCTGATCAGCTCTCCAACACCAAGTACTGAGCGCCATCTCTGTCCGAACAATTCGACCTCCTTCTTGGTCGCCAAAAACAGGCAAGGCCGGGGATTTTGAGGCCTACCCTCCGAAAGATTCCCAACCACACAGTAACGACAGCGGCGAACGGGCGTTTCAGAAATTTCTCCAGATGTTCCTCTGTGCTTTCACGTCCACTCTCCATCAAATCAGAATTCTCCACAGCCCCTATTTAACAGATACAATATCATTTTTCACCGGAGGGCTGCGCACGCGCAGGCGTGCTGCCATCTTCTCCTCCCTTCTTGTTACAGTCACTATTCAATAGATATGCTGAGTAGGCCGATTGGGAAAAGAACCTCAGGGTTGTATGTGGTGACATGTAGGTACTCTGATAATAAAGTTTACTTTGAACTTTGGTTAGGAACCCCAAAAACTCGCTGCTTTTTCAAACTCTTTGTCAAGCCTGTTACGTCTGCGCCGTACTCCAATCACTGACTCCAGTCGAAAAACTTGCTGCTTTTTCAAGCTCTTTTTATAGAAAAAAAACCATAGAAACTACAGCACAGAAACAGGCCTTTTGGCCCTTCTTGGCTGTGCCGAACCATTTTCTGCCTAGTCCCACTGACCTGCACACGGACTATATCCCTCCATACATTTCCCATCCATGTATCTGTCCAACTTATTCTTAAATGTTAAAAAAGAACCTGCATTTACCACCTCGTCTGGCAGCTCATTCCATACTCCCACCACTCTCTGTGTGAAGAAGCCCCCTCTAATGTTCCCTTTAAACTTTTCCCCCCTCACCCTTAACCCATGTCCTCTGGTTTTTTTCTCCCCTTGCCTCAGTGGAAAAAGCCTGCTTGCATTCACTCTATCTATACCCATCATAATTTTATACACCTCTATCAAATCTCCCCTCATTCTTCTACGCTCCAGGGAATAAAGTCCTAATCTATTCAACCTTTCTCTGTAACTGAGTTTCTCAAATCCCAGCAACATCCTTGTAAACCTTCTCTGCACTCTTTCAACCTTATTTATATATTTATATCCTTCCTGTAATCTGGTGACCAAAACTGAACACAACACTCCAGATTCGGCCTCACCAATGCCTTATACAACCTCATCATAACATTCCAGCTCTTATACTCAATACTCTGATTAATAAAGGCCAATATACCAAAAGCTCTCTTTACGACCCTATCTACCTGTGACGCCACTTTTAGGGAATTTTGTATCTGTATTCCCAGATCCCTCTGTTCCACTGCACTCCTTAGTGCCTTACCATTAACCCTGTATGTTCTACCTTGGTTTGTCCTTCCAACGTGCAATACCTCACACTTGTCTGTTTTAAACTCCATCTGCCATTTTTCAGCCCATTTTTCCAGTTGGTTCAAATCCCTCTGCAGGCTCTGAAAACCTTCCTCCAATCTTTGTATCATCAGCAAATTTGCTGATCCAATTTACCACATTATCATCCAGATCATTGATATAGATGACAAATAACAATGGACCCAGCACTGATCCCTGTGGCACACCACTAGTCACAGGTCTCCACTCGGAGAAGCAATTCTCTACTACCACTCTTTGGCTTCTTCCATTGAGCCAATGTCTAATCCAATTTACCACCTCTCCATGTATACCTAGCGAATGAATTTTCCTAACTAACCTCCCATGCGGGACCTTGTCAAAGGCCTTACTGAAGTCCATGTAGACAATATCCACCGCCTTCCCTTCATCCACTTTCCTGGTAACCTCCTCGAAAAACTCCAATAGATTGGTCAAACATGACCTACCACGCACAAAGCCATATTGACTCTCCCTAATAAGTCCCTGTCTATCCAAATGCTTGTAGGTTCTGTCTCTTAGTACTCCCTCCAATAACTTACCTACTACCGACGTTAAACTTACCGGCCTATAATTTCCTGGATTACTTTTCGATCCTTTTTTAAACAACGGAACAACATGAGCCACTCTCCAATCGTCCGGCACCTCACCTGTAGACAGCGACATTTTAAATATTTCTGCCAGGGCCCCGCAATTTCAACACTAGTCTCCTTCGAAGTCCGAGGGAACACCCTGCCAGGTCCTGGGGATTTATCCACTTTAATTTTCCTCAAGACAGCAAGGACCTCCTCCTTTTCAATCTGTACAGTTTCCATGATCTCACTACTTGTTTCCCTTAATTCCATAGACTTCATGCCAGTTTCCTTAGTAAATACAGACGCAAAAAAACCTATTTAAGATCTCCCCCATTTCCTTTGGTTCGGCACATAGCTGATCACTCTGATCTTCAAGAGGACCAATTTTATCCCTTACAGTCCTTTTGCTCTTAATATACCTGTAAAAGCTCTTTGGATTATCCTTCACTTTGACTGCCAAGGCAACCTCATGTCTTCTTTTAGCCCTCCTGATTTCCTTCTTAAGTATTTTCTTGCACTTCTTATACTCCTCAAGCACCTGATTTGCTCCCTGCTTCCTATACATGTCATACAACTCCCTCTTCTTCTTTATCAGAGTTGCAATATCCCTTGAGAACCAAGGTTCCTTATTCCTATTCTTTGTCAGACCTGCGCAGAAATGCTCCTGTTGCATCTGCACAGTACTCCAATCAATGGCATACATACATACACATGAGATTACTCAAATATTACTGAATATTCAATATTAACAGTGGTAGAGGCTGATACAATAGGGACATTTGAGGGACTTTTAGACAAGCATGTGGATGTAAAAAGAAATGAAGGGTAAGGGCTTTTTTTGGAGGAATGGATTAGATTGACCATTGAATAGATTTATATGGGTTGGCACAACACTGTGGACCGAAAGCTCTGGAGTGCTGTAATGCTCCATGTACTATGTTTTGTAGGAATGCTAAATGCATGTTCTGAGGGATGAGCTCAGTACATGCCAGGCAGTGCTGTAGTTCTAGTCAGGCAATATAAACCAGGTGCTGAACAGTTGGACCCAGACCAAAGTCAACAGTCTCAGACAGCAAATACTGAAAAAAAAAACTGAAATTACCTTCAACATTCCTGTCCGGAAAGGGAAATCCTGAGCCAGAGCTTTAATTTTGATCGCTATCCAGTAATCCATGCTGTTGGACTGTGCAGGGACACAATCAGGCTTGGCTTTAACATCTCCTGTTGTTAAATTATCTACGATAGACATTGTCTAGGTTCAGGCATGAAAAACAGCGACTTGCAAGAAAGTTATGGACTGCCAATTTTTGTGAAGCAGTACCTGAGTGTGAATCACCACCTTCAGGAAGAAAGTAGACACAACCCCAGTAGAGACAGATCAAGCTGAGATGAGACATGCCGACTTCAAACACAGAAATAAATACTTATGCATCCTGCATGTCAAAAGCTGTATTGCGGGATATGATTTTAACCTTGCACATCCAGTGAAATCCAGGATTCTACCAGCACAATTTACTTTTATTTTATTTATTAGAGATACAACACAGTAACAAGCCCTTCCAGCCCAAGGAACCAGTGCCAAACAGTTACATGCATGTGCCCAATTAACCTACTAACCTATACATCTTTGGAACGTGAAAGGCAACTGAAGCACCCGGAGGAAACCCATACTGGCGTGTACTTAGTAGTTCAGTAATATCTGAGTAATATTGTAAATATTGTTTGATTAAGTATTCTTTGTTTTTTACATAATTCATTACGGGTTATATGTAAAAGTACGCACTGGTATGCAGCATTATGCCATCATATCATATATGTGTGCCTCACCTAAAGTAAAAATGAAATGTACACATTCTCCTGGGCTCCCATTTTTTTCTTTCAATTAGTTTTATGTTTTAGAGTTACAAAACATAGCACACATTGTCATGGGGAGAACAGACAACTCTTTATGGACAGTGGCAGGAATTGAATATGGGTCACTAGTGCTGTAAAACATTATGCTAAACACTACACAACCATGCAGTCCTACAATCTTAACCTACTCCCCTCTCAGATGACTAGAACAGGATCCTTTTGGGTCTTCAACCGGAAGAATAAAGATTTGAATTTCTCTCTCCACAGATGCTGCCTAACCAGCGGTGTGTTTCTGGGAGGGTTATTTTTATTTCAGATTTTCCAGCATTTGCAGCATTTTTAAAATTTTCATTCATGTCTTCTATCACATCCGGACATTTGATACCCTGGAGACCCAAGTGGTTTTCACGCTTGTGAAATTAGGTGAGAAGTGGTAAGGCCACAGGGGGAAAGTAATTAAAATGTCTGACCACAAAGGACAGGAGTGCTACAAGCTCACTCTAACTGCAGCTTCCTACAGAGGGAGTAGCTGACTGAACCTGTATTTTGGAGGTGGAAAGCTGTGGAAGCAACAGCCAGAGAAAGTGAGTTTATTTAGAAAGCAGAAACCAACCAAGAGGCACAGTTTCCCATCATGCTTGAGGGAACCAAATTTCTAGAGGGGTCAGAGTGCACGCTGTGGGAAACAGAAGAGCTATGTGACAGCGAACAATCTGCATGTCTGGTCACCTGGAGTGTTTGTGTCTCCAGTGAGCAGCTCTGAATGACCCTGCTGCAAAATAGCAGCTACGAGTGTTTGAATTTTATCCTGGAGCCACCAGCATTACAAGAAAGGGACTGGCAGAGAACTGTCGTAGGAATGAATGAGTAGTACAAAACATCTTTGGCATGTCTGGAGTTTGGAGGCCCATTGTATGTGAGTCTGAGAGTCCTGGCCGGGGTCTGGAGGTTTGAGGCTCTGAGACCAAGGGTTGAAGGTCAGAGGCTCAGAGGCAGCCGGGAGTGGGAGAAGTGGAGATGGAGAGAGGCTGTGAGAGTGGGATGGGGGCTTGTTTTGCTAATGCTGTCGTTACTGTTGCTTGTGTTGTTCTGCTGAACATCGCAGGTATTCTGTTTTGGTGCCAGAATATATGATGATGTGCCGGCTGTCCCCAGGACACCCTTGGGTTGTGTTAGTTGTTAACTCAAATGATGCATTTCCGTGCACATTTTGGTGTACATGCGATAAATAAATAATTCTGAATCGGTACAGCAGAAAACAGGTGCTGAGGAGTGTGAAAGCATTCATCTCTTCACCAGAGTATGCTCCCAGTGTAAGAATTACGTTATATTGACCAGCTGATACAGGAAAGGGAAGAGATCAAATGGAATTCTGCAGTTTCCACTTGTTTTCATATTGGGATTATATTTTAAGGGAAGCATGTCTCAGCCATAGATTTACTGCAGTCAGAAGAAGGCTACAGTCAGCAAGTTAAACTTAAATCCTAATGGACTCTCTAAAAAGACTGCAATCTCTCAAGTCTCGGGTAAATGTATTCCCTTGCAAAATAAGGAATTGTGGCTTGCCGACATGTATTTAAAAATCCATAATCAAGACTTCTGCACAGCCAGCAGTAATTGCACTATCAGCATACAGTAAACACGGAGATTAGGGCAAGGCTCCAGTTTTATACCCTGAGACACTGCTTTGAATACAACCTCTCACTGCCTGTCTCCCACCCCTCTCTCTTCTGTCTTTGGGACCTAGGGCTGATGCTGATGATCGAGGCCTGAGAGTCAAATCGGAAGACCAGAAGTCGAGGCACGTCGGCCAGAGCCCTGGGTTTGCAATTCTCAGCGAGTTTGTTGGAGAAGTTGAAGGACCAATGTCTGTGTATCCACGTCGGAATCCAAGTTGCTGGAGGCCAGAAAGTACTCGGGATTAGTAGACTGTGCATGCGTGTCTGTGGGAGAAAGGAATGGAGTTTGTTTCATTGTTGTTGTTTTGTTGCGTGCTGTATTCTGTTTTGCTGTGTTCTGTGGTGTTGTGCTGAGAATTGTGGGCGCTCCACGTTGGCGCCAGAATGTGTGGTGACACTTGAGCTCTGCCACCGCTACACACTTGGGTATGTTGGTTTTTAATGCAAATGCACATTTCCCTGTATGTGTCTATGCACACGTGATAAATAAACTAGTACCCTGATGGGTGGTCTCTGAGTGACACATGCTTTTTAACCATTTTTGTGGCACAATGAAGTATGTAAGTAAAGCCTGGAACTTTAAATAGAATCAGTTGTCTCTCTGCAGTGACAAATGACAAGCAGGTAACTTACTGTGACTTTGCACCCAAAGCATTAATCCATTATTCTGCTCTGAAAAGTCATGTCTCTCCTACCTCGTTTGCACAAAAAAGGGACCAGATGCTGAATACACAGGAAACGATCAAAGCAAAAAGTTCAAAAATACAAATCAAAAGTTATGGAAAAGGCAAATTACAAATAAGAGGTGGAAAGTAACAGGAGTAGAAAATAAATACAAAATGGCTGGACAATGCCAAAAGGATATTAAAACTTTAGAAAGCCGAAAGACATTTGCAGGAACAGAGACAGATCATTTCCCTCCAACCCGAACAATTGAACAAATAAGAAAACCCTTTAACAGTGCATGAAAGTCAAAGATAGTTCTCAAGACCTTCTCTGTTATTAACAGCCGTGTCATTTGTCATTTATGGTTGCCATTTGCAAAAGTTAATTCACTTAAAAAGTATTTCATCAACTGGAAAGTGTTTTGGCACATTGTGAAAGATGCATTATAATTGCAAATTTTGAACAAAGTTAAAGGATCAAAAAGACTGGCTAACCCAGATAATATAAAACATTATTTTCACGGAACCATAAAATAAGCTCCCCAAAGCACAACTGAAAATGTCAGAATCTTCAGCATTAAAAGGAGTCAACTTTTCCACCCTAAACTTCATTTTTCTCATTCATTTGTAGTCAGTGCAACCAATGCAGTTTCACATCCTGTTTAGAAAGCAATTATTAATTTTTTTGCCATTGCTGATTTACACTGAATTAAAAGTTCCTGACGTACAGATTCACCTCATTCATGTGACATCTTTAAGCAAATGGAATTGTTTGCCTTGCCATAATGCAAAAGAAATTGAAATTATTTGACTGGGTTTAATTCAGAATTATTTGTTCCCAGCCTGTGTGAATTTGGCATCAAAGATAGAGGGAGACATTTTTTGACTTCTATCAACACTGAATTGCTTCCATTTGTTGGCTGCAGATTGATTCAATACAGCTGCAAAAATGGAATCGATTTGAATGTACATCTGTGCAATAAGTGAGAATTTAGATTAGAATTTCAACTCCAACATCACATTTGCCCACAGAGAATTGAAAAGATAACATAGATTCTCTCCACAAGGGGGCGTCTGGGCATATACCCTATTCCCAGGTCATCCAGGACTGCCCCTCAAATGTCCCGAAAGAATGTCAATAAAGGGAACAAAGGCTAAGCATTTCCATGGCTAATTGACCCTTAAGTGGAAAGCTGTACCCAAATATGAAGTGGACTTTCAAATTTCAGTTTCCATACTGAATTCAGAATTCTTCTGATTCCCAAAGTTTTACAAAGATATGTAGAGTATCATCAGAATAATAATAAGCATAAAATTATTTATTATCACTAGATAATAATGTTTATTTTCAATGATAAATTTATTTCCAATTATACATGTAAATTCACTACTTTTCTTTGGAAGAAGGTATGACCTACAGTAGAAATTCAATCACATGATGGTGTTACTTTCAACACATTGAGAATGCAGTTTAGAGGAGCACTAACGACCATTTCGGTTTCCGTCACTATGGAAATTTGATTGGGCGTAAATCACACTTGTCTATCAAATGGTGCTGTCACCTAAACAGTGATCCATTTGGAATGTTATTTAGGAAGTTCATCTATATTACCTCAGCATTATTGGTTACTTCAAGGGTAACCATCTTTCTGTAGCACAGTGATAGACTGAGACGCAAGATTCAGACATAGAATGCATCATTTGGCCACACCCAGGGTATCAAAACCCCTCTCTCCCCCACCCCCCCACCACTGATCTCATTCCCCTCCCTCCCCACCCATATATATAGTGGATACAATCTCTGCACTTCCCCCTAGCTTCCCTCAACAAAATTCAGGCCTAGTCATCTGATTATGACCCCCCCCCGCAACAATCACCTCTGATCATTGACCCAGCCGAAGTACCCCACCCCACCCCAGCCCCAAATGAAGCACCAATGCCCTTTAATGTCCTCAAATCTGGTCCAGATCCAAAATAATCCACCTTACTTCAAGGGCTCTGTGATAACTGAAGGAAGTACAATGCTGGCCCTATTGGAGCAAAGTCATGTCACAACCACAAAACAAATATTTAATGCCCTACCATATTTTCTAAGCATATGTGTCTCATCTCAGACAGACCACCCCCTTTGCATAGTTACCATGTGATTAAATTTCTAAGTTATAGCTGTCCAAAAAGAAAAGTAATCATTTTAATATTTTATTTTACTTGTTTATTTGAATAATATTTATTCAATTATAATCCTGTCACACGATTTTTCTACACCAAGAAATAACTTACATCCACTTTCTTTAGTGGAACGTATGAGTAACTGTTTTACACATGATTAAAGATGGGACAAATGTTTTTAACTTTGGAATGGTTTTGGGGAGATACAGGGGAGTTACAGGTCAGGCTGGGGTTTAGGGACAGGGATGTGGTGCAGTTTGAGCTAAGGCCAGAGCCTCTGTCTCTATTCTGTGCTCAAAGGGCAGTGGTGTGGACATGGGACAAAGGACATGCGGAATCCAGACCTCCTCTCTGTGCTCAAAGGCCTGCGATATGGGGATTGTTGCTTCTATTTGCATAGAAATTACGTTTCAGCTTGACGACCTTCTATCAGAATCATGCAGGATGTTACATAGCTGACGCCTTACTTGTGTTACTAGCAATGCCACTCTGAAATCTTTTCACCATAAATTCTATGGAAATAACCTCTGTCAATCATGGTCAACTTAAAATGAATCACTCAACTTACCTCTATAAGTTGTCATGAATCACTAATTACTTTAACAGATTTCTATTCAGGGAACAATTTTAAGCAGGTTATTTACCATGATGATTGGCACTGTGTATGCATGACATTTTATTTTCCACCAATAAGAGATTTTTCGTACCTTAAATCTTTGGAAAAATGACCTGCTCCTTCCAAAGTAACTTAGGAAACTGCCAAAGCTACACACACACAAAATGCTGGAGGAACTCAGCAGGTCAGGCAGCATCTATGGAAATTAATAAACAGTCATTGTTTCCAGCCTGACTTGCTGAGTTCTTTCAGCATTGTGTATGTTGCTTTGGATTTCCAGCATCTGCAGAATTTCTTGCCTGTTAGTTTTCTTCCACTGTGTACATTTGATTTAGGCCATGGTACTGAAACAGTGACATTTTTTTCCAGAACTATTGTTTCCATTTATTTTCTCACTTGCTTATAGTCCTAAAGGTGCTTCACTGTGCTGGTTAATAACCCCATGGACAGGAAGCAACCATTGACCCTGGTAGTCAACTGTCACATTTGGCCCATATAGACCAAGAGCTAAGATGGGGGCTGAGTTCAAACCCCACACTATTTTACAGCGGACCATAATCACTCACCAGATAATTTTCATTTATGCATATTAAGCACAAAATTCACTATAATTATTTTGACATCTAGGCTGCAAAATTACAGAGAAGGATGGAACTGATCTTTGGGTTAAGGGTTTAAATTGGGAAAAGGCTATTTTTGATGGCATCAGATAAGATCTAGAAAAAGTGAATTGGGATAGGTTGTTTTCAGGCAAAGGGATGCTTGGTAAGTGGGAAGCCTTCAAAAGTGAAGTTCTGAGAGTACAGAGTTTGGACGTTCCCGTCAGAGCAAAAGGCAAGGATAATATTCTCGGAAGCCTTGGTTTTCAAGGGGTATTGAGGCCATTGTTAAGAAGACTGAGGTGCACAGCAAGTATTGGCAGCAAGGAACAAATTAGGCTTTTGTGTAAGGATATAAGAAATGTAAGAAAACACGAGGTAAATCAGGAGGGTTAAAAGAGGATGAGAGGTTGGTTTGGCAGTCAAGGTGAAAGAATAAAAAGGGATTCTGCAAATATATTAAGAACAAAAGAATACCAAGGGACAAAATTGGCCCACCTGAAGATTAACATGGTCATCTATGCATGGAGCCAAACATGATGGGGAAGACTCTGAATAGACTATTTTGCATCTGTACTCATTTAGGAGATGGACATAGAATCTATAGAAATGAGGCAAAAGCAGTAGTAAGGTCATGGATGGTAGTTAGATTACAGAAGAGGAGATGCCTACTGTCTTAAGGCAAATTAGGATTGAACAAGTCCCCAGGGCCTGACAAGTGGTTAGGCTCCCATGGTGGGAGGTTAGTGCGGAAATTACAAGGGCCTGCAGAGGGATTTTAAACATCCGTAAACATGGGCGGGCTAACAGAGGACAGGAGGATAGCTAATATCGTGCTATCGTTCAAGAAAGGCTCCAAGAATAAGCCGGAAAATTCTAGACTGGTGAGCCTGATGGCAGGAGAGAGTAAATTATTGGGGAGTATTCTCAGGGACAGGATAAAAATATTTGGATAAACAGAGTCTGATTAAGCATAATCTCCATACACTTGTGCATGGGAGTTCAGGTCTAACCGATCTCAGACTTATGAGGAGGTTACAAAGAAACTTGATGAAGGAAAGGCAGTGGAAATTATCTGCATGAACTTTAGTAAGTGCCTTTGACAAAGTTCTGCCTGTGAGACTGGTCCACAAGTTCAGTTTTTTGGCATTCAGGGCAAAGTAGTAAATTGGACTCAGCGTTGGCTTAGTGGGAGAAGCCAGAGAGAGGTACTAGATGGTTACACAAAATAATCTGCAGATGCTGGGATCAAAGCAACACTCACAACATGCCGGAGGAACTCAGCAGGTCGGGCAGCATCAGTGGAAACGATGAGTCAATGTTTTGGGCCGGAACCCTTCGTCAGGACTGAAGGAAGAAGGAGGGGGAAGGATTTGAAGAAAGCTTGTAGGTTCAGTTGAAAAACCAGTAATTTGAAAGCTAAAGGGGTGGGGGAGAGGAAGCAGGGATGTCATAGGCAGGAAAACAATAGGTAGTAAAAGAAGGAGGCGGAACCATGAGGGAGGTGATAGGCAGCTGGGGGAGGGGGCAGAGTGAAATAGGAATAGAGGAAGAGAGGAGGAGGGAATTACTGGAAGTTGGAGAATTCTATGTTCATACCAAGGAGCTGGAGACTACCTAGATGGTATATGAGGTGTTGCTCCTCCAACCTGAGTTTAGCCTCATCATGGCAGTACAGGAGGCCATGTATGGACATATCCGAATGGGAATGGTATTAGATGGTTGTCTCTCTGACTGGAGGCCTGTCCCTGGTGGTGTGCTCAGGGATCAGTGCTGGGTCTATTGTTGTTTGTCATCTATAATCAACGATTTGGATGATAGTGTGGTCAACAGCAAATTTGCAGATGACACCAAAAATGGGGGTGTAGTAGACAGGGTGCAAGGCTATCAAAGCGTGCAGTGTGTTCTGGACCAGCTGGAAAAATGGGCTAAACAAAAAAAGTCTGATGGAATTTAATATAGAGAAGTCGAGTCGGGTTTCTTGTCATTTAACTATAAATATGTATACTGTCAAATGAGACAACCTTTCTCTGGAATAGGGTATAAAGCACAGTAGTACACATAACACACCATAATGTAGAAATGTAAGGATAAAATCTTCAGATGAATTATGCATAAATAAACTAAGTATGAGGTTTTGCACTTTGGGAGGTAGGTCTTACATAGTTAATGGTAGGGTCGCAGTCCTGATGAGGAGTGTGGTACAATGGGATCTGGGAATACAAGTCCATAATTCCTTGAAAGTGACATCACAGGTAGATAGGATCACAAAGTGAGCTTTGGCTCACTGGCCCTCATAAATCAGAGTACTGAGCACTGGAGTTGTGATATTATGTTGAAGACTATGGTGAGGACTAATCTGGAGTTTTGTTTGTAGTTCAGGTCATCTATCCACAGGAAAGATGTCAGTAAGTTTGAAAGAGTATAGACAAAATGTACAAAGGTATTGCCAAGACTTGAGGACCTGAGTTATAGGTTGAATAGTTTGGGACTATTTCCTGGAGCACAGGAGATTGAGGGCAGATTTGATTGAGGTATACTAAATTATGAGTGGTACAGATAGGGCAACCGCAAGCAGGCTTTTTCCACTGAGGTTGGGTGAGACTAGAACTAGAGATCTTCACCAAACATCTAATTATGTAACCAAATGTTAGTGAATTGCAGTCAGAAGTCTCAATCTTCCATAGCCCTGTTTAAACAGAGGTTGGCAGCAATGTTTCAAATACTGTCCCAATCCATGCCGGGCAACATGGCAAACCAATCCTGAACTGAGTGGAACATTCATATATCATGAGAAAACTCACGGACAAATGCACAGTTCTCTCCGCCTTGGAATCCTCAAGCGAGCGCAATTTGTAAACGTTACAACATTTTTCTGCAGACATTTTACTCATGAAAGTCAGTAACTTTCAATCAATGTTAAATGGAATTCCTCAAAGGGTTCTGTAGAACGTAGAATTATTTAAGTAAGCTTGCCAGGCATTTTACTTTCGTAAGAAAAAGAGAAAGATCCAGTGAAAATAATTTACAGGCTCGCTGCCTTCAGACACGAAGTTGCAAAATGCATAAAAGGAACAAAGCCTAAAAATCAGATATTTTTCATGGAATTTTAGCCGACAAAGAGATTGGGATAACTATACAAACTTACATCAGAAAGACTGAAAATTTCTGAAGTACGTGCCGCATAATTTTCTCCAGCAATATTCAGTATTGTGCAAAAGTCCTTTGGCACATGTAAAAATAAAATTCTGTAAAGCAAAGACGCTTTCAAAAATAATGAAATGAAAAGTTTCTAAGTATCAAAAAATACTATAATGAGCAGTAGACAGTAAAAAACTAAATCAAATCAATATTTGGCATGTCCACCAATTCTGCATCAATTCTCTTACGTAGACTGTCAAGCAACTTAGTATCTTGGAGAACTTGCCACAGTTCTTCTACAGACTTTGGCTGTCTCACTTTCTTCTATCTCTCCAGGTAATTCCAGACAGCCTCAATAATGTTGATATCAGGGCTTCGTGGAAGCCATACCATCTGAAGCCACGTTAAAAATAAATCGAGGGTGCCTAAGACTTCTGCACAGTACTGTACATCCCAGAATTGATGAAGGATAGATTTAATTAATAGGCAAATAGAACGCAAGTATTTATATAAAAGCATTATAATCATATGAAGGTTAATAACATTTGAACACATGAACTTGCAACTAAGATTCTAGATATGGATAAAGTTGTTTTTCAGACATTGAGGCAAATGCCTAGAAATTACACATATTATGTGCTGGAGTTAGTACTAATGTCACATCTGAAATCATTAAAAATAATTGCAGCGCTGGAGTAACCTTGCTCTAAGACAGTACTATTAATAGTTGCAAAATTTAGAAGACATTAAGACCTGACAATGTTTTACACAGACTGCTGTTTGTTGGACAGGCAGCAACAACAGCACTTGAATGCTTGCCCATGGAAAATGGATTACCACTAGCAGAGAGATTTCAGAGGGTGCGTGGGGGAACACTGTGCTGCAGAAAGACATGAGAGAATCAGAGGAGATTCAAGGGGAAAGGAGGTTTTCAATGACGGGGAGGCAGAACTAAAAAGGAGGAGGTGGAAACAGGCAGGTGGGAGAAAATTGGGGTGGTAAAAGAGGGGAATCAATGTTAGGGGCCTCTCTGAGCCATGGAGTGGCTTCATCATGCAACATTCAGGCATGGTGTGGCTGAACTGGTATCCAGCATGAATAACATCACTCACCTCAACTCTGAACTGAGTCCACAACCTGCAGGTTCTCTTCCAAGGACTCTACAACTCGTTCTCAGAACTATTTACCCATCTATCTATATTTGCATAACCTGTCTTCTTTTGCACATTGGTTGCTTATCGGTCTTTGTTAATGTATAGTTTTTCATAAATTACGATTCTTTATTTTCCTGTAAATGCCTGCAAGAAAGGAATCTCAAGGTACTAGATGGTGACATACTATCATCGATAATAAATTTATTTTTTGCTAATGTATGTGTTGATTGTCTACGTGTTTCACACTTACCATGCACAACACGTTTACTGGGCGAATGAAGCTGATTACAAAGGCACCACTCATTATTTCAAACACACTTGTTTTTTGGGGCATAAATTCAATTTCTTTCATAGCTCAGAAATTTCAGTCCTCTCCTCTTCAGCTGGCGAACAGGGCTGCGTCCACAGAATGGCATAGAGTGAATTTACTCCTATAAAGCAGAGCTTCAGTGATGGCCTTGCAAATAAACATGACAGAAAGGAGAGGACAAGCGAGTTTGAGGATGATACTAAACTTGTTGAAACTGAAGCAGATTACAATGAATTGCAGAGAGATCTTGATCAGATAGGGAGATGAGGTGAGGTTTCAACTTGGATAAATGTAAGATGACACATTTCCAACAGTCAAACCAGGGTAGGACATCAGTCAGAGCATCGAGGTTAGGTGTAGGGACATGATATTCAGATTCATTTATCACACGTACACGTTAACATGCAGTGGGGAACCAACACACCTAACGATATACTATGGGCAGCCTGCATCACCACACATTCCTATACCAACTGAGCATGATGACAATGCTCAGCAAAACACAGAACACAAGCAACAGCAAAACAAGCTCCCTTCTTCCCTACAAACACACACACTTCAAATCCAGGACAGCTCTCCAGTCTCCAGCCACGGGACATTGACTTCCGAGTTTTGTTGTTGCTACGTACGTGAAATCATTGGTCAGGCCGCACCTGGAGCTTAGGTCACCTTGTTTTAGAAAAGGCATTGTCAAACTGGACACGGTGCAGAAGAGACTTAACAGGATGATGCCTCGATTAGAGGGCCAGAGTTATAGGGTGAGGTTAGCCATGCAGGATTTGCATTCCCTGGAGCGCAGGTGACTGAGTGGTGACTTCATAGACGTTTATATTCATTAAATGTATGGTCAGTGGAACTCCACCATGGACAGACCCAAGCCCGGCTGCGAAAGAAGCAGATTGGGCACACGGCTAGCAACCTCATTCCGTAAAAGCCCAGGGCTACAGAAATGCCAACGGAAAATTCCGAAAAATTCATCCCCGGGAGAGGAAAGATCTTCGAAGATGAGCTGCACCTGGGGACAACTTGAAAGACTGGCCCAGGATAGAGGACTCCGGAGAGTTGCTGTTGGCGGCCTCTACCCTCGTAGGGGCGATGGGCTTAACAACAACAATGGTTCCGTTAAGGTAGATAGCCATAGTCTTTTCCCCAAGGTTGGGGACTCCAAAATAAAAGGGCACAGATACAAGAGGGGAGAGTTTTAAAAGAGATCTGACAGGCAACTTCCTTACAAAGAGTGTAGTGAGTACCTGGAATGAGCTGCCAGAGGAATTATCTGGGTTGGGTACAATTGCAACATTTAAGAGACATTTGGAGATGTACACAGAGGGAAGGGGCTTGGGTTATGGGCTGAAAACAGGCAACTGGGACTAGCATGAACAATTTGGGTCGAAGGGCCTGGCTCTGTGCTGTATTACCTCATGACTCTAAAATGTGGACAAAGGCATACCTGTATGTAAAAATATTCCCAGTTGTAACTCCTCAGCAAGGGATGGGATTAAAGTGCAGCACTCCAAAGGACAGAAGAATTAAAGTTTGGAATTAGGTATCAAGACTCATCATTATTTGCTGAGCTGTAACAGTTAAAATACAAGTGTACACATGGCTGCACAGACCTCCTGGAGCTGATCTCATGTCAGCCTTGTAATGTTAATATATATCATGCAGTTTGTGTTAATGCAGTGTCAAGCCTAATTTGTATCAACTAAAATGAATATAACCGTAGATTTGACAGCTCCTCCAGGAGAGGGATCATTGCAGCCACTCCTTGAAGCTGCTAAATTTCAATTGGTTGCTGTGCTGTGTTAATTAAACAGATTCCTTTCTGCCAAGGCTGAGTGAGTAATACTTTTATCTGAATAATTTCTTTTCAATTACAATGCTATAGTATTAAGAGTGTCCATTATACATGCAGACATCCCACGCTGCAAAAACTCATTTCAAGGAGGTAGCACCCCTACACCCCGCAACCCCATATTTCCCCCCCCCCCAACTGCCTGGTTGACCTCCAAGGGTGTATGTAATACTTTGATTAGTGATCTTGTCTAAACTGTAAGCCAAGTTGGGTATATGCAGAAAATGTGACATTAAAATATGTACTTACATTATATTATATTGTCATGTTTATTCTATTACAACTTTAAGCAAGTCTACAGGGAGTTTGGCCTCATCACGTAGGACATCAATAGAGTAGCTCCTTAGCAGCTAGCCGGCTAGTTTAAATAACGTTAGCTATGCTAATGAATGAATGACACCTGTTGGACTCACCTCAACATGTCTTTTACATTTTAACCCACCATGGGCAATAGAAAAGTCACTGTTGCAAACAGTGCAGCGAGCAACACTGTCATTATTTTTGACGTCGACTGTAAAGCCCGCCCACAGAGAAAACTGATACGTCTACTTAGCACAAAGAGAGACCAATCATGATGCTTGCTCTCGCTCTCCCTCTCAAAAAAAAATTGATTTCCGGGATATTCTATATAATTTCTGGGCATCAGGTAGCCGCTATCAATATGCGGGAGACTCCTGGAACTTCTGGGAGAGGTGGGATGTCTGTACATGTGACTTTCACGAACTTCTTTCAAATTTCAGGCAACCATGTGTCACCTTAAAACTGTCCATGTACTGAGGGACCTTGGGATACAAGTCCATAACTCCCTGAAAATGGCCGTATTTCAGGTTGATAAGCAGCCATTTTCAGGTCACGACAGCAGGTCGATGTGGTGGGAAACAAGGCATGCAAGTCAAAAGTGGAAAAAGTGTCAGTAACACAGAACTGTATTAACAGGGAAACTATCAATTCATAAGAAGGCTTACGAGCATAGTAAACAACTGTTTCTATTTTTGTAAGATTCACTCCATTTAATTAAGATTCATAAGATATGTTTTAGATATAGAGGAAGCAGACAATTAGCCATCGATCTCAAGGTCCTGCGATTTTGTGAGTAATGTGAGGAGGTTACAAAGGTAATTGATGCTGTAGATGTTTGTGTGAATTTTAGAAAGGCATTTGACATGTTCTTTCATGGAAGGCTCATCCAGACGATTAAGATGCATGGGACACTGTGATAAACAATGTATATAGGTTGCAACCGGGTTAGCTGTCTGGACATGCCTGGACACGCCCCTCTGCTGACTGCTCCTCTGGCTCCTCCCACAGACCCTGAATAAAGGCGATTGTGTCACTGCTCCTCCCTCAGTCCAGGACAGGTACTCAGCGTGGTCTTTGGTCTATTTACTGTTAATAAAAGCCGTTCAGTATTTACTCTACTTCCAGTCTTTTGGAGTAATTGATAGTGCATCGGATACACAGTGACCTGTCAGTATGGATTCAGAATTGGCTTCCCATAAAAGACAGAGGGTAGTGGCTTATCCTGGTTTTAAGTCTGTGACTAATATGTAGGGATCAGTACTGAGACCTCTGCAGTTTGTGATATAAATAAAAATGTAGACAGTGATGGGATTATGGTAGAAGATTGTCAAAGGATTCAACAGGACATAGATCAGTTACAGACATGGGCAGAGAAAAGGCAGGTGGGATTCAATCCTGCCAAATGTGAGGTGGGTGTGGTACTTTACGAGATCAAAAGGCAGTACATTATTAAACAGGAAGACCTTTAACATTGCTGATGTCACATTCAGATTTATTAACACTGATATGCAGTTTGTCATGAAATTTGTTGTTTCGCTGAAGTACATAAAGAAATCACTGTAAGTTACAAGAAGAAATATTTAAAAAAGTACAAAAAGGGAGAGAAATAGAGAAGTAGTGCTCATGGGTTCATGGACCGTTCAGATAACTGATGGAAGAGGGGAAGAAGCCGTTCCTAAAAATGTTGAGGATCTTGGGTTACAAGTCTACAGCTCTCTGAAAATGACTATACAGGTTGACAGGATGTCAAAGGAGGCATATTTATGTTATTTTATTTTTACTTAGAGATACAGCGTGGAAAAAGCATCACCCAGCAATCCCCCGATTTAACATTAGCCTAATCAATTGACGATTTACAATGACCAATTAACCAACTAACTAGTACACCTTTGGAATGTGGAAAGAAACTGGAGCATCTGGAGAAAACCCCTGCATTCCACAGGGGAGGATGCACAGACTCATTATAGACAACGTCGAAATTGAACTCTGAACTCCAACACCCTGAGCTATAATAGTGTCAAACTAACTACAATGCTACTGTATCCTTGCCTTAGGCATCCTTGTCTTTATTAGATGAGGCACTGTGTACAAGAATCAGGAAAGTATATTGCAGTCAGGCCTCATCTGGAGTACTCATTCAGTTGTGGTTGCCCCATTATGGGAGGCTTTGGAGAGGGTGCAGAAGAGGTTTATAAGGATACTGCCTAGATTACAGACCCTGTCCTATGAGAAGAGGTTGTACATACTTGGATTGTTTGTTCTGGAGTGGTGGTGATTAAGGGGAGATCTGATAGAGGTTTACAAGATGAGAGGCCAGCTTCTTTTCTACAGTGTCAACATGTCTAATTCTAGATGGTATGCATTTAAAGTGAGAAGGAGCAAGTTCAAAGGAGATGGGCAGGGCAATTTATTTATTTATACATACACAGACCGTGTTGGGTTCCTCAAACGCACTGCCAGGGATACAGAGAAGGAAAATAGAATAAAGGCATTTAAGAGGTTCTTAAATGCATGGAAGGACATGGACATTGTGTCGGCAGAAGAGATTAGTTTAGTTAGGCATTTAATTATTAGTTTGCTTAGCTTATTAGTTGAACAACTAGTTTAATTATGATCTAAAGCTAGGAAGCATAGACTTCAAGTAAATGGTTATTTAATTAATTTGCCTTGCTGATGTTGGGCACATGGCCAGGTGGTTAAGGCATTCGTCTAGTGATCTGAAGGTCGCTAGTTCGAGCCTCAGCTGTGGCAGCGTGTTTGTGTCCTTGAGCAAGGCACTTAACCACACATTGTTCTAGTGTCTGTGCGAAGAGTGGCGCCCCACACAGACTTCCAATCTGCGCCTTGTAATGTATGGAAATGCCCGACGCAGGCCTCTCGTGGTCTGAGTCGATGTTCTCTCCCTCTCCCCTTGCTGTATGTTCAATAACAAGAAAAATGATCAATAAGCCAAAGTCTAAATAGGTTGTAATTATGGCTCCTAATCCTGGTTCTTGCTCCTTAACTTACAGCCCAAAGTTTTGTCAACAGTTACTGAATTCAAGCATGAAGGATGGACAACTGGGCAAAGTATGATATGCTCCTGTATCAATGTTCCCTCTAATTTGTAATGACCAATTAGCTAATTGCATAGGTAAAGCAGCTCCCGATAACGAGATTAAATAAATCTGTTTTACAACTTTCAGTTCCAGGTCTACCCAAATAGGCCGATCACTCCTATCAACCCAATATAACCAAAAGGACATGTATTGCACATTAACAGCCCAATAATACATTCTTAGATTAGGCAAAGCAAGACCTCCACCCTTTTTCAATTTTTGTAAGTAACATTTACTAATTCTTGGTCTTTTATTATTCCAAATAAGAGATAAAATAATAGAATCAATCCGATCAAAAAACTTCCTAGTCAAAGAAGGGGATATTCTGAAATAAATATAAAAATTTTGGTAAAATCATCAATTTAACCATATGAATATGATCAACAACTGAAAATATAAGTGGACTCTATCTACTAAATAAATACTTCATAGAGTCTACTAAAGGAACAAAGTTAGCTTTATAAAGATCCTTATATTTTATTAGCTTATATTAGCTAAAGTTGCTAATTTAAACCTGTATCCTGTGATTAAGTATTCTTTACAAATTTGGCTCCAGTTCCACAATTTTTTTAATCTTAAAAAATTTAAACTTTGTAGTTTAATTTAGCAAAATTATTTTTTTAACCCCTCTTTGAGTGATCCAATTTTTTTACTTTAGAAAAATAAAGGTATTAATTCTTTTTTGGATTTATTTAAAGAAGATAGATTGATGTATTTTGAACAATTAATTGATAAATATTCTCTTTCATACTCACACTTTCTGTAATAACTTCAAGTTAGAAATTTTTTACAAAAATATTTAAGTAATTTTCTTTACATATTGGAGGCTGACCTGTTAAGTACTACTATGAGTATGAACCCTTCGATCAAGGGTTCTATTGGAAGAACTTATAATTTATTATTACAATGGGATAAGTGTCCTTTAGCGAAGATTAAACAGGATTGGGAAAAGGAACTCAATTTGACTTTTATGATAGAGGACTGGGTGCGGATTTTGAAGTTGGTTAACTCTTCTTCAATTTGTGCAAGCCATTCACTGATTCAATTTAAAATTGTACATCATTATCATTTGACAAAGGAGAAACCTTCTAAAGTATTTTCTAATGTTGATACTTATTATGATAGATGCAAAACTGAGATAGCTACACTGACACCTATGTTTTGGTCTTGTTCTATATTGGAACAGTTCTGGAAGTCAGTTTTTTCAACAATTTCTAAAGCACTTAAAATTAATCTACAACCTAATAAATTAACAGTGCTTTTTGGAATAATTCCTCAAAATATTCATGGTATTTCTGTGTCTGACCAACATGTTATTGCATTTGTTACATTGATAGTTAGGAGGGCCATTTTGTTGAAGTGGAAGGATACATCAGCTCCCACTTTGTCACAATGGTTCTCTCAAGTGATGCTATGTCTTAGTTTGGAGAAAATCAGAAGTCGAACCTTTGAACCTTTATTTGATTTTGAGAAAAGATGGGGCTCATTTGCTCATTATTATTTTTTGAACTAATTGATAGATTCTTTCCACAATCTAATTGTAAATTTTTTGGTATATTTTCTTTTCTTGCTGGCGGTTTGATGTTTATTTTTAGAAGCTTTTTGTATGACGCATGGCTCCAGGGTTGTACACCTAATGGGGTTTTTCCCCCCACTTTTTCTGCTTAGTAGGTATTTTTTGTTATCACAAAAATTTTTTTCAATCTTTAATATCTTTTTGAAACATTGTAATTGTTGTTACTTCAATGTACTCATGTTTTTTCTTTTGTATAATATAACAATAGAACGATTTGGAAATAAAAAAGAATTTGTAATGACCAATGTGCACAAAAATCTTACGCTGTGCAACTTTCTGTTCAGTGACAACACTTCCGCATTGAATTTTTTATATATATATAGATATATATATCTATATATATATTTCATTTTAATGCCTGTAGCAGGTACTGAAGGACTTTCTTTTCTGACCAGGGCTTTTGCACGCTATCCATCTGGGATTTTCTTGCTAAATGACACTTTAAAAAGTCAAGTTTCCAGATATCACTCTACTCCTTCCCACTTGCAAATTCTTCAGCAACTTTTGCTTTGCGGCAATACACACAAGTAACACCAACTTCTCTATCTCTCATAGCTGCACATTCCTGACCTCATGAGCTTTTGGTGTAGCAGTTTCTACTGTTTCATTAAGCCATTCTGCATTAAATGGACTACAGTTCTTTTGTGCTTCACGCCCTTTGCTTCTTTGGAACTTGACATAGTTAATCAATTATTTCTTCAATAAAGACAGTATAAATAAGCCAGTTCTAAAATCTGCAGACATGTCATAGCAAACTCTACATTGTCAACACTGTCCACATCAGAAACTGGAAAAGGAAATGTGATTGTGTACAATCATGAAATATACTTAGCATGCCAACGAGGTAGAAGGTGACAACCTTTGGTGCACAGTTTAAATTCCCTTGTGCGCTAGTAACTGCGCGCGCATACATACACACACACACACCCCTACCTTAGAGGGAACATTGTCCTGCATTGTAAAAAATTAAGATAAAAGAGCAAATTTGTGACAGCGTCAAGAGGACTATGGCAGTCAGAGCCAATGAAATTTAATCTAGCAAAGTATGAGATAATTCATTTGGACAGGCGTCACAAGACAAGGAAGAAAGAACACAATAAACAGGAAGATGTGGAAGAAAAGACGACCTTTCAGGATCACTATACTGATCATGAAAGCCAGCAGGACAGGCCAATAAAGTGATTAAAGGAGTCATATTGAATATTCTCCATCATTAGGCTAGAATTCTATCCTGGGACAAGAGGCAGAGTGAATTGGGATTGGTTCATTGCTTGTCTTGCAAACTGTTCATACAGATCAATTCTTTATACAGTGCACTGAGGTAACATAAAGCAGAACAAAGCAGAATGTCTAACAGATACAGAGAAAGGATGAGATGAAATGAGGGGTGACCTGATAGAAGTGTGTACAAGATGATAAGAGGCATAGATCGAGTGAATAGCCAGAAACTTTTACCCAGGGCGGAAATGGCTAATACCATGGGGCATAATTTCAAGGTGATTGGAGGAAGGTATATGGGGTATGTCAGAGGACAGGCGATTTTACACAGAGAATGGTGGGTGTGTAGAATGCCCTGCCAGGGATGGTGGTAGAGGCAGATGCACTAAGAACATTTAGTTAGGCACATGATTGAAAGAAAAATGGGGGCTATGTAGGAGCGAAGAGTAAAATTGATCTTAGAGTAGGTTAAGAGGCCAGCACATCAAGGGCCAAAGAACCTGTACTGTGCTATAGTGCTCTATGTTCTAAAGTGCAGTGCAAGTAGGCAGTAAGATACAAAATCGTAAAGTGAGGAGTGACTTAACCAAAGGGTATGAAATTATGAGGAGACTAAATAGGAAGAACACATTTCCTTTCACACAGGGATCAAATGCTAGGAGGTGCAGACTTGAAGCAATTGGTATGAAGATTAGAGGAGAGATGAGGGAACTATTTTCTTTTACCCAGACGGTGGTTGGTGTGTGGAACACACTACCTGATAATTAAGGTGTGGGGTAGCAGACACACCAGAAACCCCCATCACACTTCATCTGTAATGGGATGCAGAACTGAAGATCTACAGGGTATGGACATTACACCGGAAGATCAGGTAGGTTACTTGGCAAATGTTGCTGGGGGAGAGGAGAATCAAGGTGAACGTGTGTGAGATTCAATAGCTACAGGGAAATGTACCAACAGGAATCCTGAGATCATCCTTCCACTTCGTGACGAAAATGTGAGATCCAATAAGAAAGGGAAGGGATAACACCTTAAGGGCAAAGCAAAGGTTTCAGGGACTAATGGTGGGAAGAACTGGCACTAGATCTTTACCCAACTTCTGAAAATTTAATCAAATTGAGGCTGGGTAAATATTTCAGGAAGACAATGGATGATTTATGTGATATCCTGTTTGTAACAGGAAGATCGCTGAGTGGCAATAAAGTACCTTTCAAATTGAGGTCACAGGTATCAATCAGTGAAATTCGAAGTAAATTTCTACCTACTTTGATAATATGTCACCCTATACTACCTTGAGATTCATTTTCTTACCCCCATTTACAGGAAAATATAGAAACACAACAGAATTTATGAAAAAAATACAAGAGTGACAAACAACCAATGTGCAAAGGAAGACAAGTTGTGTAAATAAAAAAATACTGAGGACGCAAGTTATAGAGCTCTTGAAAGTAAGCTGTAGGTTGTGGCACCAGTTCAGAGTTGTGGTGAGTGAAGTTATCTACACTGGTACACTGGAGCCTGATGGTTAAAGGGTAATAAATGTTCCTGAACCTGGGAGAGAGAGAGACCCAAGGCTCCTGCACCTGTTCGCAGCAAAAAGTGAGCATGGCATGGATGGTGAGGGCCTTTGATGATGGATGCTGCTCTCTGGAGCCAGAGCTCCTTGTAAGTGTGCTCAGAGGTGGGGAGGGCTTTGCCTGTGATAGACTGGGCTGTGTCCACCACTTTGTGTAGACTCTTCCATTCCTGGGCATTGGTGTTGCCATACCAGACTGCAGCCAATCAGCATCGTCTAGTTTTTGATGACATGCTGAACCCAAGCAAACTTCTCAGAAACCACCAAGAAGCATAAAATGTAGCTTTTCAGCTGCTTAAAATGTCGAGAAGGAAGAGGAGGTGCTGCAGGTGTGGGCTGGCTGGGGTAGAGGTATCCATAACTATTTACAGGGCGATGCATAGATATCTAGCATTCTGATTATTCAAGCCATGACACACAGGGCATTCTACAGCTTGTGAGAAGCCAAATTTCAAGCTAAAACATGGCCAGGTATAAACATTTAAGAAAACAAACTATTCAGGGAAAAATGTCTGGAAAATTTTCCTTTGTTTCGGAAGGAATGTGGATGAGAAGCATTGCATAATTTAACAACTGTGCTCTTGACCATAACTACATGTTTATTAAACAAACCAGTGACTTCTCATGAGGACAGTGAATAATGTTTCCTTAACCTTCCTTTCTTTGGAAAATAGTCATCTTAATTATTTCAGTAAATATTCCCATACATGCGATTGAGGCTACAAAAGGAGGAAATTTCCATTGCTGGTAAGTGCAATTGCAGAAGCCTTCACGAAACAGCATGTTTTGAGAAACAGCACTGAACAGAGAGCTCTCAAGTCAATTTCTGGGTGGCACTGAGTGGGCACCCCTCACCCCCTCTCCACCAGGGCAGACACAGGGACAGTGCTGAGGGAACACTCGGACCAACAACACAACAGTGAGAGGGATCATCCAAGTTTTCATCAAGTATATATCCTCAGTGGCCATTTTTATTAGGCACCTCCTGTGGCTAATAAAGTGGCCACTGAATGCAAGTCCATGGTCTTCTGCTGCGGTAGACCAGTAGACCATCCACTGTGTGTGTTCAAAGATGCTCTTCTAAACACCATTGTTGTGACACGTGATTATTTGAGTAACTATTGCCTTCCTGTCAGTTTCAGCCAGTCTAGCCATTCTCCTCTGACTTCTATCATTAACAAGGCATTTTGCCTCACAGAACTGCCACTCACTGAATTTTTTTTGCTTGCTTTTCACAGCATTCTCTGTAAAATCCAGAGACTGCTTTGTGCGAAAATCCCAGGAGATCAGCTGTCTCTGAGACAAGTCAAACCACCCCATCTGGTACCAACCAAATGGTCAAAGCCGCTTCGATCCCATTTCTTCCCCGTTCTGACATTGGGTCCGAGCAACAACTGAAACTCCTGACCATGTCCACGTGCTTTTATGATAGCTGTTGCCACCGGATTGGCTGATTAGATATTTGCATTAATGAGCAGGTGTGCAGCATACATAATAAAGTGGCCACTGAGTGTATGTTTAACTGGCATCAAACAAACCCAGCATGTGCTAGAAAAGCAACAGACATCAAAGTTGCTGGTGAATGCAGCAGGCCAGGCAGCATTTCTAGGAAGAGGTACAGTCGACGTTTTGGGCCGAGACCCTTCGTCAGGATAAAGCAGCTTTTACAACATCACAGTACAAACATGCAATATTTTTTTTGGGGGGGGGGAGTTATCATTTATGAAGGACCCAGATAAGTACAAGGAGGGGCAGTGCTAAGGAGAATGTGGGCCAAACACAGGAAACTGGGACTAGCTGGATGGTCAGCATGGACTCATTGGGCAGAAGGGCCTGAATCGGTGCTGCATTGCTCTGTGACTAAACGCTGGTCACAGGGAAGACAGCTCTGCATTGTGCGACGTACTGAAACCATCAGCCATTGTCAGGGGAACGCAGTCTAAATTCATGAATGGATAGGCATAATTAAATATCCATTAAGACTCTGCTCTCTATACACAGCTAAAATCCTTTAGGTGCAGCGGGCAAATCACAATGTTAATCACTGTCACTTCAGAACTCAGTGTTCCAGCTAACACCCTTTCTTATTTCCATATATCTGCAGGTGAACCCTATAACATGTAGGATCATCAATTTAAAGTTTGTGGTTGATTTCTTCTGCTTGTTGCTATGTGCGTGTGGTGTTATCGTCATTCTCTGCCAATTCGAAAAGGTACAGGGTGTGATGAGTCAGGTACTTAAGAACCTTTTGCTGACTATTACTCTCCTGTGGGCATTAATTGATCCCGGAGTTGGACAAATTGATCAGCATCATTTTTGCAAGCCAGCCAGACTCGGAGAATGAGCAGAGGTCACACAGAACTGGAGAAACTATCAAACGTAAGTAAGGAGAGAAGAGGAGCATTGTTCCCTCTAAATCTGTTTTTACAGCTGCACAGACCAATCATTGCTCTCAGCAGGAAATTTTTACACGGCTTGAAACCTGCACGGCACTTTATATTAACATTATATAAAAGAAAATTCTAGCTGCACAGCTACAAAGGCTATCTGCACGGAAGCTGCATGCCTGTGCTGCTTTGGGGAACGGTGAAGAAGAGCTTACAGCAGGAGTGGAGGTCTGCTTGTGTGTAAAATTAAAACCTGACCCCAAGTTCAATGGGACTGAAGTCAATCTAGAACCAAACTTTCCAGAGTGCTTATTTTTATCCCCATGTCTAACCTGAGGATAGGTTGAGCGAGCTAGGGCTTTTCCCTTTGGAGTCTGGACGGATGGCAGGTAACCTGTTAGAGGTATATAAGATGGTAAGAGGCATAGCTTGAGTGAAGTAGATTCACAGTCATATAAAAGTACAGAACAGAAACAGACCTTTCAGCCCATGTAGTTTGTGTCAAATCATTTAAACTGTCTAGTTCCATCAACCTGCATTGGGACCATAGCCCTCCATATCCCTACCATCCATGTACCTATCCAAACTTCTCTGAAGCATTGAAATTGGGCTCGCATGTACCACTTGAATTGGCAGCTCATCTCACATTTTCACGACCCTCTGAGTGAAGAAGTTTCCCCATGTGCTCCCCTTAAACTTTACACCTTTCACCCTTAACCCATGAACTCTAGATGTAGTCTCACCCAGCCTCAGGGAAAAAGCCTACTTGCATTTACTCTATCTATACACCCCATCATTTTCTAAACCTCTATCAACTCTTCCCTCAATTTTCAACTTTCCAAGGAATAAACTCAGGTCCTCCAGGCCTATCAATATCCTTGTAAGTTTCTATGTACTTTTACAACCTTATTTACATCTTTCCTGTAGGTAGATGACCAAAACTGCACACAATACTCCAAATTAGCCCTCACCAATGTCCTATATACTACTACTATGTCAACTCAGGCCTAAGGGGCCGGCGTCGGGCAGAATATAATGTCTTATATAACTTCAACATAACATTCCATCTCCTGTACTAATTAGTTTGATTTATGAAGGCCAATGTGCCAAAAGCTTTCTTTATGACTCTACCTACCTGTGCCACCACTTTCAATGAATTATGTCGCCATGTTCTACTGCACTTCAGTGCCCTACCGTTCACTGGGTAAGACCTACTCAGGTTGGTCCTGCCGAAGTGTAGCATCTCGCACTTGTCTGCATTAAATTCCATAATTAGCAGAGTCTTTTTCCTAGGGCAGAAATGGATATTACAATGGGGCATAAGTGTAAGGTGACTGGAGGAAAGTATAGGTGGGATATCAGAGGTAGGTTATTTACAGAGTAGTAGGTGCATAGAATGCCCTGCCAGGAGTGGTGGTAGAGGTAGACACATTAGGGACATTTAAGAAACTCTTAGATAGGCACACGGATAATAGAAAAATTGAGGACTATGTCAGAGGGGTTAGATTGATGCAAGAGGGGGTTAAAGGATCAGCACAACATTGTGAGCCAATAGGCCAACATTGTATATTCTCTATCTCAACCGAATAGAAGTGCCTGTGTACAACCAGGTGTAAGACCACATCTGGAGTATTGTGTTCAATTTTGGTCCCCTAATCTGAGGAAAGACATTCTTGCCATAGAGGGAGTACAAAGAAGGTTCACCAGATTGATTCCTGGGATGGCAGGACTTTCATATGATGAAAGACTGGATCGGCTAGGCTTATACTCTCTGGAATTTAGAAGATTGAGGGGGGATCTTATTGAAACGTATAAAACCCTAAAGGGATTGGACAGGCTAGATGCAGGAAGATTGTTCCCGATGTTGGGGAAGTCCAGAACGAGGGGTCACAGTTTGAGGATAAAGGGGAAGCCTTTTAGGACCAAGATTAGGAAAAACTTCTTCACACAGAGAGTGGTGAATCTGTGGAATTCTCTGCCACAGGAAACAGTTGAGGCTAGTTCACTGGCTATATATAAGAGGGAGTTAGATAAGGCCCTTGTGGCTTAAGGGATCAGGGGGTATGGAGAGAAGGCAGGTACAGGGTTCTGGGTTGGATGATCAGCCATAATCGTACTGAATGGCGGTACAGGCTCTAAGGTACCGAATGGCCTACTCCTGCACCTATTTTCTATGTTTCTAAGCCATGTGATATGAACAAGTTCTTAATATGTCTATGAAGGTTCTCAGTCATCCAGGTCATTGTACATCAAGCAGTGGTAAATCAAGGCAACTGGACTTGCTGTGATGTTCAGAAAATGTTTCGCCACTCATCCAAGAAGCTTCTTCAGTTCCAATCCATGGTGGATAGTTTTCAAGCTTATAAACTTTTAAGGTACAGCAATCGCATGAGGGCCTATAGAGTTATAGAAGTAATGAGAGGGTCATTAGTCTAATCGTTGTATGGTTGGAGGTGTGAACTGTTGTGGAGACGCTGGGGTAGAGATGTTAGGACTGTGTTGTTAGTAGCTGATAGGTGGTGACGTACCCCACTCCCTCTGTTCAGGGATGGGTTTTCTTACACTCCTGGAATTCTCATCTTCCTTCCAAAGCAAACAAAGACGCCGGTAAAACACGGAGTCAAGTCAGCACAGAATAGCCTGATTTGATCCAAATCCAAACACTTTATCAGAATATACATCTGACCTGAACCCAACACGTCTAAGTCTGATCTTGATGGGCTTATGTCAGGTAGCTAGACTCCAAGCAAGATGAGGGAGTAATTCTTCTAGCAAAAAATAAATTGCTGAAAGAAGTCTGTGTGTTGAGCAGCACCTACAGAGGCAAAGGATTGCTCAACACTTCAGGTTGACAATACGCATCAGCGACCTTGCGTTCCCATGGAAACCCCTACAGTCACAGGGAGAGTCACTCACTCCACACACACAGCACAACTATCAAGGTCACTGGCTGTTTACTTGTTAATGACCACTCACAAATGGTTGTGACCTTCGCTGCATCAAAATCCTTGCTCTCCTGATCACTACTCATTTTGCTATTATTTTGGGTGTCCACTCAAGATAGTCCTGCCCTCACCATGAGTGAAAAGTCTTGTCCAATTATAGTCAGCAATTTAGTAAGCTCCAGTGTCAGCGGGAATAACTCACTTCAGCAAAGGAGCAAGCCTTTCTGCTGCCTGAGTGACAATTGCAGGTGTCAATGTATTTTACTGCACAGTGCGAGTGCTAAATTCATTGGGATGGTGCTGGATGTAATACCATACCCAAGTTATTTGTTGCCTCTGAGCTTTCAGGGAAATAAGTACATATTCCACATTGAGCATTCACTGGCTAATTTCACGTTCTTCTTCCCAGGCCTGCTCACATGTACACTCCCACTTGATCCACACAAGCTGACCACAATCAATGTTAATACAGACAAGGATCATGGATACAGAGAACAAAGGTAATTTTCTGTATCATGGATGCAATGTTCTTCACATACAGCCTAAGTCTCAGCAATGACATTATTTAACCATAAGAGATTCTGCAGATGCTGGAGATCTACAGCAGTACACTCAAAATGCTGGAGGAACTCAGCAGGTCAAGCAGCATCTATGATGAGTCCTGATGAACAGTCTTGGCCTGATACGTCGACTGCGTGTTCCTCTCCATAGATGCTGTCTGACTTGTCTAGTTCCTTGAGCATTTTGTGAATAACATTTAACCATTTATTTCCAATATTTCCTCAAAACATGCTAAGTAACCAATATGTTCAGCTACCAGTACTCTAGCTTTATTATAAGATTAAATAAATACATAATGAACAAAAACAGTTAGCAGCCAAACAATTTCTAAACAACACTCAATTTCCCTCCAGGGAATACAATGTAGAAGCTAACAATTATCAAAGCGATTACAATCTTCGGCCCCTCAAGCAAAAGCAATGTTTCTGTGGCTCTTATGGACAATTCAGATGGTTCCACAGGAATGTTCTCAGTCATGTGAACATTGTGGTTAATCAGTTCCCAGAGTACTCCGGAGCCACAGTGAAATTCTACTCTTCCAAGTTACTTTAAATAGCCTTTCCCAATCTGCATCCACAAGTAACTAACGTCATTGGGAATTACAACTAAAATCCTGTTCAGAGCTTTTAAATTTTCTGGTGTCAAATAGTTTGGTTATTTCACATTTATATTTCACCTCTGTTACTTCTGGTCTTTTAAAACCTTCTGTTATTTGAAAGGAATTGAAAATTAGCAATAAGAATCACAGAACTGCAGGAAGCTATTCAGGCACACTACAAATTGGATAAGGAGGTTGAACAATTCTTTTCTTTGACACCATGGATTTAGCTGCAAGTCTCAACTTATTAGGCAATTAGTATCAATATCCTGGTCAGAAATGTCATTAGTTGGTCAAAGATGTGGTCTGACAACTACAAGTAACTAGAATTTATAAGCCATTAGGCTGATCAATACAACTTCCCATTAACCCACCCCACCACTGTCAATACAGACACATCATAGTGTCACCATATACATACGATAAGTCTATGTATATAACAATTACTTGTACATTGAGTATTATAGGATTGCTTTCATATTTATGTTTGTGTTTTTTTTATGATCATTGTGTTTCTTTAAGCTACATCAGATCCACAGCAACAATCATTTTGTTCTCCTTTACACTCTTGTACTGAAGAATGACAGGAAACAATTTTGAATCTTTTAAGGACTACGAAATTAGTGGGACTCAAATGGCCATGGGAAGTAGTGAAAAACTGTTAGTATGGTGTGAAAATTAGTTTTCAACTCCTGGCAAGGTTTGTTCTGATGGGTATCTTTACTGTTAGCTGATCCCAAAAGTGGTTCATGATATCAGATGAGGCAGAATTTTCACAATGGCAACTTCCACATCACATAACACTTTTATCCTTAGCAAACCACAATGAAAGGCTTTGAATGGTTATTCTTGTAAATATTTTTATAATGAATAAAGTTTATTTTGTTAAAAAAGACTGCACTAAAGAAATTATAATTATTTTGTGATCATCACACTGCATCCTGCAGATCAGAAGATCATTACTGCAGCTTACTCGCCAAAATTGGGACGGTTATTGAGTGAAGGCAATTCAGGTGGAAAATCTTACGTTGAAAATTTCTCCCCCTTCCCCTTCTCTCTTTGTCCATTCCCCATTCTGGTTCCCCTCTTATCCCTTCTCTTCTCCAAACCTGGTCACTGCCTCCCTCTAGTGCCTCTCCTCCATCCCTTTCCCCCACGATCCACTCTCCTCTCATATCAGATTCTTTCCTCTTTAGCCCTATACACCTTCCACTTACCTTCTCCAAGTTTCTCACTTCATCCCCCTCCCCCTCACCCATCTTCTTCCTCACCTAGTTTCACCTGTCACCTGTCAGATTGAACTCCTTCCCCATCCATATCCTTCTGATTCTGGTGTCATCCCCTTCCTTTTCAATCCTGATACAGGGTTTCAGCCTGAAATGTTGACTGTTTATTCCTTTCTGTTGGTGCTGTCTGACCTGCTGAATTCCTCCAGCATTTTGTGTGTTGCTTAAATTGAAATGTTTTCCATTTGTCCTGCATTACCTACTCTATTTTTTTCCCTCCACCAATACCCATGACGCTTCGGATGCCCTCTGCCACTTTGACAATTTCCAGTTTCTTGGTCCCCAACCAGTTTATTTTTATTATGGACGTGCAATCTGCCTATACATCCATTCCATGCCAGGACATCGTGAGGGCCCTCTGCTTTTTTATTAAACAGACCCCCCCCCAATCAATTCCTCTCCAGCATCACAGCCTTTGGCCTGGCTGAACTTGACCTCACTGTGCGCAACTTCTCCTTCAAGACACTTTCTCCAGATCAGCAGTGTAGCTATAGGCACACAGGTGGCCTCAATCTCCATCTGTCACTTAGTAGGCTGCATGAAACAGCCTTTCTTCCATCTTAGTCAGATCCCTTTCCTCAAATCTTTATTCAAAGACCATCGCTGCTGCTTCTTCTACTAATATGGGACTTTAAAGTGTCATTACTTTTGCTGCCACCTCTCCCACCACCATCCCACCCTGCCTCTAATCTTCAAATGGTCCATCTTTGACTCTTCCCTTCTGTTCCCTTTCTGGATCATTCCATATCGATTTCACAGGATGGGCTAGACACAAACATCTGTTTCAAACTCAGACACCCACAGCAATCTTGATTATACTTCCTTCCACCCTGTCTCCTGTAAGGACGCCACTGACTGCTCCTCGTTCCTCTGCTCCCATTGCAGTTGCTCTGATATCTTCCTTCTTCGTGAACTGTATCTTCCTCTCTACAAGACAGAGCTCTTGACCATATTTCATCTGTTTCCCATACCTCTGCTCTAGATCCCACTCCTCTTAGACAGAACAAGAACAGGGTCCCCCAGAGCTCCTTCTCCAACCCCACCAGCCTTTGCATTTAACAAATAATTGACTACAAGGTTGATAATACTATAAGGATTATGGCTTCTTCTCCCTTCCTTTCCAGTCTTAATGAAGGGTCTCTGCCCGAAACTTTAACTGTTAATTTTCCTCCAAAGATGCTACCTGACTGGCTGAGTTCAACCAGCTATTTCTGTGTTAATCAGCTACAATATATGCCTTCTCCAATGGAAATGCAAGAAGTGGCATCAACTGCTATATATATAGCATAAAGAACCTCAACCTTTTCAGTTAAAAAGGATCTTGGAGCATCCTTCTCTCTATTAAATACTATTTCTCGGTTTTCTGCCCAATTGACTATCACATTCACACCTTTCTCCACTGTCACATGCGGTGACTTTGGATCATCTGCTGAACTTCTCGATCATTCCCTACCTCATGATCCAGGTCTAATACATTCATATAGAATACAAAAAGCAGGAGCACTGAGACCCTTGGACCTCCACTGGCAGCAGCTTTCCAGTCTCAAAAGCACCTGGCACGCGTTACCCTGCCACAGAGCCAATCGTCAGTCCAACTGGTCACTCTCCTTTGCGTCCTGTGTGGGTTTTATTTTCTAAACCAGTTTGCCATGTGGGATCCTATCACAATCCTTGGTGAAATCTATTTCAGAACACCATCAGACATAGGAGCAGAATTAGACCATTTGACCCATCAAGGCTGCTCCACCATTTGATCACTGCTGATTTATTATCTCCCTCAACCTCATCTCCTGCCCTCTCCCTGTAACCTTTGTTATCCTTTCTAATCAAGAACCTATCTACCTCCATTTTAAATACAGCCAATGACTTAGCCTCTGCAGCTGTCTGTGGCAATGAATTTGACTGATTCACCACCCTCTGGTTAAAAGTATTCCTTCTCATCTCCGTTATTAAGAGATGTCCTTGTATTTTGTGGGCACGTGGCCAAGTGGTTAAGGCATTGGACTAGCGACCTGAAGGTGGTGAGTTCGAGCCCCAGCCAAGGCAACGTGTTGTGTCCTTGAGCAAGGCACTTAATCACGCATTGCTCTGCGATGACACCGGTACCAAGCTGTATGAATCCTAATGCCCTTCCCTTGGACAACATTGGTGTTGTGGAGAAGGGAGACTTGCAGCATGGGCAACTGCTGGTCTTCCATACAACCTTGCCCAGGCCGGCGTCCTGGAGAGTGAAGACTTTCCAGGCGCAGATCCATGGTCTCGCAAGACTAACGGATGCCTTTAGTTGTATTTTGAGGCTGTGCCCTCAGTGCTAATCTGTCTCACCACTAGAAACACCCGCTGTATCTAAACCTAAGTACACTGCCCTGTGAAACCAGTGTGATATCTGCTTAAAATAATTTAACTATGTTGTTCAGAAAATGCCTTCCTTTAACAAAGCAATGCTAACACGAGTCAGGGATAAACACTGTCGTTGGTAATAACATTCACAAGGTGCAGATAATTACAACATCCTGACCTAGAGATGAGTCTTCCAGTGGACAAAAAATATTATGGAAAGGATAAAGTACACATTACTGGTATCGAAGATCCACAGTGACAATGAACGAGCAGCAGCATTTCTCACCACATATTAATTGTCTATTCAGTTTAGGTATGCCGCATCGTGCAGTGCTGGGAATCACAATAATCAGGACAAACCCTTGCATATCCATGTGATAGCTGGCCAAGAGCAGCATTTACATTTGTATGCATGGTCTTTAAACAAAACGTTAACCCCTTTAGCAGTAACCGGTTGGACTGACGATTGGCTCTGTGGCAGGGTAACGCGTGGCAGGTGCTTTTGTGACTGGAAAGCTGCTGCCAGTGGAGGTCCAAGGGTCTCAGTATTCCTGCTTTTTGTATTCTACATGAATGTTTTAGACCTGATCATAAGGTAGAGAATGATCAAGAAGCTTGCAGATAATGCAAAGTCTGATGTGATGCTGAGCATTTATAAGGCACTGGTGAGGCCTCACCTTGAGTATTGCGAACAGTTTTGGGTCCCTCATCTTAAAAAAGATGTGCTGGCATTGGAGAGGGTCCTGAGGAGGTTCACAAGGATGATTCCAGGAATGAAAGGATTATCATACGAGGAACATTTAATGGCTCTGGGTCTGTACTCGCTGGAATTCAGAAGGATGAGGGGGGATCTCATTGAAATTTTTCGAATGTTGAAAGGCCTAGACAGAGTAGATGTGGAAAGGATGTTTCACATGATTGGGGAGTCTAGGTCAAGAGAGCACAGCCTCAGGATAGAGGGGCACCCTTTCAAAACAGAGATGCAGAGAAATTTCTTTAGCCAAAGGATGGTGATTTTGTGGAATTTGTTGCCACATGCAGCTGTGACAGCCTGGTTGTTGGGTGTATTTAAGGCAGAGATTGATAGGTTCTTAACTGGACAGAGCATCAAAGGTTACGGGGAGAAGGCTGGAAACTGGGTTTGAGGAGGAGATAGAAAAAAGGATCAGCCATGATTGAATGGCGGAGTAGACTCAATGGGCCAGATGGCCTAATTCTCCTCCTATGTTTTATGGTCTTTCCCTCGTCACAGAAATGGTCTAACTTGCTGAGGATTTCCAGTACTTTCTGATTGCAGTTTAAAATTATAACACTATCCAGTTTCCTTTAAGCTCTTAATAAAATCAATGACTTTTCCATCCCTTGTTCCTTTGGAAATCTGCTGTACTTGAGCAAATGCAGACCTGTCAGTTTGCCAGACTTAGTTCATTTGAATCAGCTCTGAGCCTGGGGATACACTCAGTGGCCAATTTATTAGGTACACTTGTCTAACTGCTCATTAATGAAAATATCCAATCAGCCAATCATATGGTAGCAACTTGGTGCACAAAAGCATGCAGATATAGTCATAGTCATACTTTATTGATCCCGGGGGAAATCGGTTTTCGTTACAGTTGCACCATAAATAATAAATAGTAATAAAACCATAAATAATTAAATATTAATATGTAAATTATGCCAGGAAATAAGTCTAGGACCAGCCTATTGGCTCAGGGTGTCTGACCCTCCAAGGGAGGAGTTGTAAAGTTTGATGGCCATAGGCAGGAATTACTTCCTATGACACTCTGTGTTGCATCTCGGAGGAATGAGTCTCTGGCTGAATGTACTCCTGTGCCCAACCAGTACATTATGTAGTGGATGGGAGACATTGTCCAAGATGGCATGCAACTTGGACGGCATTCTCTTTTCAGACACCACCATCAGAGAGTCCAGTTCCATCCCTACAACATCACTGGCCTTACGAATGAGTTTGTTGATTCTGTTGGTGTCTGCTACCAACATGGTCAACAGATTCAGTTGTTGTTCAGATTAAACATCAGAATGGGGAAGTAATGTGATCTAATTGCCATTGACCATGGTGACAGATGAAGTGGTTTGTGTTATCTCAGGCACAGTTGATTTCATGATTTTCATGCATAATGGTCTTTAGAGTTTACAGAGAAAGGTGCAAAAAACATCCAGCGAGTGGCAGTTCTGTGGGCGAAAATGACTCGTTAAATAAGAGAGGTCAGAGGAGAATGGGCAGACTGGTTCAAGCTGACAGAAAGGCGGCAATACAGCATCTCTGGATGCACAACACAACGAGCCCTGAAGCAAACAGTGATAGCAGCAGATGACCACAAACCTGCTGTACCTAATAAAGTGGCCACTGAGTGTAGCTGATGGGAAGGAAATGGGAAGTTGGTGGAGCTGGCACCTACCCTGTTAGGATCAAGAACTACAGCTCAATTCCATCTACTTCCATTGCTGTTTTAATGTGCAAATTTGTAGCTTCTACTGATTTATAGAGTTTACAAGCTGATTTGGTTCCATTCAATCCAATTAAATGAGCAACCTTAGGCACAGTGTTTCTCTGAAATCTGCAGATCCCAGATGAAGAGCTGTAAAATGCTATGGAAAACTCAATGTTTTCGGTCCCATCTTACTGACACAGCAATTAAGTGCTTTCACCTGCTAATAGCTAAGTTGCGAAAGTCTCAACTTCAAGTTCAAGGTTATTGTCATTCAGCCGTAGAGATGTATACTGCTAAAGGAAACAATGTTCTTCTGGGACCAAAGTGCAGAACACAGTACATATATCACATACCGCACATAAGATATTACAGATATTATATAGACGTACAAGTTGACATATAGTTAAATATACAATAGTACAATGCTATGGATGGCAGGGTGGAGACATGTCCCTAACAAAAGAGGTGTGAGGTGCTTCTTCCCTCTACTAGCCTGCAGGTAATCCTTGGGCAAGATGTAGCACCCACTTAGTCCCCCAATCGGGGTCATATGAAGCCATGGGAGCTGGTGGTGGATGGTCGCAAGATGCATATCACAAGTCCTGGTTACGCAACCACAGACGCTAGGCAATCTCTGAAGAGTATTGATAATGGCTGGGGTCACCCGTCTTGTAAAGACACTGCCCAGAAGAAAGCAATGGCAAACCACTTCCGTAGAAAAATTTGCCAAGAGTAATCATGGTCATGTAGACCATGACCACCTATGTCATACAACAAAGAACATAATAATGATAATGAGTACAATGCTACTTGCGTTGTCGTAAATAATGTGAACTGTTAACTTGTTTATCAACAAAATATATAAATTTTCTTAAAATATGACCAGATCTCTATCTTTCAATCTTTTTCATTCACTTCTAACTAGTATAAAGAACGAACTGATAACAATGTTCCACAGATGCAACATCAATGTTGTTAAGTAGTTCACCGCCAACAGCATTGCATTTGGGAATGATGGTACGTCTGCACGACAACAAGGAAATGCATTCCTTTTGGGGGAGCTGGTAGTGAGATATCCTTCACAAATGAACTATCATAAATCCATCAGTTGTCCTCCCGGCAGTTCAGACACAAAAATGCAAAAACTCAAAAAAATCAGGGGGCACCGCAGTAGCATAGAGGTTCGTGCAATGCTATTACAGCTCAGGGCGTCAGAGCCCGGAGTTCAATTCTGGCGACCTCTGCAAGGAGTTTGTACGTCCTCCTTGCGAACGCATGGGTGCTTTGGTTTCCACCCACAGTCCAAAGACGAACCAGTTAGTAGGTTAATTTGTCATTGTAAATTGTCCTGTGATTAGGCTAGGGTTAAATAGGTGGGATGCTGGGCGGCGTGGGTCTTTGGGCCAGAAGGGCCTGTTCTGCACTGTATCGCTAGATAAATAAATAAACAAACAAACAAATAAATAAACAAATCATGGAGTGTGGAAACACCCCCTTCAGCTACTGAGTCTGCACCAACTTCTCTATGCTTATCATCTGAATCAAATCAAAGAGCCTAAACAGTGAGAGGCAGAAAGGGTGACAGCCAGGGCCTTTGGTGCTCCTGAAAGGAACATTAATTCTGCCCAGAAAACTTAACCATTATACATCATCACTATACTAACATGCAATTTTCTACTGTTTAAAGAGCCAGGCGATGCTAAAGACAAGAGCTACATAGACAGAATTCATTAGTAATCCATGAGGTCAAACTCAACATGGCTGATTTTATTCTAGTTTAGTTTGCTGATGAGATGGTAGTTGAAGTATCATGCTCAATATGGCTATAGTTAAACACTTCCACACAGATCTGAAATGTAGTGAGAGCCTGGTGAATATTCTCTACCAGTGACTAACAGCAAATAAAACATGAGATTCTGGTACCCCTGGCTCTTGAGCACTAAGCTGAATTGTAAATTGTTTGTAATGAAGCAGCCACCAGTGCTTATACAGCTTTCACTTGCTCAGTCGTCTCTCAGATCAGAGTCTGCTGCATTTTCTATTACATTGGCCAGTCTCTCAGTAATACGAGTTTGGATATTCATACAGGTACGATGTTTCATTCATTAAAGTGTCAGCAAGCCACTCATCTATCAACTAATTCATTATTCGCAATCCACTTGTACATCTTGATAGAAAAGTTTAGGATCAGAATCAGGTTGTGAAAGCTGCTGTTTTGTGGCAGCAATACATTGCAAGACATAAAAATTACTGCATGTTACAATAAAATAAATAAATAATGCAAAGGAGGAATAGTAAGATAGTGTTCATGGTTGCATAGACCGTTCCGAAATCTGACGATGGAGGGAAAGCTGTTCCTAAAATACTGAGGCAAACAATAGGAACTCTGCAGATGCTGGAAATTCAAGCAACACACATCAAAGTTGCTGGTGAACACAGCAGGCCAGGCAGCATCTCTAGGAAGAGGTACAGTCGACGTTTCAGGCCGAGTCCTGATGAAGGGTCTCGGCCTGAAACATCAACTGTACCTCTTCCTAGAGATGCTGCCTGGCCTGCTGCGTTCACCAGCAACTTTGATGTGTGTCCCTAAAATACTGAGTGTGGGTCTTCAGGATCATGTACCTCCTCCCTGATGGTAGTTATGAGGAGACATGGCCCAGGTGGTGAGGCCCTTAATGCTATTGAACAATTTTGATCAAGTTTCATACACAGGTTTGCTGAACCTCACAGACATTGCATTTCTTTCAAGCTCATCAAACACATTTGAATTCTCATGTAGCAGCCAATTCTAACAAATCAATTGCTGCTGCTGGTGAGCCCCATGGATTTGTTATGCCTGTATGACGTGCCCTCCAGAAACTTCAATAATGACTGTTCCAAAAGTCAAAGAACTGCAATCGATCCCTTCCTAGCAATTTGCAAAACATACAATCTTGAACCGATGAAACTCGAGCGTCCTTATGTGTAGATAAGCGTAACTAAGTGGTCAACAAAAGATATGACATTCATCGGCCCCCAGAGCCAAAATGCCCTGTACAAAGCAGAAATACTTTTCTTATATCATGCCTGCACTCATGTGACTAGTTACAATAGTATATATAATAGACAAGCAACACAGAATACAACGCAGATAGAGAACAGATGCATCTCAAATTACTTGTATAACTCACTGAAACTAAAGCCAGCTTTGTGTTTGAAAATACAGGGGTTGAAATTTCTTAATAACTACCTATTTGCATAATGAAAAGTGAAACCCACTATGTCAAAGATTAACACAGCTTTCCTACTCCTGCTGAAGTGACCAGCACCAGGTGATAAATCAGACAGATTCTCATGTCAGCATAGTTACCTCAGCAAGCTGAGGCTACAGTCTCAAGGTTTTCTGAAAAGAGTAAGCCATTACAACTGACAAAAATGCAGAGAGGAGAAATTAACAACCTTCAGAGGAGTTAGAGGTCAAAAATCTAGGCTTGGACCTGTCATAGGCACTACTCCAAAGGATGAAATCCTACGTAAATTGGGTGTGATCATACTTAAAGCATGTTTGGATGGATGTCAGGACTCACTAGTTGTCTGATGCTCAGTCCTTCTTGCTATATTGGCTGCCTTCCAGCTGTTTGTGAGGGACCAAGGAAGTTTCCAACCATAATTTCCTCCACAAGTCTGTATCTTGTCTCATATTTTGCCCCTCCCACCCAAGCCACAAGAAGAATCCATTGGGTCTGCAATGATCTATTACATGCCACGGTAGCGTAATAGTTAGCATAATGCTATTATGGCTCAGGGCGTCAGAATTCAGACTTCAATCCTGGCGTCCTCTGTAAGGAGTTTGTATGTCATCCCTGTGGAATATGTGGGTTTCTTCTGGGTGCTCAGGTTTCCTCCTGCAGTCCAAAGATGTACTGGTTAGTAGGTTAATTGGTCATGGCAAACTGTCCCCTGACTAGGCTAGTGTTATAATCAGGGGTTGCTGGCAGCACAATGTGAAAGCCTAGAAGGGCCTATTCCACGCTGTATCTCCAAATAAAAGAAATAAAAATACAAAAACCATCCAAGTGACCCTCCAGCATGCACCCTGGATAAGAGATAAGCTTTATCTGTCACGTGTACCTCGAAGCATGCAGTGAAATATATATTGGTCTGTGTCAAATTAAATCAGCGAGGGTTATGCTGGGCATCTGCAAGTGTTGCTATGCTTCCGACACCAGCATAACATGCCCCTGGGTGCCTATCCTGAATGCACTACATACTATTTTACCCACTGTCAGCACACAAACATTAATAAAGAATGGTCATATTTTTTCTTCCCATCTTCCTCAGAAGGTGTTTTTTTGTGTGGAAAGCAGCTGATACTAGTATGAGCCATTGAAGTATTGGGATTTAGCACTATACAAGCCCAAATCATGTAAAATGATAAACAGCTTTTAAAGATATTGTACCATTGCTTTTCTTCTTTCCAAGGGATTACCTATCTGTTTAACTGCCAAAAGCCTTGATAAAATAGACAACAACTCTTTGAATAGGATATAGAGTGGTGATGTACTCTTATCAATTCCTTTAATCATCACTACTTGCATTTACAATGAAATGGTTTTTAGTTGACAGTGAGATTACTTTAGCTGGTATTGCTAGAAAATTCAGTAAGATAAGGAAGAAAGCATTTATCTCACTAAGAAGTCAGAGTTTGGAAACCTGTCTCCCAGAATTAATGAATGGACACAGTATCCGTGATTTAATCTGACATTCCAATAGATGTAATCAAGGGTAAATAATCTCCTACTGTTATTAACAGCTGTGCATTGACCCTTCAAAATGCAAATGCTTTTTCAAATACAGTCAGGAAGTGTTACTTTAATTTTCATTGCTTCAGGAAATTAAACAATTGTAATAATAACTACAGGTGTTAACACCATAACACCAATGTGTTGGCACGTGGCCAAGTGGTTGAGGTGTCGGTCTAGTGAGGCAGCGTGTTGCGTCCTTGAGCAAGGCACTTAACCACACATTGCTCTGCAACGACACCGGTGCCAAGCTGAATCGGCCCTAGTGCCCTTTCCTTGGACAATACCGGTGGCATGGAGAGGGGAGACTTGTAGCATGGGCAACTACCGGTCTTCCATACAACCTTGCCCAGGCCTGCGCCCTGGAAACCTTCCAAGGCGCAAATCCATGGTCTCATTAGACTAATGGATGCCTATTTAACACCATAAGATGAAGGAGAGAATTAAGCCATTTGGCCCATTGAGCCTTCTTTGCCATCCAACCACGGCTGATTTATTTTCCCTGTCAACCTCATTCTCCTGCCTTCTTCCTGTAATCTTTGTCAAGACCGTATAAACCTTTGTTTCTATTGCAATACTTTTACAGATATCACTGGGATATGTTGGAGAAAGGCACACGACAACATATCAATACAAGAACTGTGTCCAGGAGTATTTCTCCAATGCCATGAGCTCTCAGGTGTGTAGGGACAGTGCATCTGGTAAGATGCCCTATGTAGATTAGTAATATATTATAACAAAGCTATACTGAATGTACCTTCCTCAATATGAAAGATTATATGTTGTGTGATAAGGGTCATTTATAAATCTTCACTATTTATGAATACAGATCTATGATTCCTTGAAAATTGTCACAGACAGAAAGTGGTGTAAAGGAAGGTTTTGGTACATTGGCCTTCATATATCAAAGTATTGAGTACAGGAGTTGGGATGTTGTGTTGAAGTTGTAGAAGACATTGATGAGGACCAATTGGGAGTATTGTCTACAGTTCTGGTCACCTATCAACAAGATATCAAAAATATTGAAGGAGTATTGAGAAAATTTACAAGGATGTTGCTCAGACTTGAGGGTCTGAGTTGTAGGGAAAGCTGGAATAGATTAGGACTTTGTTCACTGGAGCATAGGAGAATGAGGGGAGATTTGACAAAATTAAGAGAGGTATAGGCAGAGTAAATGCAAGCAGGCCTTTTCCTCTGAGGTAAGGTGGGACTAGAAACAGAGGTCATCAGTTTAAGTTGTAAGGTGAAATATTTAAGGGGTACGAGTGTGGAACGAGCTGCCAGTGGAAATTGTAGATGTGGGTCTGATTTCAAAATTTGGGTGAAATTTGGATAAGTACATGTATGGAGGGCTATGTGGGTCAATAGGTCTAGGCAAAATGAGAGTTTGGCATGGACTAGATGGGCTGAGAGCCTGTTTTTATGCTGTAGTGCTCTATGACAATGAGCAAGAGATAGTTTCTTGAATTTTGACTATATTGCATAACAATCACCCAATGTTATGGTGGTAGGCAGAACAGCATGAGTGTGCCAAATGGGACACTATTACAATGTACATATTATATAAAACAGTGCCAAACAATATGCATGGAAACCTGAATTAAATTTAAACAGTGAACGTCATGTTTGGGAAAGATCATGAATCCTAAGGGCAGAATGTGAATGGATGCAGCTGATTGATATTCCTTTACAATCACCTAGCCTTGATTTTTCCTTCCTTCCATCTTCTAGCCCCACACTGTTCCGATAGAACCAGGCCCCTACAGACGCAACCTCCTGTTGTTAGTTTACTTCATTAGATGAAGATCAATCTGACCCTTGCCGTGTGGAAGATGAGGAACTCATTATGAAGTCCTGTGGTTAGAGGGAACAATAACTCTGCATTCCTAGACTTTCCATTTTTCCGCTGGTTACAACTGTCCCAATGTCCGCTAGCTATAATCATTGGGGCAAAGATTGGTTGGGTGTGCAATTGAAGGTTCTATCATACGTAAAGGTGCTGGTTCTGGAAGCTATAACCTGATGATGTCACTGAACACTGAAGAGCATTCGCCTAAGTGTAGGTTTACGTTGAAACGACAAACTTATCCTGTGAGAACACCAGTGACTTAGGGCTTTTTCAGTCTTGAGTCCAAACATAAAAGACAGTTGGAATAAAAACAGGGATAGGAAGGAAATCAGACCACAAGACAGTGGGCCAAATGGCCTAATTCTGCTCCTTCAAGTTGGCTCTGCCATTCTGTTATGGCTGATTTACTATTCCTCTCTATCCCATTCTCCTGCCTTCTTCCCATAACCTTAGACACCTTGACTAATCAAGAATCTCCGCTTTAAATATACTCAGCAACTTGGGCTCCACAGCCATCCACGGCAATGAATTCCACAGATTCCCCAACGTCTAGCTGTAAAGCTTCCTCCTCATCTCTGATCTAAATGGTCTTCCCTCTATTCTAAGGCTGTGCCCTCTGGTTCTAGACTCATCCATGATAGGAAACATCCTCTCCACATCCACCCTCTTGAGGGCTTTCGATATTCAATAGGTTTCAACAAGATCACTGCTCATTTTCCGAAACTCCAGCGACAAGCCCACAGCCATCAAATGCTCCTCATGCGCAAATGTGCAAGCCAGACAGGATCTGCAAGATGATAAATGCCTGGTGTTATAGATTGGACTTGCTTGAGAATTTTCCATTGTTAAGTTTTCCATTATTCAAGTGCGGTGTAACTTTTCCATACACTTGATTTACAACTCACTTCTCTGGATTGGTCTCATGCAGAACTGAAGGAATAAACCCACCCCGGAACAGTTTGCAATTTCTCTTCTAATTCAGAAACTTTTAGCATGATCAATATTCAGAGTCAGAATCAGGTTTAATATCACTGGCATATGTCGAGAAATGTGTTAATTTTGTGGCAGCAGTACATTGCTATACATAATATAGAAAAAAATGTGAGTTACAGTAATGACATATATGTATGTATATCAAATTAAATAGGCAGCACAAAAACAAATTTTAAGAAGTAGTGCAGTAGAGTTCATGGGTTCAAGGTCCATTCAGAAACCGAAAGGCAGAGGGAAAGAAGCTATTCCTGTGTTGTTGAGTGTGTGCCTTCAAGCTCCTGTACCTTCCTGGTGGTAACAATGAGAAAAGGGCATATCCTGGGTGATGGGGGTCCTTAATGAGGGACGCCACCTTTCTGAGGCACCACTCCTTGAAGATGTCCTGGATACTACGGAGACTAGTACCAATGCTGGAGCTGACTAATTTTACAACTCTCTGCAGCTTACTTTAATCCTGTGCAGTAGCCCCCCCCACCCCCGCCCAACCAAACCAGATAGTGATGCAACAAGTCAGAATGCTCTCAAAGTCAAAATATTGCAGGTAATATCATGCTTTGATGTTGTAACCTCTGGTTTAATTCAAAGATTATTAATTTTTATCTATTTATGTTACAGCACGGTAACAGGTCGTTCCAGCTCAACACGTGGCCAAGTGGTTAAGGTGCTCGTCTAGTGATCTGAAAGTCGCTAGTTCGAGCCTCAGCTGTGGCAGCATGTTTGTGCCCTTGAGCAAGGCACTTAATCACACATTGCTGTAGTCTGTGCGAGGAGTGGCGCCCCACATAGACTTCCAATCTGCGCCTTGTAAGGCATGAAAATGCCCGACGCAGGCCTCTCATGGTCTGAGTCGACATTCCCTCCCCTCCCCCCAGCTCAACAAGCCCATGCAGCCCAATTACACCCATGTGACCAATTAACCTACTTACCATTGCTTCTTTGGAATGTGGGAGGAAACTGGAGCACCTAGAAGAAACCCACATAGTCATGGGAAGAATGTACAAACCCCTTACAGAGACAGTAGCAGAATTGAACCTGGGTCATTGGCACTGTATCAACATGATACTAACTGCTACAATACCATGCCACCTCCAATTACGGGAAAGCAGGGCCTCTAGTTATAGAAAATTAATTATGGCCAAGAACGCATTTTCTGTTACTTAAGAATGGGACAAAATCCTTTGGTTGAAACAAATTCGAATTTAATTTGACGATATATTACCTTTAAAGTTCAAAGCCCACAGTAAATTATCAAAGTACATGCAGTGTACGGTATGTCACCAAATACCACCCTGAGATTCATTTTCTTGAGGGCATTCACAATAAATACAAAGAAACACAATATAATCAATGAAATACTACACACAAAGACAAGCAAACCAGTGTGCAAAAGATATCAAGTAGTACAAATACAAGAAAAACAAAATAATGTATAAATACAGTACTGTGCAAAGCCTTAGGCACATACTAGGGCACCCAGTACTTTTGTACAGTACTGTATGTGTCAATGTGGAGCAGACAGTGAGTTTGTAATTCTGGCGGGAGCAAAGGATTTGTGAATAGCGAGGTTGTGCTGTGGGAGGTGTGTGGGACAGGTGACAGAGAAGGAGTGCCAAGGGTGCAGACACACCTAGCCTTGAGACACGAGGTAAGGTCGTCTGGTTCCAAACAACTGGTTTATTGATCATTACAGAATGTATCTCTGGTGCTTCCTATTCCTTCCCCTCTCCCTTCCCCTTTTCCCAACCATGATTCCCCTCTCCCTGCCCGCTTCCCACTCTCAGTCCACAATGGAGACCCATATCAGAATCAGGTTTATTACTCATTTATGTCATGAAATTCATCTTTTTTTGTGGCAGCAGTACAGTGCAATACATAAAATTACTACACTAGTGTGCAAAAGACTTAGGCACCCTATACTTTTGCATAGACTGTAAGTAATAAATAATATTGAGAACAGGAGCTGTAGAGACCTTAAAAGTGAGCATACAGGTTGTGGAATCAGTTTTGGAGTGAGTGAAATTATCCACACTCGTTCGGGGGCCTGATGGTTAAGGGACAGTAGCTGTTCTTGAACTGGGTGGTTTGGAACCAAAGATTCCGGTAACTCCTTCTTGATGGCAGCGGTGAGAAGAAAGCATGGCCTGGATGTCGTGGTCATTGATGATAGATGCTACTTTCCTGTGACAGCACACCTTGTAGATGTGTTCAACAACTGAGAGGGCTCTACCTGTGATGCACTAGGCTATACCCAATACTTTTTTTTTAGGTTCTTCCATTCAAGGGCATTAGTGTTTCTCTGCCAGGCTGTGATGCAAACAGTCAGTATACTTGCCACCATGCATTTACAGAAACTGGCAAAATTTGGGATGACATGTCAAATCTTAGCAAACTTCTAAAGAAGTAGTGGCACTTACATACTGGACCCAGGTCAGATCCTTTAAAACAATAATGCTGAGGAATTTAAAAGATACCGACACTCTCCACCTCTAATCCCATAATGAAGAATGGCTCAAGGACCTCTGGTTTCCTCCTCCTGTAGTCAATAATCACCTCTTCGGCCTTGCTGATATTGAGTGAGAGTTTGCTGTGACACCATTCAGCCGGATTTTCAATTTCCCAACGATGTGCTGATTCGTCACCACCTTTGATTTAGCCAACAGCAGTGTGTGATCAGCAAACGTAACTATGGCACTGGAGCTGTACTTAGCCTCACAGTCATGAGTATAATGCCAGCAGAGCACAGGGCTAAGCAGAAGGTCTTGTGGTGGACCTGGGCTGATGCTTGTTGTTGAGATGTTGTTGCCAATCCTAACTGACTGGGCAGGAAATCGTGGACCCAGTTGCAAGAGGAGGTACTGGGGCTTAGGTCTCGGAGCTTTTTGGTTATTATAGGAGGAATTATGGCGTTGAATGCAGAGCTAGTGTCAATGAAAAGCATCCTGATTTACGCATCTTCACTGTCCAGATGTTCCAGGGTTGAGTGAAGAGCCAGTGAAATGGTACTGCTATGGATCCAGGTTGGAGCAGACCCAAGTCGTTCTTCAGGAAGGATTTGAAATATTTCATCCCCCCCCACTGTGATCTACACACAGGACACCCCAACCCGCTCTCCGCTGTGATCCAGACACAGGAGCCCTCTCAAAACACCTCAACACACTGAATGTAGTAACACACTAAGATTCTTCAATGAAGTGTATGCAGACAAAATTTGCAACTGAGTCACAGGAGACATTAAGCCAGATTGTATTGTTTTTCACATGATTTTCTAGAGAGAAACTCCAGTTAACTTCAGTGCAAAGGTCAGTTTGCTCTTGACTTCTGCTTCTAAGCTTTGCAATACAATAGTCAGAAATGAGCTGGAGGACAGACGCTGCTGCATCTGGCTCCTCAATTTCAGGCCAGGTATAGCTGCCATTGGTGGAATTCATATGAATTGGGCCATTATTGGGCCACCAAAAGGGCAATTATAGAGAGGTAGTTTTTTTTTTCTTTCCTCATTTAAATTAATAATTTTAATTAATTTATAGTAAATGTAGAACACAGAATAGTATAGATCCTTCAGCCCATGATGTTCTGCTGAACTTTTAACCTGTTCTAAGATCAGTCTAACCTCTCCCTCCCACATACAGTAACTCTATATTTTCTTGCATCCGTGTTATCTAAGAGTCTCTTAAATGTCCCTAATGTATCTGCCTCTACCAACACCGCTGACAATGCATTCCACACATCTATCACTTCCTGTGTGAAGAAATGCACTTGGCTCTGATATCCCTCCCCTCCCCACTACACTTTCCTTGCAACACCTTAAAGCTATGGCCCCCTTGTATGAGTCATTCCTGCCTTGGGAAAAAGTCTCTGGCTGTCCAATCCATCTATGCCTCTATCAAGGCACCTTTCATCCTCCTTCTCCCTAAAGAGGATCACCCTGCCTTGCTCAAGCTTTCCACTTAAGACGGGTTCTCTAATCCAGGCAGCATCCTGGTAAGTCTCTGTAGCCCCTCTAAAGCTTCTTATAATGAGGCGACTGGAACTGAACACAATACTCAAAGTGTGTAGAGGTGTTACTTACATTTTAAATCTTCAATGACATAAATTTGAAATATTAATATAAATATCCCTGATTACTGGATACATTTAAAATGTGTTTGAAGGCCTTTGACAATAACGAACAGTCAAAAGGCCATTAGTGTAGATTGGTGGGCAAGAGCATTGTATATTTTGCCTGGGACTGAGTTGTCACTCACAACCCTCGCAGTGTCATAGTAACAAAACTGATGTAAGGGTTTCTTCTTCTATGTTACTGCGTAGTCATTTACTGCCATGTACACATCGGACTTCAACTACTGCACAGAATCTTGCCATCTTCAGAAGTTTTCGGATGACTCTGCCATAGTTGGATGCATCAGCAAGGGAGATGAGGCTGAGTACAGGGCTACGGTAGGAAACTTTGTCACATGGTGTGAGCAGAATTATCTGCAGCTTAATGTGAAAAAGACTAAGGAGCTGGTGGTGGACCTGAGGAGGGCTAAGGCACCGGTGACCCCTGTTTCCATCCAGGGGATCAGTGTGGACATGGTGGAGGACTACAAATACCTGGGGATACGAATTCACAATAAACTGGACTGGTCAAAGAACATTGAGGCTGTCTACAAGAAGGGACAGAGTAGTCTCTATTTCTTGAGGAGACTGAGGTCCTTTAACATCTGTCGGACGATGCTGAGGATGTTCTACGAGTCTGTGGTGGCCAGTGCTATCATGTTTGCTGTTGTGTTCTGGGGCAGCAGGCTGAGGGTAGCAGACACCAACAGAATCAACAAACTCATTCGTAAGGCCAGTGATGTTGTGGGGATGGAACTGGACTCTCTGACGGTGGTATCTGAAAAGAGGATGCTGTCCAAGTTGCATGCCATCTTGGACAATGTCTGTCATCCACTACATAATGTATTGGGTGGGCACAGGAGTACATTCAGCCAGAGACTCATTCCACCGAGATGCAACACTGAGCGTCATAGGAAGTAATTCCTGCCTGTGGCCATCAACCTTTACAACTCCTCCCTTGGAGGGTCAGACATCCTGAGCCAATAGGCTGGTCCTGGACTTATTTCCTGGCATAATTTACATATTATTATGTAATTATTTATGGTTTTATATGGCTATATTTATACACTGTTCTTGGTTGGTGCAACTGTAACGAAACCAAATTTCCCTCAGGATCAATAAAGTAGGACTATGACTATGACTATATTTAAAATGGCTTCTTTGTTATGTAACTGCTGAGAAAGTCCTCCCGCTAGCAGTTTGTTTGGATCATGTTACTGATAAGAGGATGAACAAACCAACTGGGATAGATGTTATTCTTTGTGTGTGTCTGTAAGTTAGTGTGATGTGTGGGTTTTTGGGCAGAAGGCGGGAGAAAGAGACAGAGGATGGACCAGGTGCTGTGAGTCCGCTAACGGGGTTGGACCCCAAGCAGGAGTCTGAGGTCCAGGGTGTTCGGCAAGGAGAGGAGACGGAGACAGACTTGTGTGCAGTGTCTGGTCAACCACCGTTGTTGGTCCCAGGTGGCAGGGTGAGGTGGTCCGAGGGGTTGCAGGGTGAAGAAGAAGGGTCCTGAGCTCCAATTATTTGTGCACGAAGAGATTGAACTTAGATAAGTGTAGCGCCTTTTATTTTCCTTTTATATTTTATTCTCTATTAATTATATAGTAATATCTATAAACTGTAAATCATTTAATCGTATCTGGTGTGTCGTCTGTTATTTGGGCGGGGTGGGGTACCTCACACAGCATCCACACAAACTATTACCGAGTTTGGCGGGGCTGAGGGCTGTTTCCCCAGACGACAGCGAGTTGAGCGACCCTGAGGCTGGCCAGGGGGCTACACTGACAATCAGAACCATGGAGATCACAAAGATAAGAACATCACAGATAGCCCAATGGAAGAAAAATCCAAAATCTTGTGGTAATTTTTAAGGAACAGCTGAGAAAAAGAGACATAGGTGGAGTTTAGAAAAGGAATTCTAGAACTCTGAGCCTTTATAGTTAATGGACAGCTGCCAAAAAAAATGAGGTAAAGGTAATCAAGATGCCAGTAACTGAGGAACACAAAGTCCTCGGAAGTTCACAGGGTTGTAGAAAATTATTCCATAATTGTTTACATCAGAGTTAAGGCAGCTCAGAAATCTTGATGCACTTTATATATTTTTTTAAAAGTTCACATTCAATCCTGCATGAAGTACTAACTGCCCTTTTGGCTTATGTTATTGAATGAAATAATGAAATTCTTCTGACACAGCCAAGTAAAGAAAAGGAGACATTTTCCTTGACAAAAATAGAAAAAAAATGTCACCATATGTTTACTAAATGCTTAAAGAAGCAGCAATGGCACAGTTTCCCACTCCCAAAATTTGGTCACATTCACTTCAATCTAAATACATAACATAAACGCTACTTTTATGCAAATTTAGTTTAAGCAAATGAGGGCCAATTTCAACATCAGCTTCCATTAAACTGATATAGGTATAATTAAATTTCTCTTTAACTTCGCATTAAACAGCGGTAACAAATCTACCTATTCATTGCACCACTGGCTGTGCTGAATACCATACGTTTATACTTCCAGAACCAACCTGATTGTATTCCGAGAGAAGCATAGACAACCAATCTGTTTGCCAGTGTCCTTTTTTGCACTTTTCCTTTCTGTAAGCTTCTTCCCCCCTTGTGTTGGAACAAGATTCTTTTGGCATCGCTGAGCATGGCTGTTTGATTGGTGGTCCTGATACAAGTCCTTGATCTTGCTGAGTGAACTTCCTGTTTACATAAACTGAAAGCCGGCTAAGTAGCACTAAACCTCTCCTAGTCCTTGGTGCGCAGCATATTATTCTAATAGTTCTTAACTATCCCCCAAAACATTTTCACCTGAGTGGTGTCTCGTTTTAAGAAGTCCTCCTTTTGCAACATTGAGAGAGTATAGCTGCCGTTTAACATCACTGCTGTGTCAGCCAAGGTCACCAATAATTAACCTGACATTGCTGCTACATTAGCCAGGGGCACAATTCAGTGGCCTTTGCAATTAGATACATACTGAAGCAAATGAAGTGTGATTTTTATAAACCATGTCACATGTTTTGAGATTTAAAATACATGCTTCTTGGAACTTATTATACTCCTGGATAAATCAAATTTGCAGTTCCTTGCTCACATGCTTTTTGAACTTGAGGTGAAAATGGATTTTGTATAGCATTGCAATTAAAATCATCATTGTTGCTTTCATTTAGCCTGGAGTTAGGACAGGAGAATGAGTCAAAGTCTAACCATGTTACATGACTCACTACTACTGAATCTCACAATTCGCCAGTATTTCTCATGTTATTGCCAGAAACACTGCATTCTTCATTACTGTATTCAGCGCAGTCATAGTCAAGTCTGCGTTTCTGCAAACACCACCAAGTAAATGAAAGTATGATCAAGTGTTTGATTCTCTTGTTTCAATGAATTTGTTTTTGTCAATGATAGAAAATTTCCTATCAAGCTCTGGAAGGTCACGCAAGCGTAAGTGGGATGTCCCCCAGTATAGACGAGTTACCAACACTTGCAGCACAACAGATGGATGTAGAAATGCCACTCACACAAGGTACTACACAATTATATTGTATTTCTCCCCCCCCCCCGGTGATAAATGACTCCAAGAAAATACGCTTCAAGGTAGTAGAAGTTAAGTACTTCTTATCCAAAATTCCAAAATCCACGAACCACTGAAATCCTATTTTTTTAACCACTGGCATGACGTCACAAATGGAAAATTTCACAAGATGCTAGGAAGGTTCCCAGGTGATGCACAGGATTCTGCACACCAGAGACATCCCAAAGTACCTCAATATACAGATGCAAAATTCAAAATACTTTTGGCCTCAAGCATTTCGGACAAGAGATGCTCAACTGTACTTGGTAACATATATACTTCTTTGAAGTTACTTTGAACATTCCACAGAGAACTGTGAAGAGTTCAGACACTTTTTTTGTATTCCAGTTACAGTATTAGCCCCATCATAGAACTGCCAGCATTTAAGCTGAAGTATAGTTGCACCAATCATTATCTTGGGCTCTTGACCTCACAGCAAGAATCGTAAATGCTTTAAAATGTGTTTATCTGCTCTGTACAAATGCCAGTCCTGATAACTCCTAAAAGCACTCCAGCATTCCTTGTTGCTTGTACGTTGTCTTAGAAGTTGTATGTAATTAAAACAATTGAAAATGGAATACAACTACTTTTTTTCATCTATTTTTCCCCCAAGGGCAGTGGTCCCCAACCACTGGGCCGCAGACCAGTACCGGGCCGCAAAGCATGTGCAAGGAAACAATATGGTTTGGGGATATGAGTCAGCTGCACCTTTCCTCATTCCCTGTCACGCAGTGTTGAACTTGAACGCACGCAAGGTCATTACCCGCGCGTCATCCATGTCAGCGCGGGAAGAAGGTCAACTGCTCGAGCTTGCAAATGACGATGGGCTGAAAAGTATGTTTGACATAATATCTCTGCTGGCATTCTGGATCAAAGTCAAGGCTAAATATCCTGAGATAGCCACAAAAGCACTGAAAACGTTGCTTCCATTTCCAACATATCTCTGCAAAGCAGGGTTTTCTGCAATGAATGCAACAAAAACTAAATTGCAGAACAGACTGGACATAAGGAACTCCCTTCGAGTATCGCTGTCTCCCATCACCCCTCGATGGGACCATCTTATTGCAGGGAAACAAGCCCAGGGCTCCCACTAACTCAGCGATATTGGTGTGTTGCAATGATTTTATATGTTCATACAAGGAAAATATGCACTGTGTGTTTAATATCCAAATGTTATTTAAAATGTTATAATGCTATTGACTTATAAATGACTTATAATTGACTTATCACTATATTCATGCGAGGAAAATATGCGCTGTGTGTTTAATATTAAATTCGTTAGATAAACCCTTTTAGAAACAAAATTGAGTGTATTAGCCACTTATAAGTGACTTATAGTTGACTTATCACCTATATTCCTGGTCGTGATTAACACCCCTCCCCCCCACAGGGTTGTCAACTGTCCCGTATTAGCCGGGACATCCCGTATATTGGGCTAAATTGGTTTGTCCCATACAGGACTGCCCTTGTCCCATATTTCCCCCGCTAAGGGAGAGCGTTCCTATGAAACCGTTTGTAAGCCAAAATGGCCTAAAGCGCAGAAGCAATTACCATTAATTTATATGGGAAAAGTTTTTGAGCGTTCCCAGACCCAAAAAGTAACCTACCAAATCATGCCAAATAACACATAAAACCTAAAATAACACTAACGTATAGTAAAAGCAGGAATGATATGATAAATACACAGCCTATATAAAATAGAAATAATGTATGTACAGTGTAGTTTCACTGAACAGAGTCGCCAAAAATGATTTGCAGAAAAAAATCGGCACGTACACGCATGCGCACACAGGTACCCAAGCAAGGCTTCATGGTCACAGTAGTCTTTCTCGGGTTAAATACAAGTGTCCCGTATTTGACTGCTACTCTTGTCCATTAGCAACCCTACACCCACCCACTCCCCCAGGTCGGCTGGTCCGCAAGATTATTGTAATATTGTCAATACTAAACCGGTCCACAGTGCAAAAAAGGTTGGGGACCCCTGCCCAAGGGTATCATGACACCAGCCGCCTTCCATTCCTCAAGTCTGATGTTTGATTGTTTAACCAGAGCTGGTCTCTTAAGGTACACAGTCTGCATGAGGACTCCTGAAAGCTGCAAGTGGTCTGTCCATCTTAAAATTCTAAGAGTTGAGTACACTACCTCAATCAAAAGTCTAGTACAAAACTTAATGAGTGTCATTGTCTGAAAAACCATTTTTTGCATAAAATATTTCACTGACAAATATTAAACCCAAAGTCAAGGGTCAACTGTGGTCCAGGTGCAGGTCAATCGGATAAGGCCAAATAACTGTTTAGAACGGACTAGTTGGGCAATGGGACTGTTGCTGTGCTTTAGTACTCAATGACTATGAAATCTTTAACTTCTCACTTCAGCAGCTTCATTTATACCAGTGCCTAAGAAAAACACGGTAATGGCTATCATCCAGTCGCACTAACATTCATTGCGATGAGGTGCTTTGAATAGTTAGTGATAAAATATATCGACTCCTGTCTGAGTGTTTGCCTATTTGCCTACCATCACAAGAAGTCCACAGCAGATGCTATTTCACTGGCACTTTAATCAACTTGGACATCAAAGATGCATATATCAGAGTGCTCTTTATTGACTATAGCTCAGCATTCAGTACTACCAACCCCTCAAAATAATGAATAAGCTTCAAGGCCTTGGTCTCCATACCTCCTTGGATCTTCAATTTAGCCAGAGGGTGATGGCTGTGAAGGCCAAATCATTGAGTATATTTAAAGCAGAGGTTAATAGGTTTTTAATTAGGAAGAGGCTCAAAGGTCACAGGAAGAAGACTGCAGAACAGGTTTGAAAGGGAAAACAAATCAGCAGTGATCACATGGCAGAATGGATTTGATGGGCTGAATGGCCTCATTCTGCTCTTATGTTCAATGGTCTACGGTCTAAATCACTAAATTCTCATTGTAGGACTTCCTGCCTACATGGTTATAACAATATGGACCACACATGTGATTATGCACCCCCCCCCCCTTTCAGAATGTTCTGTGCCCCCCTCAGGCATCTTTGAACTGGGCTCCAGGCAGATAATACAGCCACAGAAATGTCTGTTTGTATCACTGTGCCTAACTACTGTCATCTATACTTTAAACTGTACAATATGGCAGTCATGGTGTCAATGATGGGGGCTGCTGTTAAACTAGAGTTGCAGGGGACTGGGAACCAGAGTGCCAGAACAGTTAGTGGAGAGGTTGTAGAGGCAGATGTTGGTAAGAACTCAGACAAAGATGTTGGTAAAAAGACCCCAATGGGAGTTGTATACAGACCCCCAAACAGTAGCAACAATGATGCCTACAAATTACAATGCGAGATCAAAAATGCATGCCAAAAGGGCAATGTTACAATAGTCATGAGAAACTCCAATATGCAGGTAAATTGCAAAAATCAGGCTGATACTAGATTACAGGAAAGAATTTTTAGAGTGCCAACGAGATGGCTTTTCAGAACAGCTCATGGCTGAGCCCATTAGAAGATCAGCTATTTTGGATTGGGTGTTGAGAGAAGGTTCTTGGGAAACTGAAAGGTCTGAAGATAGATAAGTCACCTGGACCAGATGGTGTACACCCGACAGTTTTGAAAGAGGTGGCAGAAGAGATTGTGGGGGCATTAGTAATGATCTTTCAAGAATCACTATATTCTAGAATGGTTCTGGAAGACTGGAAAATTGCAAATGACAATCCACTTTTCAAGAATGGAGAGAGGCAGAAGAAAGGAAACTATAGGCCAGTTAGTCTGACCTCAGTGATTTGGAAGTTGTTGGAGTCGATTTTTAAGTATGAGGTCTCACAGCACTTGGAGGTACATGATAAAATAGACCATAGTCAGCATGGTTTCCTCATCAGAAAATCTTGCCTGACAAATCTGTTGGAATTCTTTGAAGAAGTAACAAGCATGATAGACAAAGGAGAATCTGTTGATATTGTGCACTTGGATTTTCAGAACGCCTTTGATAAGGTGCCACACATGAGGCTGCTTAACAAGCTACGAGCCCATGGTATTACAAGAAAGATTCTAGCATGTCATATGAAGAGCCTCTGATGGTTCTGGGCCTCTCTCCACTAAAATTTGAAAAATGAGGGGTGACCTCATTGAAACCTATTGAATGGTGAAAAGCCTTGATAGAGTGGATGTTTCTTATGGTGGGGCGAGTCTAAGATCAATCAACCAGCCTCGGAATAGAGGGCATCATTTTAGAACAGAGATGAGGGGGAATTTCTTTAGCCAGAGAGTGCAGAATCTGTGGGGGTTTTTTTTGCCACAGGCAGCTGTGGAGGCCGTCTTTATGTATATTTAAGGAAGAGAATGATAAATTCTTGATTGGTCAAGGCCTGAAGGGATACGGGGAGAAGGCAGGAGAAGAAAATTAGATCGGCCATGATGAAATAGCAGAGCAGACTTGAAGGGCCAAGTGGCCTAATTCTGCTCCTATATCTTTTGGTCTTATACCTGGTTTATATAATATTGGTGTGGACTGCTTCTAAAATTGAAAATCTGTTCTCCATTGTTCTTGCATTAGTTGTGAACTGGTTTGAAATGGTTCCTATCTGTGAATGGGCTCACACAGAAGGAAATACTCTGCTTAATTAAGTATTTCGTTAGTTTAACTAATCAACAAACTTCCAGTAGTTTACAGAGATATCCTCTGGTATCTCAAAAAGATATCTTAATACAGTATCATTAGTAAGCTAAATTTTAAGGATTCAGAAAATTTCACCATTAAAGTCAAAGTTGCAAACAACTATCGTAGTAACAATTCCTCAACGAAAATACTTCCATTGCCATCCAAAGCAATCTGAGATATTCTAGAAGTCCGATTCTGGTCTACTTGAACTTCCGTGACATTTGTTAACATAAAACAATTATTTTAAATTTCTCCCGAACTTTCAATGGCACCGTCTTCCATTTCCTTAGGGCTGCTTGAAGCACTCCTGGGATTGATTACAACAAGGGCTGGCGAGATCAAAGCCTGTCGCCGGATAAATCTTTGGCCATTTTTTTTTATAATTAAAGGCATTTTACCTGTACCAATGGATTCTAGAGCATTGAACTAATGGGAAAAGGGAGAACAAAGGATCAAAAAGTGGTGATAGGGGCTCAGGACAACGACAACAATTAGGGACAGTTATGAGGTAAGTGACAGGGAATGAGGAAAACTGAATATCAAGTTCTTTCTTGGGGATTTCAGGGATCACACGGACAACCAAAGCTCTAAAAGGAGAAGTGAAGTGAAAATAATGGCATCCTGTGTGTCTTTGATGCAGCAGCTCCTTAAATTTATAATACTAGGAAAATGAAATAGATGGAAATACCCAAAGATGCACGAAGGGTCAGTAAGCAAAATTTGACATCAAGAAATTCAAGGAGATTATTGGTCAGAGAGCCAAAAGCTTGGTCAAAGTAGCAGTTTCTAAGAGATTTTGTAGACTAGAAAGAGGATCATACAGCACTACAACACAGGAATAGGCCGTTCAGCCTGTCTAGTCTATGATAAACTGTTATTTAACCTAGTCCCATTTACCTGCACCTGGACCAGAGCTCTCCATGTGCCTAGCATCCATATATTTATCCAAGCATCTCTTAAATGTTTCAACTGAACCCACTTCTGCTGACAACTCATTACACACTTGGACCATCCTCTGAGCGAAGATGATCCTCTCAAGTTCTCCTGAAATATTTCACCTTACGCCTTAAACCTATGACTTCTGATCTCACTCAACTTCAGTGGAAAAAGCCTACCTGCATTTACCTAATCTGTTTCCTCATATCTTGCATACCTCTACCAAATCTCCCCTCATTCTCTTACACTCCAATGAAAACAGTCCTAATAAACTTCTAAACTTTTCCCTTTATCTCAGCTCAAGTCCCGCCAACCTCCTTGTAAATTTTCTCTGCACTCTTTCAATCTTATTGATATCTTTCCTGTAGGTAGGTGACTAGAACTGCACACAATACTTCAAATCTGGCTTCATTAATGTCTTAATACAACATAACACCCTAACTCTTGGCCAAAAGCTCTCTTTATGACCTTATCTGTCAATGTTTAAGAAGAAATTCCAAGGATTAGGAACTTGACAGGTTAAGGTACATTTATCAATGGTGGCATGATCAAAAAGGCACAAATGGAGCTCTCCTGGAGGATGCAGTGGAAGGTGAGACAATTGAGAGGAGGAACGATGTGGGTAGATGTAGTTTTAAACATCAGGTTTATGAAGGGTAGAACAAGAGAAACCAGCCAGAAATGTGTGCTGACATAGACAAATCTAAAGTTAATAAAGATTATCATTAGGAAATTTCTTGTTAAGCAGGACATTAGATAACATATCTTGCAAGGTACTTAAGCTGAATAGCAAACATTTTATTGCAGTAATTACAATTGTCCCTTCCTCGCAATAAGACCTGATACATGGATTATTCATGCACTGAAGTAAAGCAAACTAATATTCTTTCTACAATTATTATTAGTGACACTGACTGGCTAACAAACTTGATTATTAGCTGTCAGAGTTCGCCCAGCTGCAGCAAAGATATTTTTCTGCAGTGCAAGTTCGCAACCTGTGTGCATGCAGTTGAGCACTCAGCTTCTTCATCACACAAACAGTTCAGAGCAGTCACTCCTCATTCCTGGCAGAGAATGGAAATCGAAGAATGTGCTCTCCCTCTGACCGTACACAAAATTACTCTATTTCTTCCAACACATAAATATAACAAATTCACAAAATTGGCAAACACTGGTCCTAAAACAAGGTAAGTCAAAAGTGAGACAATAACACTGCTTTTCAGTTTGAAGTCAGCATTTCTCTGAATGTGATTAAATATACCTTTGGGAGAGCTCCCTTTACTTTCATGGAACACTACTGAAGGAAATCAGTGAAGTTAGCACTGATAAAATTCCCAACAATGGAATTCAATGAGCTTGTTCACTTTCCGTTTCCTCCCCATATATAAAGACATGACAGTGCAATCACCAATGTGTTTCCCACTCACAGTTAAACATAATTCTCGATCCCATGTGTGTGTGTGTGTGTGTATATATATATATATATATATATATATATATATATATATATATACACACACACACATACACATATATATATATATACACACACACACACACAAGTAAAATAAAATTTAGGTTAATCTTTCCTGATCCTGTTATAATTAGTATTCCATAGAGTTGCTGAGTATGTCTGCAGAAAATTGAATCTCAGGGTTGTATATGGTGACATATATGTACATTGATAATAAAATTGACTTTGAATATTTTTTCTTATTATAGTTTACAGTATATTTTACATATTGTACTATACTGCTGCTAAGCAACATATTTCATAACATATGTTCAAAGTAAATTTTATTATCAAAGTACATATACATCACTAATATACAACCCTGAGCTTCATTTTCTTGCAGGCATACTCAGCAAATGTATAGAATAGTAACTATAACAGGATCAATGAAAGATCAATCAGAGTGCAGAAAACAACTAACTGCAAATGCAACTATAAATAAGTAGCAATAACTAATGAGAACATGAGATAGAGAGTCCTTAAATTGAGATAACCGATTGTGGTAACATCTCAATGGTTGGGCAAGTGAGTGTAGTTATCCCCTTTTATTCAAGAGCCTGATGGTTGAAGGGTAGTAACTGTCAATAATTCCGACTCTGCCAAGAACCTACTCCCCCCCAACCCAAACACCACATTGTGTTACAAGAGCTGACCAAACGACTGCACCATCAAGGCTTATTTTGTGCTTTGCCCACCTTTTTGTCTCATTCTTGTACCTCTCTGGTTCAAACAACTATAGATCCAAGCCCTGAATAAGTAGTCAACTATTCATAAAGTCATACCAATAACCAGTATGGAAACTTAGGCTCCATGCCAATCACAGAGTGTTGATGTTATAGAATCCCATTCTAATCAGTTTTATTCTTCCCACATTCCCTCAAACTCCTCCTCTCTCCTCCCCACCCCACACCCCCACAGATTCGGTCTCTTACCTGCACACTCAGCAGCTGTGACTTAACTCAACCTGCAACTTTTTTGGGGGATGCTGGAAGAAACTGGAGCATGCGGAGGAAAGCTCTGTGGTCACAGGGAGAGCGTGCAAGCTCCACAAAAGACAGCATAAGCGGTCAGGTTTGAGTTTGGGTAGCCGAAGCTCTGGGGGAGCTGACACACGCTCGATGCTTTAGCTTCTGCCCCTCTGCCAAAAGATTCCTGAACGGACAATGAATTCATGAACACTATTACACTATTTTCGCTCTTCTTTTTCACTACTTAATTAATTTTTAAATAAATATTTTGTTTTATAATTTATAGCATATTTTATGTCCTGTACTGTAGTGCTGCTGCAAAGCCACAAATTTCACATGTGTCTATGATAACAAACCCGATTCAGCTCCTTCACTCTGTGCATCTGCATGTCCGGAGGCTTTTCAATACACAGGGCATTAAATGTTAACTCCGGGGAATCAAGAGACTTCAACATTGCAGGGTACAGCCTGAGAGGCCGACTGTCAGCTTCTATCCTGTTCTGCGCAAGGGAACAGCTGGGAGAAGAACTTCAGGCAGCAAGCACCAAATAGAATGGTTACACACAGATAACTAAGAGCACGGGATGGAGAGAGAAATCAGTCAAGCAACCATCTGTGCAGGGGAGCGAAGGAACTTTTGAACTGCTTCGAGTAAGCCAAACAAATGTAAATAACCTCAGAAGCCTCTGCCTCAGGTTTTCCCATGTTTGGTTTGATGACGAGGATGGAGTTTTTTGTCCTCTATGCAGGTCCAGGCAATAATCACACTGAAGCACATACGAATTCAATCAGATAATGCATATTCATATCAGGAATCTTTCTAAGGGTTTTACACAAGCCTGCAACAGCAGGTTAAGAATACTTTATGTTAGTGTCAGTGGATCAGAGGGTCACTGCCTGTTTTTTCCCAAATGGGCAAGGTTAAAATCACTATTAATAAAACAGGCAACGGAATGAAAATCAATTTATGCCAACCAACATTACTTAAACATGGAAAGTATCTATTACACAAATGTATTTTCCGTCTACAGTTAAACAGCTGAGGAAACCAAAGGTTTAGTTGAGGTAATATTGTTCCACATCAGTCGGTCATAAATTTGGAATGAATTGAACTCTTAAAATATGGGCAAAACAAGGCACTCACTCATGCAGCTTAATCTGCTGCCCAAAGTATTTCACAGTCCAAAAAGTTTTTCCTTGTACCTGCTGTTTTTCCGTGAATCCCATGGCTTTTTCCCTCAGTTCACTTCAGCATTGACTGCTTCCTTAGAATCTCTGTCCAGGGCAGCTGGTGCCCTGAGCTAATCTTCTCTGAGAAGGTTATCATTCCCGCATGTCTGTTAATTAGTGTAATCACCTACTGGCTTTTACTGCAGGGGGTGGAGGAGGCAGTGTGGCTAACCGCTGTTCTGAAGTGTGCAGCCCAGCTGCTAACTAACTGGATTGTGCTGTCGCACTCAGCTCCTCGACAAGCACTGTTTTCTATTTTCTCTGGCATCTGACTGCATGTGCTTGGCTGCTGGGTGCTGCAATCTTATTCGCACTTGGCTGTTTTCTTGCTCGTCACGTGCTAAGGAGAGGAGGGACCCTATCCCTACCCGGATACGTGAGATGCTTCCCCCACCCCTCTACCGTTCATTCCCATTAATCGCCCTCCCCTTTCTGTGGCTTCCTCACATCTTATATCAATCAGCATCAAGAAAAATGCAGCTCGCCCTCTAGGTTCGAAGGAAAGCTACTTTAAGGGCCACCCAGCTGAAGTCATTAAGAGTGCCTGATCCGGGCAGTGAAATTGTTTATAACACACCCACTAATGCTTCCTGCCTAGAGTGAATGGGAGCATAAATAAAACAAAACTCTGTTTTTCTTTGGAAAGCAAGATTGCATGCAGTCCTTACGCAAATATGTCTTTAAAAATGCTGGAACTAAAGGAGTTTCACTTTGTAAGCTCAAGGGGTTTTGCAGATGCTGCAAACCTTGAGCAACACACAAAATGCTGGAGGAGTTCAGCAAGTTAACAGCATCAATGGAGGGGAATAAATAGCCAATGCCGTGGGCTGAGATCCTTCATCAGGACTGGAAAGGAAGGGAGCAGAACCCAGAATGTGGCAGAAAGGGAACAACTACAAGCAAGCACTTTAGCTTAATTTGTGTATGTATATTTGCATAGCATTAGATTAAGTGCTCAGCAACAAAATAGGTCACTGACTCCAACATGTGCATGTTGAGAACACGAATATCGGAGTTGTACTGCACATGCATTCTCTGCCATAAAATGAACCCTTGATAATCATGGTACTCGTGAACCTCCATCCACCCTCTTTGTTTAACCCTGCCAACATTTATGGATCTTCACTACATCACATTTCCCAAGAAACTTTTAATGGAAATAAAGTGGATGCTTTACATAAATAATAAATTTCTCATAAAAGCATTTCTGTCATGCGATGGCAGAAGTGACATATTGGAGGCCACGTTTAATGGGTTTTCTAGTAAGGATCCAAGTTAGGAAATACAAAGTAAGTGCACACGTGACTGTTGGTGTAATTTTCTAATTGAATGGGTAACTGACTGATATTTCCCTTTGTGGAATAATAAATAGAAAGACCACTTTTTCAAAACAATAAAGTAGGATGAGAGAAAGAGGAGGGAAGGAAGGGGATGGTTGCGCACACATTTTACTGATTTTGCACCTCAGGCTTGTAATTTCCCATACCCACTAATTATTTCTTTGTTCTCCCCGCAATTCACTACAAGAAAGTTAATCTCAAGGTGGCAGTGTGATCACTCGAGTCAAGTAAGATGTTCTCCTGAAGTTGTCCATTGATAGGTAGTCGAGTGGCTGTAGAGGCTGATCCCGGAACAATCCTGCCCACTTCGCCAATGGCTGATCGCCACAGAATGTAATCAGGAATGTTAGGGTGCATTTCCTTAATGGAGAATGCCTGCGCCTGACTTTGTTAATGCACAGGCAGCCACCACACGGGTCATGACAGATCAAGGTCAGGGTCTAATGGGATGAAGACAACTGGAGACCCTTCACCTCTGTAGCCTTCCTCTACCTTCATTGTCGTTGTAATATGTTCTTCATCATCCTCCACCTGCCCCACTGTTGACATCTTGGTTGGATCACTCTTTGACTGAAACCTCCCCCTTGACCTTTCCACTATGGGCAAACCTACCAGGAGCTAAGCACCAGACAGCTGAATTCCAGGCAACATCACTCTCAGGATCTCAGGAACCCAGGAACTCACAAGCCTCTCCGCCGCAACAAGGTGGCAATCCTCTGAGAAGCTCAAGGTAGCATAAGACAACATTAGATTAGGAGAACACTCAGTCCTCTTTTATTGTCATTTAGAAATGCATACATGCATTAAGAAATGATACAATGTTTCTCCAGAGTGATATCATAGAAAACAGGACAGACCAAAGACTAACACTGACAGAACCACATAATTATAACATATAGTTACAGCAGTGCAAAGCAATACCATAATTTGATGAAGAACAAATCATGGGCACAGTAAATAAGGTCTCAAAAGTCCCCGAGTCGATCGACTCCCAAATCCCCGATAGCAGGTAACAAAAGGGAGAAACTCCCTGCCATAAACCTCCAGGCACCGTCAACTTGCCGATGCCTTGGAAGCAGCCGACCACAGCCGATACTGAGTCCATCCGTCCCAAAACTTCGAGCTTCCAACCAGCCCTCCGATACAGCCTCCCGAGCGCCATCCTCTGCCGAGCGCCTTTGACCTCGTCCCGGCTGCTGAAACACGCAAAGCCAAGGATTTCAGGGCCTTCTGCTCCGGAGATTCCGGTTACCACACAGTTGCAGCGGCAGCAAAACGGGCATTTCAGAAGTTTCCAGATGTTCCTCCGTACTCTCACGCCTGTCTCTCCATCAAATCAGAATTGTGCAACATATGTGCACTTTGACAATCAAATTACTTCAAACTTTGAATTTTGAAGTCAGAACACCAGCCAATAAACTAGGCCTCGCTGCCAAGGAACTGAGTCAGGTCATGACCACAAGCTGCATTACTATTAATGTGTTTTAGCAAATGTACTTATATTCCTCAGACGCTAGTGGCAATGATAATTAAGATTGGCAGGGTGGAAGTAGGTGGTCACATTGAATTACTGACAGGCTTCTGATGCTGAGGGAGGGCAGGTGCATATTGGTCAGGCCGCAGGAATGACTCTGCCAGTGCTTGTTGCCCTCCTGTCCAGTCTCTCTTGTTGCAGCACATACTCAAAGCAGGTGGTGCACTCCCTCAAGCTCTAACACGATTGCAAACTCAAGTGGGTTGAACACTCTGGCCTCTGCACTGCTTTCAGACCCCAACACGGCATGGTAGCGTCACCCTATAACAGCGCCAGAGACCCAGGTTCAATTCCTCCCTTGTCTGTGAGGAGTTCCTACGTTCCCCCTGTGACCGCATGGGTTTCCTCTGAGTGCTCCGGTTTCTTCCCCCGTTATACAGAAGTGCAGGTTGATAGGTTAATTGGTCACATGGATGTAATTAGGGTGGCACAGGCTCATTGGATTGGAAGGACCTGTTACTAAGCTGTATCTCTAATAAAAAAGTTAGAAAGTTGGGGCATAATAGGGTGTCACCAAATAAAAATCATGAAGTCAGGATGACCTTGCCGGAACGAATCACTTTTCTCCTGCCGTTTGGGAGAACAGAATATGAACTGCACACTGACAGATGACAGCTGCTTGTTGAGCTGACGATGTCTGTGCCCTGCCAGCAGGGAAACAGGTCAGTGCAGCTCGTGAACTCTCTATGGTCGTCTGGAAGGTCAAGCGGGAGGTCACAGAAGTGGCAAGGGAGGGAGGCAAGTAAGTCATTGGGGAGGACTCAACGGGGCCACAGTGTGCGATGGGCCTCCAGGCTATGAGGCAGCCTGATCACATCGAAACCACAGACCACACCACCTTGCCCTGAAGTGATCTGTGTCGGTGCAAAACAGCAACACGTGGAAATTAATATCAGGGACTCAGCGAAGATGAAAATTTGATATCCCAGGCAGGACTATTTAAGTCACAGATAGCTTCAATTTGGTCTTTATTTTATTGCACATAAGAAACATTGTAAGTCAGTAGATCCCTGAGTACATTATGGCAATTCCACTTGCACAAAATGACACTATGTTAGCATGTGCCAATCCCAAATTCTCCAGGGGCAAGATTTCTGCCAGAATCTGGCACAAACATTTCAAAACATCCACAAACTGTTTGCACTCATTATGTGCCAAGAAAACTGATACATTTTTGATTCAGTTTCCAAGACGTAGCATTAAATAATTATATGGTAAATATTAGTTCAAAAATGTAAAATTATGCAACACACTATTCCTGGTTCTGATTCTGAATAAGGTTTAAACAATCTTTTTACTTCTTCATCGGCCTACGTGAATTAACTGTACAAGACTACTTGACCAAACATACTACAGAATGTACTCATATCGGTGGAATTGCACCCAGTAAAGGAGTTAACACTTGCAGAAAAAGAGGAAATTTCCACTGATAAAAATAAACTAACTCATTGATCACTTACTCTGTATCAAAAACAAGGTTCCTAACAAATTCCAGCTCAACTAACGTAAGAGCATAAGAAACAGGAGCAGGAGTAGGCCATCTGGCCTGTGAAGCCTGCTCTGCCATTCAATAAGATCATGGCTGATCTGGCCACCATCTCCACCTACCTGCCTTTTCCCCATAGCCCTTAATTCCCCTCCTATGCAAAAATCTATCCAACCTTGTCTTAAGTATAATAAAACTAGCTGTAATGTGGAAGTGGAAGTTATTTAACTGCTATATTAAAGCTATAACTTCACTATATTTTCCAACAGCGAAAATCTACTGGCTGTGCAATTTTACAGATGACCGCACTTCACAATTTGTCTCTCGTTCCATCACCTCGCTCCTGCACAGGCACCGCCTCTGGCATTCTGTTCCCAACATTTTCACCGCTTCCCCCAGTACCTCAGGTACAGATTTGTTTATCACATGTACATCGAAACATACAGTGAAATGCATCACTTGCACTAACAATCAACACACCCAAGGATGAGCTGGGGGCAGCCTGCAAGTTCTGGCACTAACATAGTATGCCCACAGTGTTCAGCAGAACAACAAAACCAGAACGAAACAACTACAGCAAAACAAGCTCCTCTTCCACACTCCCTCCCATCCACCCACACCCTCACTCATAAATAGGCCTCCAATCACAGGCCAGACTGCCTCTGGGCCTCCAGTCTTTGAAGGTATGTCACCTGCATTCTGCATTCCAAGTTGGTGCAGTCTTTCATTGATTCTGTTATGGTAATAGTTCTAGTATGGATTTATTGAGTATGCCCACAAGAAAATAAATCTCAGCATCATCTGTGGGGACATATTTGTTCTTTGATAATATACTTACTTTGAATTTTGAAAAACTGGTGTACCACAGCTGGTCAGGCAGCATCAATGGAGAGAAATGAACAGCCATCATTTCAGGCTGAGACCCTTGATCAGGACTGTCCTCCCAGAAATGGTGCTTCACTTACTGAGTTCCTCCAGCATTTTGTGCTTTGCTCAACATCTCTATCATCTGCTCTCCCTGCTGGGTCTCCATTTTGCTGCAGCATCTCACATTTACTAATGTCTGCCTCAGCGATTTGGCTTTCCTGCCACATTGAGTGGGGCTTAATCAGTATCTGTCTTGCAGGCATAAGCACTGCTGAGAAGAGTTGGGAAAGAGTCAGCGATGTGAATAATTGATGTCATTTCAAATAAAATACAAAGCTTGTTAGAAGTTAAAACCCAGATGGAGCTGCTGTCTTCATCAGTGAGACTTCTAAAAGAGCATGGTGGGGGGGGGGGGGGAGAGTTTGTGGCTTGGAGTCAATGGACAAATGCTGAACTATTGGAATAGAGTGCAGGACTGTAATTAAATCTTTGTTGGGCTTCATTGCTCCGATCAAGGAGGGATGGGTGGTCACCCTCTCAGTAACTTACATGTCACTGCATGTCTTAAAGGGTAACAACAATTCATACTGAAGAACCTTCATCAGACCTCTGCCATGCTTCCAGCAATCTTCTGTCTTTATTTCAGATTCTGCAGCATCTGCAGTATTTTTTGATTTGCATTCATATCACAGGAGTGAGTGTCTACCATCAAGCTGCACAATTAGGCTTCAGGACAGGTGACCAAATGGTCTATGAAATCCTTTATATTACTAAACTGAGGGGGGAACAAGTTAGAGAGGTGGAAAGCTTAGGAAGGAAGGACTTCCAGAGCTCAGAGCCCAACTCAGTGAGCAACAAGTAAAATGACTTTCAAGGATACACATAGAAACAGAGTCATATAGCACACAGAAGTCTCCTCTGCACTCTTTCCAGCTTCATGGCATAATTCCTAAAGAAGGACAAAAAGTTCACGCAATATTCCCAAAGCAACTTCACCAATATATTGTACAACTACAACAAAGCATCCCAACTTCTGGACTTAAATAAACCAATGAAGGGCAACTTACCAAAAGCCTGTTATTTCACATAATGTTAGTATTAGAAGAATACTGAGATCTCAGACGTATGGAAGCCCAACTCCATGTCCTGCACATAGAGAAATGATTCAGCATCCAACTCAACAAGCTGTTTAGTGGAAGTCAAGGTGGGAGAAGCAATGTAAGACCGTGGCATCAATAGGCAAATGTCAGCAATGTTCCATTGATAACACCATCACAGCTCTACAGGAAAAAACACCTGAACCTTTGTTTTGCAGACTCAATTCTCGATCTGTCACTGAAGTTCAAGTTCCTTTACTATATAGAGCTCACCATTAAAGCTTTTTGGACTCCATGGTACCACATTCATAGTAGCCTTACTCACCTTCAGCAACATCTAAAACTTCTTCAATCTTGCTTCTCAGTTAAGCAGGAAAGTTCTCAAGAAGCAAACTTTGATGATGTAAACAATTTATTTTCTCTAACTTTGGGCACTTTTTCCCTTTCCCTCCTTCTCTCTTTTCTATTCATCATTCTGGTTGTCATCTCACCCCTTCACTTCTCCTCACCTGCCCATCACCTCCCTTGAATTCTCTGCCTCCTTCCCTTCTTCCATCAGCTTATTAGATTGTTCATTTCTGCAGCCCTTTACATTTTCCACCTATCTCCTCCAAGCTTCGTAATTAATACCCACACACGTGGTCTCACCCTGTCACCTGCTAGCCTGTGCTCTTCCCACTTGCTCACCTTCTGTCCCCTTTCTTTCCAGTCCCGATGAAGAGTCTCAGACGAAGCATCCTCCGTAGACACTGCCTGATTTGCGAAGTTCCTCCAGCATGTTCTGTGTGTTGCTCAAGTGTTCCAGCAAATGTAGAATCTCTTGTGTTTATATTTCCCAGGAATATGATTTGGAGGCAGCCAGAGTGCATTTCCTTACCTCAAGGGCAATTTGACAATGTTTTGAAATTGGTATCTTTTTTTTAACAGAAGCATTTGGAAAGCACTGCAGCACCGTAGCTTCAAGTATATTTGGGTGGCATGATACAGAGAAATGGAAGGTATTAATTAGATGACAGACATCTCGTGACAATGATCACCTCCAACCATCCCACATTCTCTTTGACCCCTTACCATCAGGCAGCAAGTACCAGAGCACTAAGACAGGGACTGTTAGGATGGGAAACAGCTTCTTCCGCAGGCCATAAGACTACTGAACTCCCTGCCACCACTCAGATCTCATCATGGAAAAAACACCAGTAGAGTTATACTGTTTATTTTTTAACTTGTTTTGTTAATGAGCTTCGTTATTTATTCATATTATTTTGTGTGTTGTGTGTGTGTGTTATATGTACTGTGCTGTGCACTTTGGTCCGGAGGAACGTTGTTTCACTTGGAGTTGTACATGTGTACGGTTGAATGACAATACACTGAACTGAACAATAGCTCTCCAATTAGTGGTTAAGAGACCAGTGTTTCCTTTAAATCATCTTCCCTTAAATGGCACTTAAAGGTATAACCCACTCCTGGATTTACCTGCACAAAAACAGCGTAAATGTCCTCAGAGCAGAGAGCAGGCAGAAAATAAAAAATCACCTTGGATGTCATTAAATTGTAACTTAGCTCATCCAATTGCCTACCAGACACTGAAGCAACTTTGATTAACTGCAGAGGCCACTAGATTTTAATAAGTGGCAAGTCACTGCATTTATACACAGTTAAAATAATTTCAGTTCTTCTGTTAAAACAAATTAATATTAATCCATTTAAGATCAAACAATTTGATCAAGTAAAACTCTAAGTTATAAATCACTTGCTGCACACTAGTGTTACTATTCATACAGTGACACCATGTTAATCATGGATAGAACTGTTCTCATAACTAAATCATCAGCCTTTTGCAAGCTTATGCACTTAGGAGCATGCTCATGATAGAATTCTAGACTGCGTTTCTTCCCAGTAAATTGGTGGGTGATTCTGCTAACCTTACACAGATTTCACCTTGCATATCGTATTTCTTGGAATCCCGGATCAATCAATGCTCATCCAATTCACAAACAATACTTCAGTTTTTTAGTGAGATTCTGCACTTAATCTCAATAGTTTTCTTTTTGATTGATGTTGACACTAGGAAAATTATTTTCATCAACAACCAAGGACAATAGTATCATAAAAGATGTCAACCAATCTGCATACAATTTTAAATAGACCATAAGACCATAAGCAGATTGACCCATTGAGTCTACTCTGCCATTTCATCATGGCTGATCCAATTTCCCTCTCAGCCCCAATCTCCTGCCTTCTCCTCACATCCCTTCATGCCCAGACCAATCAAGAATCTATCAACCTTTGCCTTAAATATACGTAAATACTTGGCCTCCACGGCTGACTGTGGCAAAGAATTCCAAATGCTATTCTTCAAAAAAAAAACCCAAATCCTCTCAACTGTCATACAACAAATCCCCTGACCCCCAGTTCAATGGAAAATTATGAAATCCCGTAAGTATGTGTAAATGAGATGAAGTATCTCACAAGCATGTCAGCATCACTGGTGGCCTTGGTTCCAGAGGCAGACTTAAACATTGCAAAGGTTTTGTTTGTTGAGCAACTAAGTCAGTAACAATTAAACAGTGTTTTTCTCTGATCATGGGTTATTGCTAGGTTCTGAAAGAGCTAATCAGTTTTTGTGCAATACTTCCTAAGCCTTTTTTAAAATTACTTATACGTTCACAGCATAACAACCAAAAGGTGGTGAGTAACATGCTAGATAACCTCTAGATATAAGAACATGAACTACTATTTTTAAATTTCCTGCATCAGTATTTTACATAAATTATAACCAAGCATAGAATGGCACTTACCATTAACTGGGAACTCCAGAATAATGTAATATTAATAAATCCACACACTGGATTTAGGATAAGTTCACAGAAATTATCATTGCCATGTAACACACTCACCAGCACTACAATCTGTACAACTTATAAGACGCAACGTTTCTCTTGCTGCAGACACCTTAAGGAACACCGTAGGCCTCATACAATTTTCAGGACCAGAAAATGAGTTAGCCAGCAGACACTGGAATCAGCACTTTACACCTAGATGCAGTGCACCCAGATGTTTATGAACAGTTGTACACCAACCGAATAAAAAAACCAGATGAAGCATGTTCAGAATGCAAATGAAAGTAAGTCCCCATGAATATACACATCAAGGTAAGCAAGTAGTTACATGTTCACAATAGGCAAAAACCACTTAGAGGTTTCAAAAGCTTGGTGTAGATACAAGAATAGATTTACATACAAGAAGCCATTAAGGACGCTTTGAAAAATCGCCAACTTTTGGGGATTGGGTATATTTTTCCATAAAACATAGAAGCAGAATTTGGTCATTCAGCCCACTGAGTCTGCCACAATTCGATCGTGACTGATTTATTTTCCCTTTCAACCCCATTCTCCTGTCTTCTCCCTGTAACCTTTGATGTCCTTCCTAATCAAGAACCTATCAACCGGCTCTTTAAATATAACCAATGACGTGGCCTCCACAGCCATCTCTGGCAATGAATTCCACAGATTCACCACCTCCTGGCTAAAGAAATTTCAATATTCAGTTGGTTTCAACAAGAACCCCCTTATTCTTCTGAACTACAGCAAGTACAGGCCCAGGGTCCTCAAACACTCCTCATATGTTTAACCTTTCATTCCTGAGATCATTCTTGGAAATCTGCTCTGGATCCTCTCCAATGCCAGAACATCCTTCATTAGCTATGGTGCCTAAAACTGCTTACAATACTCCAAATGTGGTCCAACTAATGTCTGATAAAGCCTCAGCACTACATCCTTGCTTTTCTATTCTCGTCTTTTTCATTGCTCCAGCAAAATTTTGGAGGTTCTGTAAGTTTTTAAACAATAAAACATTAATTTAATCAGATGACTCATTTTCTGCCAGGTATTCTATGATTAGATAGGTGCAGCGATATACCACCTAGATTATAAGTCATTAGGTTAAACAATCAGTAGGATGGTAAATAAGTCGATAAGACCATAAGATGTAGGACTAGCAGATCCCCTCTACCAATGCACTCATTCGCTGAGCTGAACTCATCCTCACAATGAACAATACCAATCATTTTATTCAAGTCAAAGGTGTAGTTACGGACAATTTTGTGGGAAACGTGGATCATGTTCTGTTTCAATCATACTCAGGATCCTTTGTTCAATTCTTATCATGTTATACCAATAACTTAACTGGTGCTGCCTCCTTCAATAATATAAATCCATTGCGTTTGCAGCTAATTTTCTCCCTGCCTCACCTTCACAATGTCCATCTCCGAATATCACTTCCCGCTCTGGATCTCTCCATCATTTTATCAGAAGACGAGCCATGAAAAACATCCCTTACCACCTTGATTATACCTCCTCCCTCACCAGAGTTAGGATAACTCCATTCTCCCAGTTCCTCCACTTCTCTGATATTTGCTCTGACGATGAGAGATTTTCCAGAGGTGCTTCTGAATTGTCTTCTCTCATACTGAACTGTGGCTTCCCCTCCAGCACTCCTGCACTCCTATAATGATGCCCAAAGCAAGCCTGAAGAATGCTGCTGCCTTCCAAAACTTCAGCTAACTCACTTTCTGTGCCTGTATCAGACCGGCCACTTCCACCTGTAATACTGGATTGTTATTGTCTGTCCATGAGGACAGTCAGACCAGCAGGTAAGTCCTTCAGACCCATATTTTGCACTTTTCACAATCCTTTCCCCCATTGTCATTTTCTAGCTACTGTCATGCCATAAAATTGAGTGCACTATTTTCACTCTCTAACATTTGCATTAACTCAAGAACCAGACGACTTGTACAACTTGAATTCGTGTCAACCCTGTTTTCACTATTAGAGATATTCCTCTTGTCCTATCCATTGATCCCCCACTTTCTCTGCACCTTAAACTAATAATTTTTTTCATTTCCTTCCCAGTTCTGACAAGAATCTTTGACCAAAAACCAGAAACTGTTTCTCATTCCACCTATGCTGTCTCACCTGCTAAGTATTTCCAACTGAGTCTATGTTTATTATGGAGCCAGTTCATCTCCTTTTCCTCCGTTACAAGGAAATGGTTGCAAAATCAGAGGTTAGTGGTTCAGACAAAGGAGTCTCATTTTGAAGTATGTTGAAAAATGATTTGACACCAAAAGTTTTCATTATGGACTTTGCTAGACAAGTTCTAAGTAGGAATGGCTTGATAATAAAGTTCAAATTTCAAAGTAAGTTTGTTATCAAAGTACATTCAGTATATGACATCATATACTACCTTGAGATTCATTTTCTTACAGGCATTCTCATAGAACAGAAAAATTCAATGGAATCAATGAAAAACTACACCAAGAGAATGAGAAGCAACCAATGTGCAAAGGAAGACAAACTTGTGCAAATTAGATAAAAGTAAATAACACTGATAAATGAAAGTGAATCAATAGGTTGTGAATCCAATCAGAACTGAGGTGATTGAAGTAATCCACATTGGTTCAGGAGCTTGATGTTTGAAGGGTAATAACTGTTCCTGAACCTGGTGGTGTGGGGCCTAGTAGGGTACAGTCTTGGATGTAGAAGCTTAAGGAATGGGCAGAGGTTACGGAACTCCAGAAGTCAGGCCCGATTGCCTTGGGTCAGCAAGAAATCAGGTTGTAAGAGTCTATTATATAAATGTATTTTCTGTCTTTTGATGTTGGAGCAAAATGCCTGCTCCAGGGCAGTGAGTCATGGAGCTGAACCATGAGGCTTTATTTATCACATTTAAAGTGAACTTCTTACAACCTTCAATGTTCTATTTCAGATTTCCACTGCTTGCAATTGTTTTTTTAATTTTATGATATAATTATGTGCAGTTCAAGGGTGATCTACTCTGAAGAATCAGGTAACCACATCCTGAAGCTTCCTAAACACCGGGATGAACATGTGCCCAGACTCACTTCCACATACATTCTCATTTGAAAGCATCCAGGTTGGGTGGTTTCCAGTAGGATAGTGACAAAGACTGAAACCCTGAAGGACTGGATCCCTGCATCCTAAAAGTTAAACAGTTTACTATCACTTTACTATTACTCCATTACTATCACTCAGACTGAAATCAAAATCCAGGACTCACGGTGGGACTTTCTTAGTGACATGAAACCACCAGAGAATTTATCTGTCCATCTCAGTAAATCCTACAATTCCCAATACGATAATTAAATAACTAGGAAGAATTTAAAAAGCTAAATTTTACACAGCAGTATGTCCTGGATTTGGAGGAAGGTCCTTGCGTGAGAGTGGGTAGGAGGGAGGAAAGGGGCCTGTGGTTGTTTTGTTGCTTGATGTGTTCTGTTTGGTGCATCCTGTGTTCATCTGCTGAGTATTGTGGGCGTGCTATGTTGGCACCAGAATGTGTGGCGGCACTTGTGGGCTGCCCCCCCAACACATCCCTAGGTTGTTGGTTGTTAGCACAAAGGACACATTTCATTCGATGTTTCAATATACATGTGATAAATAAATCTGACCCTGAATCTGATGATGCCCCGTCGCAGCTGCCCCCAACTTACGTTGGTTGTTAATGCAAATGACGCATCTCACTGTATGCTTATAAGCGCATGTGATAAATAAATAAATCTGAAATCTGAATAATAAGAATAACTCAGCAGGCAAATACTGTAACTTGTAATAATTACATGTAAAATATAATTAACTCATTATAATTGGTAGTTATATAAAACTATTTACATAATTATACTTCGGGCTTAAGCTACCAGAGAAATAGAAACCATAATAATGTGGTTTAATGCGCAAATAGAGGCTCGTGCTCACATTGCTTGGAGCCTGAACCTTTCAAAAGATTTTTTTCTCTCTCTGTGACTAAATAAGATTTAACAAATCACTCTTGAAACAAGAAGTTTAACCTACTAAGAAAATGTACCAAAACTTCCAAAAGAGCTTGGAAGATTTGAGTTATTTTAACAAATTGATTGCAAAGTATGGGGTACCTATCTGTAATGCATCTTTCAGCACAGTGAGACACCCTACTGTGAAACACTGATTTTGTAGAAGTGCCTTCATGTGCAATTAAGTACATTTTCACATTCTATAGGTAGTCCGTTAATGAAGCTACTTGAAACTTGTAAAAACAGAGCACCTTGAAATTCTCCACATTGAACTGGTGGCAAAATGGATCTCGTCTTTGTTATGGTATGTTCATTACAAACCAGAAAGTAATGAAAAACAGTAACGCACACACCATTTCAGAGGTCAGGTGGGTACATGTAGGAATTTCCCTAAGCAGAGGCAGTAGGAAAATCATTCAGAATTAGTTTTAAATCAATAATGAGCTTATTTACTTAAATTAACCCTCAAAATTTGTTTGCTGTGAAATGCAGGGGATACTGGTATTTTATCAGACTCACACGTTCCAAGTAGTATGGTAATTCTTCCAGTATGGTAAATGAGCCAGGTAGTATTAAATTCCACAACTATACTGTCATCGGATAGGGGCCTGTATCACCACATATCGCTGTAATACAAGCCTAGACCTCCCACCATGTAAAACAACTGTTGGGTTTGTTTGGGGAAAAATTTTGTTTCAGCGAATTAGAGAACTAACAGTAAATATTCTGAAGAGTGAGAAGGTTGTGCCCTTCCTGAGGTGTGTAGATTTCTGTTCTTTGAACTGCTAAATATTTAGGACAGTGTTATATCAAGCCTTGCCACAATCGTTGTAGATAAATACAACACGTCCAAGTCAATATTTGAGTCGAAGTCTATGTGCCAAAGTTTGGCATGCGTTTGATTTCTGTCCAGTTTGCATTCTATGCATATTTCCTTCTCACACAAGACTACAGCTGCAAGGTCTCCTCATCTTTAACAGGAATGAGTTTTATTGGAAATCTATAAATCAGACAGGGTGACATCACTTCAAAATCCCCCAAAATTCCAGTGATGTATTATGAAATGTCACACGTCCATGCATGATGAATGGAGAAAGCGGCTACAAAGGAGTTCTGCTGTCTGAATGAAGATTAACTTTGTATTCAGTTCTGTGTTATTTCTCTACCTATTTCACCCAATACTTTTTATATTCAAAAAGAAACTTTCTGGAAAATTTTCTGTTGATGATATATTATTTTTCATTTAATTCAATATGTTCCCACATTCCAAACTTTTTTTTCGAAGACTGGATGGAGACAGAGAGGAGGAAGAGAATTAATGCAAGAATGAAAAGCAATTTAGGTACCTAACATTATCAATATCTTCAACCACATCTATGGATACAAGTCTTCCTAATCCTTACTCTAGTTTTCTGCGTTGTTTGGCAGATTTAAATAGCCTAAGAGACTTTTTGCTGAGATGGATTTCACATACACAGAGTCTCAGAAGGAACAGACCCTCCAGATTTCACACTACCTAGTCAAAAACGCCACTTATTCAAATTTTTTAAAAAGATGGTGTAGGAAGTAATGTCACAAACCAGCCCAAATATTCACACAGGAATCTCTCTAAGAAGGAAAATTACTCAAGGTTGGTCTAAAAATATATATCGAACTCCTGTACTCACCTCTTAAACTGATTCCTAAATATAGCTCATGTTTCTGTAATTCTTTTAAGTCTGTTGTGATCCAAAGAATCTACTGGCATTTTACCATTCCTTTTACGAAATGTGGTAGTTCTTATAGTTTGCAAGCAAAACAACCAGGTACTGTAAAATTCCACAGATGTACTTTCAATATGTATTCTGAAGACACTGTGTCATAAAAGTGCAACCCAGTTGCTTTTCCTCGGTTTTCTGATCCACTCAGAATTGAGATCCATACCATAAAACACCAGCCATTTGTAAACACAAGGGATTCTGTTGTAAATCTTCAGCAACACACACAAAATGTTGGAGAAACTCAGTAGATCTGGCACCATCTATAGAGCGGACGGAACAGTCAATGCTTCAGGCTGATAAAATCTCAGCCTAAAACACCAACAGTTTATTCCTCTCCATAGATGCTGAATTCCTCCAGCATTCTGTGTGTGTGATAAAGGGTCCCAGCTAAACTGTTAACTGTTTCCTCCCCTCTATAGATGCTGCCTGACTTGCTGAGTGCCTCCAGCATTTCGTGTGTTGCTCTGTGTTATTCAACTTTGTTTGTAACTTTAAAAAACAAACACTATTCCATTTTGCCAAGCTTTGCAATCAACCAAACTTCCAAGCTATTCCAGGAAGATGAGCTAACATGACAGTACATTATCAAGAGTGTACTGCATTATTGGAAGTGCTGCCTTTAAGAGTAGATACCTTGAGAACTTATTAAGGGCAATGTAGCAGACAGCATCTGCTGAAGAAGCACCTCAAAGACCTATAATCAATCCCTTTTCTCTGAACATGGTCCATATCCCTCCATTTTTTGCACATTAATGGCCACGCATATTAAAAAAAGCCTTTTAAGGGCCTCTATTGCATTTGTCTCCCCTATCACCTCTGACAGTGCATTCCAGGCACCCAAAACTCTTGTGTAAAAAAAAACTTGCTCCACCCATCTCCCTCTCACCTTAAATGCATGCCCTCTAGTATTAGACATTTTGACCCCGGGCAAATGAGATCAGCCACCTGTCTCCCATAGTTTTTATAAACTTCTATCAGGTGTTTCCTCGGTCCCCACTGCTCCAGAGAAAACCACCCTAGTTTGTCCAACCTCTCCTTATAGTTCACGCCCTCTAATCCAGACAGTATCCTGCTAAACATCTTCTCCACTCTCTCTGTAACTATTCAAAATCAGAATCAGGTTTATGACCACTGGCATGTGATGTGAAATTTGTTAACTTAGCAGCAGCAGTTCAATGCAATACATAATATAGAAGAGAGAAAAAAATACACAAAATTAAGTAAATCAATTACAGTATACATATATTGAATAGATTCAAAATTGTGCAAAAAACAGAAATACTGTATATTAAAATAGTGAGGTAGTGTCCAAGGGTTCAATGTCCATTTAGAAATTGGATGGCAGAGGGGAAGAAGCTGTTCCTGAATCGCTGAATGTGTGCCTTCAGGCTTCTGTACCTTCTTCCTGATGGTAACAGTGAGAAACGGGCATGCCCTGGGTGCTGGAGGTCCTGAATAATGGACGCTGCCTTTCTGAGACACTGCTCCTTGAAGATGTCCTGGGTACTTTGTAGGCTAGTACCCAAGCTGCAGTGGACTAAATTTACAGCCCATTCAATATCAATAACTACAGTTACCCTCACTAAAGGGAGGTTATACTGTACCCAACCTTCAAAGACTATTCCTTTCCTTGTTTATCCTCCACAGCAAGTTCAGCCGCCAGTACCCACTATTTGAGCTGTGGGTTCACCACTCCTACCAAGGAGAAGAAACTTCTTGCTAGGAAAGTAGTTTAAACACAGTTCATTAATTTTCAGTGATGCACATTTAAATCCAAACAACATTCGTAAACCACATTTAAAACAATCAAAGGACTTCTATTTTGTAAAAGACTTCCAAAGCACAAACTACTTCTAAAACACAAAGGATTTCCAAAACACAAATACAATTCCAATAAGCTAAAAAGACATACCCATGAGCCGCAGAGGAACCAGTCGTCAGTGGCAGAAATCAAAGGCAGAGGAATAGATTCTAGTTCATCCCCATGTTTCTGTCATTTTTTTTTCATGCTCTTTACCCCATTCCTAAACTGAAGTGTTCTCGTGATTTATCCTGTCTTTTTGCCACTTGGGAGACTTCAGACGCATGATTTTTTTTCCAGATGCCTTTTAACACAAATGATCTAAAAGTTTCTGCAGGCAGAGTTCCCAGGTACACACAAATAATGCTGT